>NC_084762.1:86408505-86725077 GCF_028858725.1 Colius striatus | reverse complement strand
TTGTGGATTGAGACAAGGGCAGGGAGGGCACGCTGCCAAATACGATTCCAGGCAAAACAGACTCCAGCACTCGACTTAGAGAGGAAAGTAGGAAAGCTTATTCTACAAGAAACAGAATGGAATGAAAGCAACAAAGGAATAGGATGATGAGAAAATTACAACCAGCACTTTAAGATCTCCCTCCCTCATCCCTCTTTTCTTCCCGGGCCCAGCTCACTGCTCCCCATATCTCTACCTCTTCCCTCCTCAACAGCTCAGGGGGGCAGGGAGTGGGGAATGTGGTCAGTCTTTCATAGATGGGCTCTGCTGCTTCTGTCTTCTCAGATGAGGATGACTCCTAGCATTCTTCCCCTGCTCCAACACGGGATTCCTCCCCCGGAACACAGTCCTTGACAAACTTCTCTGGTGTGGGTTGTTCCCAGCAGCTGCAGCTTCTGCCGATACAGGGTCCCTCACATGGGGGACAGTCCTTGGTGAATATCTCTGGTGTGGATTCTTCACCGCGGTTGCAGCTTCTGCAGTTATAGGGTCCTACTCTTGGGACTTGGCCACTTCTGGGCATAAATTTGATGAGCTGTTTTGTCATGGGTTCCTTCCCACAGTTACAGCTGTGGATATTGGGTCCCTCCCTCAGGACACAGACTGCTCCGGCCATAGCGATAAAGGGTCCCTCCCTCAGGACACGGCCTCCTCTGGCCATAGTTACTGTCTCTGGCTCGAGGCCTTTAATGAAGTGAATCAGTGCCCCTGGTTCAGGGCCAGCTTTGGCAAAATGAGTCTCTGCCCCTGATATGGGGTCATTATCAAAATGAGTCTCTACCACTGGTATGGGGTCTTTAAAGAAATGAAAATAAATCTCAGATTCACCAGTTCTCTCCATAGAATGCAGGGGACTCTTTGCTACAGCACACCTCCTCCTCTCTTTTGTCACTGACCTTGGAGTCTGCATGGTTGTTTCTCTCACTGTTCCTACTCCTTGCACCACCACCAACCAGAAGATGGGGGGACAGAAGAAGAAAGAAACAGGAGGAAGAAAGAGGAGGAAGAAGCCTCCTCTTCCGGTTTCTTCTTAAAAAGTGATCATGGAGGTGCCTGATTGGCTCAGCCCCAGAAGTGGGTCTGGCTCAGAGCTGGGGAGAGTTGTGAGCAACTTCTAACAGGAGCCATCTTTACAGCCCCTTCCCTCTTACCAGAAAAGGCTGCCATGTCAAACCATGACATCCCCCCAATACCAAACCTTGCCACACAAACCCAATACAATAGCAAAGGGCTCAGACACAGACACAAGCACTCGGAGAGCTGAGAAGAATGGGACCTCTGGGAATATCCCACAGGAGATTATATCTGACCAAATGGGACCACGCTGAAGTGCTACAGAGAGCTGTAAGCCTCAGTAAACTTTATTAGTTTGCTTCCTCCTGTGTTATGGGATTCAGCCCAATCCCCTGTCAACCTTCTGATAGTAGACCCAGCTCAGAGGCCCCAGCATGCTTTATGACAGCATGCAGGCCGTCATTGCTGTGGTGTGCTGCAGGCAGGCATTACCTCATGTATGTTCACTTTCAGACCTTAAATTGTTCCCAGACTCTTTGACTGACTGCTCCCAGTAGTTTCCTAGTGAGACTGGGCAGTTGCTGCTCTTCCTGCTTTGGAAAATGTCCTCTGGGGATTGTTTTGGACATTTGGCTTGCTACAATTTTCACATCAAAAGACAAAAGCCTGGTCAATTCCTGCTAGTGATTCTGCTCATTTTCAGGAGTCAGAGATCTCAGCATCTCAAGACCATGTTTTTTTTAAGGCAGCATTATCTTGACTATCACAGTACATGGTGGGGGTAAAATATGGAAAACATAGCAGACATATAGATGGCTACAAACACAACTGTAGCATTGCAGACTGTGATAGAGCTAATACATAAAACATATATGATTAAAACACAGAGCACCTTGACCCAACTGTTAACGGAACTGGGATTCTCAGCACTTGTGACACAGGTTATTAGTCCAGAAACAAATAATTTATCACTGCCTGCACACCATTGACCTTTTAAATAAAAGAGATGAGAAGCACTATCAGATAAATATTACTGTCCTTCCTTGATCTTAGCACAGTGGCTCCCAACCAAGGCCTGCTCAAGGCTTTTCAGAGACAGAAGAGAATTGTGCTGACCTATTGGAGAGGGGTGAGATGTGGCTGCTCTGGCTATAGGTGGTGATAGGGAAGAGGTTGAGCAGGGGTGCAGGGCTGTGCTAGGGCCATGCAGCTAAGGTGATGAGATGTATGGAGGCAACAGTGCTGCTTTTTGTTCCCCTTCCACAGATGTCTCAACTCCTCCATGACCTCAGTCTGGCTGTCCTGTGTCCTGGTATACACAAACCAAGCACCAGCACAGTGACCATTTTTGCATCCAGCAATCAGATATCTGCTTTGGTATGCACCTGACCTGACTTTGATTCTGACCCAGACTGTCAAAGGAAAAGCAACTTCACTAGTTGAACCAAAGCAGTGTTTGAGAAGCTGAGGTTTGATCTAGGTACTGTTGAAACGATAACAAGAATTCACACAAGTCTTGGTGGGTCAATCCCCACATGGCAACATGTTTATTTTGAGCCCATCCCTGTAAGGGCAGATCACAGCATCAGCTGCTTTAGATTGTTTTGCTTACTGTTATTGTCTAGGTTATTAGCCATGAGAAATAATCTCAGCCACACCACAAACATACATCCAACTCCCAAACCTGGTGATACAGTTTGTTTATTTTTCTCAAAAGCAACACAGGGCAAAAAGCTGCCTTATTTTAATGTGCTAGGTCATGGTCAAAAGAGTCAACTAATATTTTCCTGTAAGAGCTAGTATTTACTGTATGAACCAACTATCAAATTCATCTGACAAGTTAATCCATTAACCTAACCTTCATCTAATAAATACCAAAGAGAATAGATTTCCATTGATCTAAGCTGTCACAGGGATTTTGGTTTCTTTAAACTCAGTACTGCCTGTAGCTAGTGGGTCCATCAGAGTTAAACCCATCACATATGCTGTCTGCTTTCTCATGTCTTATAAATAATTCCCTGAGCTGTTCTTATCTGCTCCAGCTACTTCTTCACTTATTTGTTTATACTTATCCTGTGCTCTCCCACTGAGTTTATCCCTGAAAAACTTCAACAAGCTGTTTTCTGCTTCCATAGGGTTTACCCCACCTAATCTGATGGTACATTCTACCATAAAATAAGTTTACCTATGTCTTGTGGTCACCATTTCTGGTCTTTTTCAGTGGCACAAGAGCCAGACTCAAACGACACAACATTCAGGGAAGCCCTCTTTTACTGGAAATTATGCTTGTGGCAGCTCATCTCCCCATTAAAATGTATTATGAAAATACTGCATTCAATGCATTCAATACTGCATTGAAACACAGTATGAAAAAGACAGTATGGGAATGGTAGAATCAAGCAGAAAGTTGAGCATCTGCTGACTGTCAGCAAGCACCAAATTTACATCACAATTATATAGTTTGATTTTAGTTTGAAAGCAAAATTTGCATTAGACCTTTCCCTACCAAACCCAAACACATTATTCAACCCAATAACTGTCCCCTCTTAGCCTTTGTTACACAAGGTTTGAGCAAAGAGAAGAACTCCAGCAAGACTTCAAAAATTGCTGCAATGTGGGAATCAAATTTCAAATTGAAAGAAATTAACTCCCAATGTAGTGCAGGTTGATTTATAACCTCATCTCTATCTACCAAATCTGTTTGATTTTATCAAAATAATTTCCTCTCTCAGGAGTTCTTACCACTTCTCCCACTCATTTTCACCATGATCATTCCCTTTGTTGCTCTGTAAAATTTGGGTCACATGTGGCACCCATCAGTTTTTATACCCTTTCAAAATGCAGGCTAGAACCACACAATGACCACACTCACAAAGCAGAAAGAAGCTCTCTTCTGCTTCCCATGAACTTCAAGAAACCCACATAGAAGTTGGGTTTCACGTTTATTGTTCTCTTGAATTTATGTTACTTGCGTTTCCCCCAACAGGCAGTCTGAACATGGCCCTTGCTTCATGTGGCTTGTGGAGTGTCTCAGGCCTAAGTTTCTTCTTCTCTGGCCATAAAATCAATCTTTTCATATTCTACATTTCAAAAATACCCAACAAAATGTAGTTTCTTATCTTTTTGGGAAGACTTTCCTTTAATTTAATATATTCACCTGGATCTTAGTTTTAAGAGGACAGTTAAGATTTACTATTATCACATTGACTTAAAGCTCAGTTGTTAGAATAGGCAAACTTAGAAAGCCAACACTGGCACCACAACATTTATAAAGATTATTGAAATCTTGAAAACATCAACAACAGTTTTTTAATAAAGGTAATGAGTTCTTTCTTTCCTTGTTAGAATAATGGGATTTCTTTTCCAAATGCATAAACATAATCTGTTTCATTAGGTCTGTGCTGCTATAGAATGGACTTATTTTCCTTTTGTTTTCACTCTTTTTAAGGAAAAACACTGCTGAAAGGAAAAGGGAAGCTACACCAGAGCATCAATGTCAGGGGTATAAAGGAAGCCATCCTCAGCCACCCCTAGTGACTAATAAATGCCAGTAAAATTCATTCCACATCTGGAATGTGGCCTGTAGAAAATCCGACAAGTATAAATCACCACTCTTGATCAGAATATAAATCCTGCCATGATGCAAATAATGCATAGCCTGTGTGTTTGTGTATTTTACTGTAGTATCAGGAGGAGGAAGGAAGGGCCAGGTGACAGGATACGGGGAAGTTAGAAAATAACTTTGTCCATTTCAAGAAACAATACATTGCTTCCACCGGAAGAAGAATATTTTTTAGAAAGGAAATTTACTCTCTCCTGTCTCACTACTGCTAACTCCTGCTCCCCCAGTGCCACAAACCCCCAGGAAAAAAAAAAATGACATTAAGAGATCTTGAACTCTGCAACTAGAAGGTCATGAAATACCAGCTTGGCTATACTGGTTACATTCACTTTTCCTTTGTACAGCAGTTATTTCAGATCAGACGCAAATACATGTCCTGCTTCATCATCTTGGAATATTTGCTCCTTCTCCCGTCATTGCAGTTCACCAACAGGTCAGGTTAGCAGATTCTCACTGACTTTCAAGAGACTGGGTCTTGCAAAGGTAACTGTCAACCAGTGCAGTCAAACTAACACCGAACCCTTCCATTTTTTTTCCCCAGACCACAGTAAGCTATGGTACACAGGCTTGATCTAAAGATCTCAGAGGCCAACAAAAATGTAAGGGAAAATCCTCTTTAAGAATTTCGCAGCATGGGTGAAAACTGAGCTATGCAGCAAACTGAGCATCAGTATAGCTTCAGTAATTGACTCAGACTCAGCCTCTCTCCCACGGATTTGTTGTTTGATCTTTTCCTTGTAGCTCCTGATTCACCCTGCAATATTCTAGATTGCCACAGGGTTTAAAAAGAACCAAAACTGTAGTTTATTAAAACTCGTGATTAAATGCTAAACTGTCAATCTGAACCTTGAGCATATGTAAGGAAGAGTCTTACAACTCACACTGTTCATACTAAATATGACCACCTGTGTAATGCCCGTGCTCACAGACAGAGGAACTTCCACTTGGCATGATAGTATAAACCAGGAAAGCTTCACTGAAATTCTCAGACTCTTTCTGTGTACATTATCTAGAGAGAAAAAAGAGATTTGAAGAAGTTAGTGACAGATGATCTTCACACAAACACAGTGACAGAAACTCAGGACCCTGGAGTGTGGTTGTAAATGTAGAGTAATTCCATTTTAGCATGGGCTTTAAATAAGTAAAATAAAAATAATAAATGAAAATGCTTTTTTTTTATCATTAAAAATAGTTAGATGGCATCATGAAGTGTAAGGTAAAATCACCTTTATGCACAAGTGTGTCAGATTGAATCTCGGATTACTCTTAATTTGCAGTGGTTGCTTCAGGATCTGACCCAGTGATTTTTTGGTGAGATAAAAAAATAGACCATCTGTGGAAAAAAGGTAAGCCTACTGAGATACTGTATGAAGATTAGAGGATTTCCCTATCCTCTAGAGATAATTCCTATTATGCAGCAGAGAGAAACCTCTTAGTTAATCCTTAAAAGACTTCCCTCTTCTATACTATTGAAGGGTACATTATTAGTCAAAATAAATTTCTCTTTTCTTTCTCTTTCCTCTAGGGACTCTTAGACACAGATATCTTGATTGGAAATCCAACACAGGCAGGAAATGCTTAATTGTGTGATATTTCTGCATTTCAGTGTGCCTTCTAGCCTTAAGCAAGGGATACGAAACCATTCTTGAACCAAAGCCTAGGGAAATGTGCACAAAGCTTAAGTATTGTGATTCAGTCCACAGACTCTAGGTGGTCTAAAGTAACCTCAAAATGAGGCAAGTGTGGACCTGGAGTCCTTG
Source organism: Colius striatus (assembly GCF_028858725.1). NCBI lineage: Eukaryota > Metazoa > Chordata > Aves > Coliiformes > Coliidae > Colius > Colius striatus. The sequence continues at coordinate 86,718,642 of NC_084762.1, read as the reverse complement.
GTGCAACTAGTCACACTGAACAGATCTACTCTTACAATGCAGCATTAAGTAGTACTGCAGACATGCTACTGCATTTTGACTGTATGCTCTTCTAAGAGGATGTTCCCCTACGTTACTGATAGCATAAGAACTGTCTCAGTGTCACAGCAATACTGATGTACCTTGATCGTTCCTACCTCAAATTCCAGCCCTCTTTCCTCTTGCAAAGATTAACCTTTTATTTAATATTTTTTGAGGTAGTTATTTTTTATTTCACAATAAAACAATTAAATTGTCCTGCTTTCCCTAGATTTTTTTTTTTAAGAGAAAGTTATGACATTGCAGGTACTGAGACCTTGTGTTGCTGTAAAGCTTTTTACATTCTTCACCACTTCACAGTTCACCTTGAAGAAATGCAATGTCCAGGTCAGTCTCAGGTGTGTTCCTGCTGGTGCCAGGTGTCAATAAAAACCTCTCTAATGACTCATTTGCTAATTAAAGGCTTTCCTTCCCTGAAACACAGAGCACTGCATCTGAACTATTCAGTGCACGAAGCTGAATGTTCTAGCAGCTACCTACCAAATATTTCATGCCTAGAGACTGGAGATTGTCAAAGGTTGGTTTTAAAATTCTGGGGTTTAACTTTTTTGTTTGTTTGTTTGTTTTCCCTACACCCTCTTTTTAAATACAGAAATGCTGTGAACCTCTGAGTTGGGTGTCACTGCTTTTTACACTGCTGAACCAGTTTCAGTAAACAGCTCAGGGAAAAAAAAAATGTGCAGCATCCCCGGAGTGTGGTGCTCTAGTAGCAAGGTTGAATCTAGTGGGAAAAATATGCTGGAGGACAGGAAAAAATAGGCTTTTTTGATTTCTAGAGAGCAGTTAAAGTGAATTCTCTATTCTCTGATTTTTATCTGTAACGTACACTGTCTGGTGAGTTACTAATCCATTAAATGTGAGGTATAGTAACTACACTTTTACTATATCTTATATGGAAGCTCATAGGTTTATATAGCTATCAACAGGACAAGGGGTAATAGGATGAAGATGGAACACAAAAAGTTCCATTTAAATATAAGAAAAAAATGTTTTACTATTCAGGTGAGGGAGCCCTGGCACAGGCTGCCCAGGGAGGGTGTGGAGTCTCCTTCCTTGGAGGGCTTCGAGACTCGCCTGGACACATTCCTATGAGACCTGATCTAGGTTGACCTGCTTCTGCAGGATGGTTGGACTAGATGATCTCTAAAGGTCCCTTCCAACCCTACCATTCTATGATTCTATGATATAGACTCCATAGCACCAACAAATTTGGAAATGTATTTTCTCCTGCAAGACTCCCAGAAACAATACCTTTGCAATTGAATTCAGCTATAGATAGAGTCACAGTGTTGGAGTCACCATGGTTTAAAGAGTAGCCACTTCTCAGCAGAGGAGTTTAAGCTGTCATGGGACAGGGAGAAAACTGGGGCCAGAAATAACCATCCCCCAGGTTACATCGAGCCATTCAAAACACAGGCTGGTCCTTGAGGGAAGAGTCCTCACCAAAACCCCTCTCTCTTTCCCCCAGTTCTCATCTCACATTTCTTTGCCAGAATAGTTTATACTCAGGTCACATTACCTTACTCTGCAACTCCACAAACACGCTTGTGGCTAAGTGGTTGTGAACCCGTGCCTGCACAGAAATGCAGCAAGCTGTTTAATTACACTTGTCTTCCTGTACACTTCTCATCTGAATATATCCTTGAACTGGTGAAATACAAAGCCAACTTTTTTGCTGCTCTTCACTGTTTTTATCTTGTATAATATTCCAGAAGAAATCTCAGAAACATATTCCATTTTATTGGTGAATATTTCTTTTTCTGAATTTTTAAATTTTCCTCTTTTTTTTCAGCTAAGTTTTAAAAACTCACTTCAACTTGATGGGAGAGGTCCACCAGAATGTTTGAATGTAAGGAAACATATGATAAACAGCTTTCCTTGTTTCCTTGCTATTGAGCTCAAATTAGTCTTTCAAAGATTTTTGAAATGTTCCTCAATCCCTACACTAATTTCTGTTTTAACAACACTACATCCTCTTGAAAAAAAAATAATGACAGAAAATGTTTATCCAGATCTATTATCCTGATGCATTTTCCTTAAGTTCTCCTTTTATTTTTTTGAGTCCTATTTCCTATGTTTCTAATCTATGATCATAAACTACATATATACTTCCTCACTACAAGAAGGATACTGAGGTGCTGGAGCTGGCAAAGAGTCTAGAGAACAAGACTGATAAGAAGTGTTTGAGGGAGATGGGAGTGTTTAGCCTAGAGAAGAAGAGGCATGGGGGAGACGCGAACATTCTATAACTTCCTGAAAAGAGGTTTAGTGAGGTGGGGGTTGGTCTCTTCTCTCAACTAAGAAATGATAAGTCAAGAGGAAATGGCCTCAAGTTATGACAGGGAAGGTTTAGATTGAATATTAAGATATTTGGATATTTTTCATTGTGAGGGTTGTTAGACACTGGCACAGGCTATCCAGAGAGGTGATGGAGTCACCATCCCTGGAGATACTTAAAAGCCATGAGGTGCTGAGGGATATTGTTTGGTGATGGGCTTGGCAGTGGTTGGATATAAAGATCTTAAAGGTCTTTTCCAACCAAAACTATTCTATGATTCTATGATATCCAGGTCTATGTAAAAGTAGAGAGTTTTCATTTGAAAATATATATATATGTATTTGCTCAGAGACTTACACATAAAACAGTATTTAGCTTCATAATTTAAGGGAAAAAAACCTCACTTTGGGTTGAGTCTTCTGGCTACCGGTATTAGTGCAGGAATTTAAGGAGTTTCAAGCAGGGACCAAACCCCATGCTCCTCGAATTGCTGTGGACACAAACAGGAAGGATCTTCTTCCACTTTAAATCCAAAGATAGGTGGATTTTGATAAGTGAGGAGAGGGAACATTAGGATATTTGTATCATGAAATGACAGCAGAGGAGAAGTTAGCCACCTAGTCCTAGCTAATTGTCCTGGCAAAACAGTTTGCTTGGCTGTGCTGTGACCTGGAACAGGGAAGTAATCCAGTTTTACCAAGCCTGGACCTCTGCAAGCTACACCAGTTCCTAGAGCCGCTTCACAACACAACTACACAAGCTGCTGTGTTATCATAGCTGAGAAGGTGTTGTGCTAAAATATGGGGCATGAACACATAGTAGGTAAATAAGAATACTTTAAGCTGATCCTGTTGGTAAAAATTGTATCCTGAAACTGGTGTTGCAGAGTGTTTTCTTCTGATAAGGAGTCTCCTGGCTCACCACTTGACATGGGTAATGGTGCAGCACCACCGTGTCCATCCAAGGCTACTCATGGATGTATTCCATGGGGACATTCAGCTGTGAAGCCAGCATTTGTTTGGTGTTTGAGATAGCTTATGCATCGTTAATGACACACACACCTGAACCTGGGAACTCCTGCCAGAGATGAATAAGTGGGGTTACGGTAAGATTTATATTCATACAGATAACAAGAATATCCAGAGCTATAAATATTGCTAACCAATACATCCTAGTTGCTCAACCTCATTCTTCAAATTTTAAGCCAAAATCTAAATATTACAGATATAAAAGAAGACTTACTGTAGTAGGAGAGGGGAGAAAAGGAAAAATATTCTCTCTTACCTCACAGCTATGAGAATATTAAACCTTTGTTTAAGATAGCCATCCCCACACCTTAGTGGAGATTTGCAACCAGATCTGCTCATGCTTTGCTCCAGGATGGTAGCTCTTGTCTTCTTGCTTTCTGTTGGCTATATGGATTTCTGCTGGAACGCAGATTACACAAAGAGTGCCACACTAACAGAGAAGGGATTCATCATGATCATTCCTGAACCTGACAGGGTTCAAAAAGCTTCCAAAAGAAAACAGGAAGCTGCCAAAAAGAAGTGGACATCTCTGGTCCAACAGTTGGCTCTTTTGTTTGAAACCAAGAAAAGCACTATTCAGGCCTCTAATTGATTAAAACTGAGTGCAATTGCTAGAGCACCAATAATTGCTGAAAGAGGGCAACGGTCACCCTAACGCGTTATCACTTCAGAGGAAGCTGAACACAACCAATCAAGCAGCATTAGTTAAAAGTAACCTTTTAGTGACCCCTTAGTTCTCCTTCAGGAAATATTTTCTACACAATTTGTATTACATTCTCAATTCTAGCCCATAAGTCTTTGAATATCTTGTTTATTTTAAATGTTGAAGTATGCAGAACTCTTCACTGCTCCATTCTGGCTGCACACTCTAAACACTTTCTGATGTGATTCCCAGATGAACCCCAGGAATTTTGCAATTCATCTAAATTTGTCCCATCCTTGATGCTTGTCCGCAACAAAACTACTTCTTTTGGTAATTCTTCTACAGCTGCCATTAGTTCTTACTTACCCCCAATTAACTCAGACTCCTACTTGACTTAGTTTCCCTTTTCCATTCACTTACTTATATGTAACATACACGTCTTCCTTTCCCACAGTACTGTGTTCAGCATTGCAAGAATGCTACTGATAGTGCCATAAAGTTCATGTTTTCCTTAGAGCCTGCAGGCTGGATTAACATATAAACCCTGGAATCACAACTCCTATTTAAAGGTCAAAAAAATGGGATTTTTTCAGGCTTTTTTTGCAAAGCTATGAAATGTGACACTGCTTCAGAAAACATGGTACAAATAAAAAACACTCAAAAATGTGTGTTTTTAAAAGGTTTACCATTTTAAAGAAAATTATTTTATGATCTATGGAAATATATTTACTCTTTAGGTAATCCAGATTTTTCTTTCTAAAGGAATTCCTTTATTGTGCTAGAACTTCTGAAAGTTTGATGTTACCTTTATTCTATTTTACTTTGGTGACACATTTCTTCTGTTCAAGTATTTTTGTAAGTGATGTATCAAAATATCTCTTTATAAACCATAAATCTGTATTATAAAGAAGAAAACCAAGATCAAATATACCTTTAACATCCAACATCTACATGTCCTTGTGTTTTCATACTTCAGATTGTACCTTGACCTTAGCCTTTTTTTATTTCTTACTATGTCATCTACAAACATACTATAAACATCTAATACTAGGGGCTGCCCTTTTTATGTTGACAAATCATCAGACACCTCTAGAAAGTTACATAAATACTAAATTACATTAATTAATAAACCATCTCTTTACAAGTGAGAAATGGAGTTCTGAGAAATAATCACACCCTGTCAAGACAGAATAAAATCCCATCCACAAATTAAGTAGAAATATCCGGAAATCCAGGGAAACTTTGTGAGGAAGGTACATATTCTAGGTGCAGTGAAACAGAATGGTCCTTAAATTATGGGGCTTCCACCATGAGTAGGAAAGAACTTTACTGCTGCCCTTCCCAACAGAAAGATCAGCTCTTAAAGCAGAGGTGACTCCAGAGAAAGAATGGGACTAGTTGGCTTCCCCTCTAAGAAGGGAGGGAGAGGAATGTGTCCCTGCCCATGAATTGGTAAATAGGCAGAAGACAGCTAGCACCAGAGGAAGAGGGTAGATCTGTCAGAGTTTTGAGAGGAGACTGATAGCATCCAAGGGAGCGATGTGATTCCATAAAGGATGGACAAAAGCATATGGATTTACTTGTCCAGAAGAAGACATACTCATTCAGATCATCAGCTTGCCCCAAACATCTTACATGGTGGAAAAATAGGCATGATGATGTGAAGAAGGTAAATTACTTCAACACAACTAGACTGAAATAAAAGACAAAAGTCCCTGAGAGATGTGAGGGACAGAAGCATCTGAAAGGGGATTTTGGCTGGGTCTGTATGGGAAGGAATATGTCATGGTTTAGCAAGGAGTCGCTTTTGCTTGGTAACAGGGGGACAAGGTTGCAGTGAAGACCTGATAAAGAGTTCTCAGACCTTCCCCCTGCTCTTGGGTTCAGATCCACCTCTGGCCCAACTGGGCCAATCTGGCACCTCTGCCATCACTATTTAAGGACAGGAATTTGAAAGTGCTTGGAAGGAGGTGTAAGAGTGATACAAGATGGAGGTGACCACGTGAACCCCGCAGCCAGAAAAGGAAGAAGGAAGGAGGAGCATCAGACCAGAGACCCCTCTGCAAGCTATGGTGAGAGCACAGCCTGTACTCCTGCAACTCATACAGGGTAATGGCAGGACTGAGAGCCACCAGCAGCTCTGTGTGAGTGCACCCGGATGGGCAGAGGCTGTGTGAGGAGGCGGCCATGGCACAGGCTGTGCTGGAGCCTGCGCGCCGCAGAGCAGCCCCACACGAGAGGCAGAAAGAAGCTGCAGCCTTTGGGATGAACATATGTCAAAGTGGCCTGTGCAGGGCTGCTATGTGTGTGAGGTACCCCACAGACTTGCAGGGAGGACTGGCGCAGAGCCCACCTGCCGTGAGGAGAGACAAACAGCACAAGCTATCAGGAATAGACTGACTGAAACCCTCATTCCCTGCCCCCCTGAACTGTTCCGTAGGGGAGGAGATAAAGACACCAGGATCAAGGCTCTGAGTCTGGGAAGAGGGAAGGAGTGGGGAGAAGGTGGTCTTAAAGGGCTGGTTGTGCTCTTAGTCATTGTACCACTCTGTATTGGTTTGTGTTGGTCATGTTTTGGGGGTTTATGGTTATATTTTAGTTGATGTTTTAATTAAATTATTTTCTGTTTTCTTCCCCAAGACAGGTAGCCTGCTCTGTTTTGTCCTGGACCTTAAGCAGCAATTAAGCCCTCCCTGCCCTTTGGCAATCCTCAGGTCTTTATAGTTTAGTCTAATCATGGTCTTTTGTCCCCTGATGGGCCTAAACCATGACAGAATATATTTTTTTTTCCCTAAAAATAGATTTTCATGGTGAGTGCTGCTGCCAGCAATGCATGTTTGTCTACAACAAACCTTTTGTCTGCTGCTTCTGCTGCTTTCTGTTTCTCTGTGTACAGAGTAAAATGATAGTGGATGTGTTGATCTTTTGCTGGAAGTACTTTAAAAAGTGCAAAATTATTTTTCTAATTCACTTAAATCCTTCTATCCTTGTTTCCTTGTTCCAAGATGACAAGAAAACATCTGCAGATACTCTCCTGTCCTCTGTAACCTTAAAATAATGTTGGACCCTTTTCCCTGTCATTGTCTCAGTAGTATTGAAGTGGTGCATTCCTGCCTTCAGGACTCTCTTTATATTTAATTCCTTTTGTAAGTTAAAGTAGACGACACATTTGGGATTCATTTGTAAGGTTCAAAAGTTTTAGATAAAACATCTGTTTTGCTAAAGCAATACACACTGTTCTTAGTGTTGGGGAAGGAAGGGCATATTGGGATACAGCAAGGTCTATAGGAAGGGGAAACAGTCATTTCTCTGAGGTCAGAGTCCAGAGGATCTGGACTTTGTTCATTTTCTCCTACCTGCAAACAAGGAATCAGGAAAGAAACACAAAAAAAAATAGAAGCAAAACCTAGCTCTAGAGAAATAAATAGCACTGATCCAACTCTGGTTTAGACCTATGCAACTCACATTGGAGTCTATCAGCAGCTACTGCTGTTCATGCTACTGTGTGGGACTTACAGTGTTAAGAACTGCCTTTTGCAGCAGAAAGCCTAAAAATCAGGCATGAAACCAGACACAAGGAAGGACATGGATGAAAAAACAATATTATTTTACTGTGAGAAGAGCAGGTATCTTTATCAGAGAGAGTGTACAGGAGCATGTCAGGTATGTACATAAAATAAAAGGTTGTTGCAACAAACTGAGAATATTTTGCTAACCTTTACTGAGAAATCAGCATGAAAAATTAATCACTGCAAAGTCAGATGATCCTGTCATGTCTGTTGCCCTATCTATTTTGCTCATGATAAAAGGAAAGGCAAGGGTTTGGTAGCATGGAGTCTTTAGGTGAGAAGCTGCTAGAAGCTTCCCCCATGTCCAATAAAGCCCATGCCAGATGCCTCCAAGATGGACCTGCTGCTGGCCAAGGCTGAGCCCATCAGTGATGATGGTAATACCTCTGGGATAACCAATTTAGGAAGAGGAAAAAGGGTTGTTGCACACCTGGGCAATTATAGCTAAAGAGAGAATATGTCAGAGTAACAGCTCTGCAGACCCCAAAGTCTGTAAAGAAGGAGAGTGAGGAGATGCTCTAGGTGTGGGAGCAGAGGCATCCCTGCAGCCCATGGTGCAGCCCAGGGTGAGGCCCTGCTCCTGTTGCCATGGGGGCCATGATGGAGCAGAGATCCACCTTCAGCCTTGAGAGGACCCCATAATGGAGCAGGTGGATTCCCAAAGGAGGCTGTGGCCCTGTGGGAAGCCCACAATGGAACAGGCTTCTGACAGGACCTGGGACCCAAGAGAAGCCCACACTGGAGCAGGTTTTCTGTCAGGACTTGTGTGTCAGTGGGGAAATCACACTGGAGCATTTTATTCCTGAAGGACTGCATCCAACAGAAAGGATCCATGCTGGACCAATTTGAGAGGAACTACAGCCCATGAGAAGGACTCACATTGGAGAAGCTTGTGGAGAATTGTCTCTCAAGGAGGAATCCAGTACTGGAGCAGAGGCAGAGTGTGAGGAGTCTTCCCTCTGTGGAGGAAGGAACGGCAGAGACAACATGTGATGAACTGACCCCAGGTTCCATTCGCTGTCCCCCTGTGCCCTTGAGGAGTAGAAGGTAGAGAAGCTCATGAAGAAAGGATGGGTAAAGGGAAGATGTTTTAAGATTTGTTATTATTTCTCATTATCCTACATTGGCTTGATTGGTAATAAATTAAATCAGTTTTTCCCCAAATAGAGTCTGTTTTGCTCATGACAGTAATTACTGAGCGATCTTCCTATCCTTATCTTAACCCATGAATCTTTTGTTAGATTTTTCTCTCCCCTATGCATCTGGGGATAGAGAGAGATACAGAGATTTTGTGGGCACCTGGCATCCAGCCTGGGTCAACTCATGACTGCTTAGGGACTTTCACAGGTTAGAAACTGATAAGTTTGAGAAGAGGGTAGAATGAGGATTAGGGACAGTAGGTAGGTTCTTTCATACACATCATCTGACAGAGAGGAGAAGGTGAGCAGCTGGAATCAAGCCCAGAAATTTTCTGAAGCTATCATAGCTCAGCCACACAGCATCGAAACCTTAAGACATAAAAATGATACAGTATTAAAATGAAAGAAGTGCAGCAGTTTGGGTTAAAATTTCACTGGGAATCACAATTTCATATTTTTTATCTATGTGTGGCTATCACAATGTATTAAGGACTCTCCACAGTTGTTAGAGAAGGTTCAGCAAAGTGCTAACATGTGCGAGTCCTCTCTCCCATTCTTGGAAAAGCATGTGCTTCCCTCTGGCTTCATGAAGAATTTTTTCTCTTGGACCGATGGACAATGTCATGGTTTGACATGACAGCCTTTTCTGGTAAGGGGGAAGGGGCTGCAAAGATGGCTCCTGCAAGAAGTTGCTCACAACTCTCCCCAGCTCAGAGCCAGACCCACTTCTGGGGCTGAGCCAATTAGACGCCTCCACGATCACTTTTTAAGAAGAAGCCGGAAGGGGAGGTGTCTTCCTCCATCTTCTTTTCCTTCTTCTGCCCCTTCTTCTCTTCTTCTGGCTGGTGGTGGTGCAAGGAGTAGGAACAGTGAGAGAAACAACCATGCGGACTCCAAGGTCAGTGATGAAAGGGAGGAGGTGTGCTATAGCAGAGACTCCCCTGCATTCTATGGAGAGAACTGGTGAAGCTGAGATTTATTTTCATATCTTTAAAGACCCCGCATCAGCGGTACAGACTCATTTTGATAATGAGCCCGCATCAGGGGCAGAAACTCATTTTGCTAAAGCTGACCCCGGACCAGGGGCAGCGATTCACTTCATTAAAGGCCCCGAGCCAGGGACAGTGATTTTGGCCGGAGGAGGCCTTGTCCCGAAGGAGGGGCCCTTTATCACTATGGCCGGAGCAGGCCCTGTCCCAAGGAAGGGACCCAATATCCACAGCTGCAACTGTGGGGAGGAACCCACGACAAAGCAGCTCATTAAACTTATGCCCAGAAGAGGCCTTGTCCCAAGAGAGGGACCTTGCAACTGCAGAAACTGCAACCGCGGTGAAGAATCCACGTCAGAGATATTCACCAAGGACTGCGTCCCGTGTGAGGGACCCTGTATCGGCAGAAGCCGCAGCTGCTGGGAACAACCCACACCAGAGAAGTTTGTTAAGGACTGTGTTCCGGGGGAGGAACCCCGTGTTGGAGCAGGGGAAGAATGCCAGGAGTCATCCTCATCTGAGAAGACAGAAGCGGCAAAGCCCATCTGTGAGAGACTGACCACATCCCCCACTCCCTGCCCCCCTGAGCTGTTGCGGGGGGAGGAGGTAGAGATATCGGGAGCAGTGAGCTGGGCCCGGGAAGAAAGGAGGGATGGGGGAGGGAGATCTTAAAGTGCTGGTTGTAATTTTCTCATCATCCTACTCCCTTTTTGCTTTTATTCCATTCTGTTTCTTGTAGAATAAACTTTCCTACTTTCCTCTCTAAGTCGAGTACTAGAGTCTGTTTTGCCCAGAACCATAATTGGCAGTGAGCCCTCCCTGCCCTTGTCTCAATCCACAACAATCTTGCTTATCTTTTTACTCCCATTTCGCTGGGTCCTCCGCCATCTTAACGAGGGTGGGGGTGAATGGGGGCATCGAGCGAGAAACTGTCGTGGTGCTGTTGTGCTAGCTGGGCCAAACCACGACAACACCACACTGCCCTCAGGTCTTTCAGCTGGTCACTCCAACAACAGTTTGTGGTTTTGTATACGTGATGATGTGTATGCAATCACTGTACCTTAAGTCCTTATGTTGCCTACTGTCTTAAAGAGGATGTATTTCAATGATTACAGAACAGATCCTAACACAAAGCAGGTGAAATTCCATTGCTCTACTTTTGTGTGCTGAGAATAAAACCAGCTGAACTCCTGAAAGGTGGGTATGGAACACTGCCAGATCCTAGTGGTTGCCTTTCACTGCCTTAGTATATAGGTTATTGCAGCAGTTACAAGACAATGTCGCTATCATACACATATATCACCTTAGAGCTGTATGTGTACTTCTAGTTTAATAGCTTTTGCCTATGCATTTGATTGAGTTCCAGCGTATACATTGAAGGAAAAGGAAATGCAGAATAGGTAGGAGCATTTGCAGTTACAAGTCAATATGATTCTGTTCACAATGGTGACAGGTAAATTTACAGAGACTGTCCAACTCTGGGAGCTGGTGGCTAGAGGAATAATATGTAATATATATAGATTGATGTTATCTCTTCAACAATATTTTAGACCAAAGATGAAAAGGTAGAGAGTCTTTAAGAAGATGCTTTATCAGCATGGTATCAGACTATTGCAATCTACAACTGAGGTACCAGAATCTGCTTGGTAAGCATATTTTTGCCTTTTTAGGGTGGTCAAAGATCATTTGCTCCTTGCAGTAACTTACCAAAAGGAATCCAGAAGCACAGAATACTAAATTATCAGTATAGTACAAAGTTATGTATTATTTACAAGCACAGTGTGAGCTGTCAGGTCAGTTAAATCAATTATTCACCATTTGTTCAATTTAGCTTTGTATAAATCTTAATTCTCTCACTCAGCAAATTCCAAATTTACTATAAAGCCTTCTACCATGTCTGTAATGAGAACAGACTGAAAAGTATAAAAAGGCAGACAGCTTACTAAATTTATAAGCAATTGCTTGAAAAAAATGATCAATGTCTACACTTTGCTTTATTTTATCTGGAGTGTGATTTTTGTGCATAAATCATACATGATATATATATATGTATAAATTTGCATTTTGAGATAAAAGGATTCGATTCCATCCATTTCTTGACTGTTACATGCTGTAACGATTGAGTGGCTGAGTAGAGGAGGGACTCACAGACTTTCAGGGCTGAAAAGGACCATTACAGTCTGTGACCTTTTGGATCACATACAAACCTCAGACAGGAACAACTGTAATAAATTCATGCGTCCTGATTGAACTAGACTATATTGGAAGAACTTCTTTTTCTCCCTAATTTGTTCATAACTTGCTGCTTCATATCAGGAGAAATATGTGCATAGACCAAGGTAAAAAAGAAAAATTTCATAGAATCATAGAATGGTAGGTGTTGGAAGGGATCTTTAGAGATCATCTAGTCCAACCATCCTGCAGAACTGAAGAACTCTAGGTTCACCTAGATCAGGTCACATAGCAACATGTCCAGGCAGGTCTTGAAGACCTCCAAGGAAGGAGACTCCACAACCCCTCTGGGCAGCCTGTTCCACTGCTCTGTCTCCCTCACAGTAAAATAGTTTTTTCTTATATTTAAGTGGAACTTTTTGTGCTCCAGCTTCATCCCATTACCCCTTGTCCTGTTGTTAGATATCCTAGAAAAAACCTCCTGACACCTACCACAAAAAATTTGCTTACTTGTGTAATCAGGTAGTCAGCAGTCAGGCTAAATCCAGAGTCTAATCTGTTGTATGACGTGCAACTGGAATGCATTGCTATGAAAAGTTATTTTCATTGGAGGTTTAAGTCTTATATTGTTCAAGGAGCATGAAGACTGTGAGATTGTCTACCTTACTTAATGTACCTCAACCTTACCCAAGAAAAAACCTTCAGCTGAGAAGTTAATTTAATCTCTCTCTTTTCCACTTCTGGCTTTTCCTGACTGAGCCCTGGCTGTGTCAATGGGTTGAAAAAAAATAATGCATGAAAACAACTGATTTGTTGATTTATTGATTACAGATTATCATTCATTAACTGAGCAATGGGAGCTGGCCATATATTCTTTTAGCATGGCTCACTTGTGAAGCAAAGTAAGTTGGCTCAAGCCACAGAAAAGCTCAGATCTAAGGCTAGTTTGCTTTCCTGCAGTGGTCATTATCTCATTGATTTCTGTAGTGGTAACTGTTTTATTCACTGAAATGTGTATAATGAGGACTCTGGTGTACTAAAGGAGATTTGTTTTTTCCATTTTTTCTCACTGTACTGCTTTCTTGAACACAGAATTTAGTCATGAGAAAACATTAAATCATGCCTTCCTTTTTCCTATTCTATGTCCAAAATTTAAGTTGAACAGAATTCTTCAAAGGAGTAATCAGAAGAAGGTCTAGATTCTACATTTGTTTACCCTGTTGTATGACGTAGTGTAACCCTCAGCTCCTTCAGACAAAATGTTTCTATATCTGTACAAACTGAACTAGGCCTATGTAGCTGAATTGTCTTTATGCAGCACGACTGTCCTCCTGAACTGTCCTTGTCACCGAGTGTTTTGAAGATGAGTTGTGTTACTTGAGTAGAAAATTGAAGCAAAACCAGCATTGAGTAGAAGAATTGTAACACATGAAAGATATTCCCAAAATACCAGAGAGAAACCTAACTGAAATCTTCAGGGTCTGAATTTTTCCTTTTCATTTGTATTTCATTCTATTAAATCCAAGATTTTTGCGAAAATAAAAGAAGCAAACTATGCAACTTCCTTGGTCATCTATATTTAAAGACAGGTAGATTAAAGAGGACAGAAGACTTGCCAAAAGAAGGTGATAGGAGTTTAGCTGAAGGATGGATATGTGTTTTTAAAGTCATTCCATTTCTGACTATGATAATTTCTGTTGTTCCTCATAGCCTCTTACCATCCAGAATGATGATTTTTGGAGCAAGGGTGATTTTATTTCTGTACAGAAAAGTAGGGATGGTTGGAGACCCCCTGAACAGAAGCGACAGAAGTTCTGTCTATATTGTGCACCAGGTAGATATTGGCAAAGGTCAGAGGTGAGCTCTTTGTTTTGAGAAACCAGAATATAGAAGGAGCTTTGGAGGTGAGACACAAAGTCATTGTTTCTCTAGGAGTTTTTGTGAATTATCTGTCCTTGTGGTTAACTGGATCAAAGCATTAAATGGGATGAATCATTCACTGCTACAAATTGCTCTCAGCGTCACAGAGTTGTTACCTTACTATGTGGCAGATTAAAACCTGGATAAATAGCATGAGTTACAGAGGTGTTCTTGGACAATATAAAACATTACAGTCCCAAATCTTTCCTTGGATGGAAGGGTTTGGAGAATTCTTTTGCAATAGGTGTTAGGTATTCAAACTGCATGAGAACCTCTATGTTTTCTAGAGGAATTTGGTATAGAAAGAAGTGTTCAGCTTAAAGTATGGTTAGTGTGGAAGGAGGTGTTCAGCTTAAGGTATGGCTGGTGTTCTGTATCATACTGTTATTGACTTCCCATTCCTGAGTAGCCACTTACTTTTTCGTGCCTTTCATTTCCTTATCAACAGGGACAAAGCATCTCTAACAGGTAAGGACATAATGTCTGCAAAGAATTCTGAAATATCATTTAAAATTTCTACATTTCTCTGATTTTAAACGTAGGATATTTAGAAGGAAAAAACCACACACAATTTAGACATCCCAACAAAATAGCAAAAGCCACCAACAGAAAAAGTAGATTCATGAAAGAATAAATTCTTTAAAAGAATATTGGCTTACCCAGTTACTGAAGACCCTTACTCCAGAAAGTCCCGCTGCAAGATTTTTATCCCAGGGAAATTAACACGTCAAAATATGTTGCAAGTCTGTCACTTTTTTCCTTGTCTATCCATGCAAGAATGTAATCGAAGAAAAAACTAAATTAAACATTTATGACAGAATCTGTTTGAAAGCTGAGATAGGAACTAGCACTAATGTGCCAACTTTCCAGTCTGCTACCCTGCAGACAAGCTTTGTCCCTGACTGTTCTGCATATGTTTTTTGGCCATTTAAAAAGTATTGTTATTGAGAAAACACGTCTTGTTACTTAGGTAGGAATTGATTCCTTCCCTGCCACTGCTAAAAATTACTGTCCTTTTTTTTAAAATGGCAAAATCTTGCCCAGCAAATGTTGAAGCATGTACACAGAGGTGTGTAGGCAAAGGAGGATCTGGCCTATACCACCATTGTTTCTTACAGGGCTGCTAGTCCTTCAAAATCCTCATAAAGATGACAGTATCACAGACTCATAGAGTTATTGAGTAGTTTGGTCTGGAAGAGACCTTTAAAGCTCATCTAGTCCAAGCCCCAGCAATAAGGACATCTTCAACTCGATCAGGGTGCTCAGAGCCCCATCCAACCTGACCTTGAATGTTTCCAGGGATGGAGCATCTACAGTCTCTCTGGACAAACTCTTCCAGTGTTGTATCCCTCTCATTACAAAATATTTCTTCCTTATATGTAGTCTGAATTTACCCTCTTTTAATTTAAATCTGTTACCATTTTTCCTGTCACAATAAGGCATATTAAAATGTTTGTCCCTATCTTTCTTATAAGCCCCCTTAGTACTGAAATGTCACCATAAGGTTTCCCTGGAGCCTTCTCTTCTCCAGGCTGAATAACCCCAATGTTCTCAGCCTTTCTTCATATGAGAGGTGTTCCATCCTTCTAATACTTTTTGTGGCCTTTGCTGGATCCACTGTAACAGGTCTGTGTCTTTCATGCACTGAAGACCTCAAAGCTGGACGCAGCACTGCAGGCGGGGTCACCTCAGAGCAGAACACAAAGGCAGAATCACCTCCCTTGACCTGCTGCCCATGTTGCTTTGCATGCAGCCCAGGATACATTTGGCTTTCTGGTCCCTGAGTGCACGTTGTCAGCTCATGCCCAGATTTTCATTCACCAGTTCCTCCAAGTCCCTCTCTGCAGGGTTACTTTCAACACCTTCATCCCCCAGTCTGTATTGATATTGGGAATTGCCTCCACTCAGGTGCAGGACCCTGCACTTGGCCTTGTTGAAACTCGTGAAATTCACATGGGCCCACTTCTGGTATGGCATTCCATCCCACAGGCATATGAACTTATGCACAGAGTTGAGAATGACAGATCAGTAGTTCTCAGAGTCCTCCTTTATATATATAAAATAGGTAGGTTTCCCCTTTTTCCAGTCACCAGAGACTTCACGTGTCTGCCATGACTTCTGAAATATGAGTGGCTTAGTAACTGCATCAGCCAGTTCCCTCAGGACTCTGGGATGCATCTCGTCAGGTCTCATAGACAAGTATATTCATGTTCCTCAGGTGGTCATGAATCTGATCTTCTCTTACAGTGGGAGGGACTTTGTTCCCCCAGTTCCTGCCTTGTGGTCCCTCCACATACTTGGCAGAGTACCTGATTTGAGAAATCTAAAGCTGTCTCTCAGCTGTTTCTCTTGGACAATATTAGTAGACATAGATGCAGTCTGGCATTTGCTATTGAGCTTCTTGTTGAAAGGCAGAGGTATGGCTTTTAAAAACCTTGTCTGGGATTCTGGTGGGTCAGTGGGAGAAACACTTTCCAGTACAGTGCTTTCACAAAATATCAACACAGTCCTGGCTACTGTTTCAGCATGAGTTTCTGTAGTTCAAATATCTGAAGAAATCCAGAAAATGACCCACACCATGATCCAATATAAGCAATCTCACCCTGCATTTATTCTTTAAAACTTGCTTTGCTAACAGACAGCTTGGACTTGTTGCAGGTCCCAAGGAGAGAGTAAAGGAGAAAAGATACTGAGTGCTCCCATTTGAAAGGCAACTTATGGTTCTCTACAACTTTGTTGGAGATGAAAAAATGGTCTTGCTACTTGGGCTTTGACCACTAGAAGTATTGGAATCAAGAGAGGTTTCCCAAGCAAAATGCTTGACAAGGAGACATTTAAGACCTCCAGTCTTCCTCCCATTTTTTAAAGAGGAGGAGATATCTCAGCGAAGGATGATTTTACAAAAAAACCCAATCAAACAATAAAAAAGAATCAGAGCTAAAGAACAATTAAGGGAAAGAATGATCTTGAATTATTTGGAAAAACAAATCAACAAAATTACTTTTTCTGTGGGTGGTCACTGCTGAACACCTACAGCACACTGTTCAATACATCATGTCCTGTCCGGATCCATGAAAAGCTTTGAATTATCCTGGTTAGGTGTCTTGCTCCAAATTCTCTATGGTCTCTAGTAAGTCAAACTCATGTTGTGGAGGATGAGATATTTTTCTGTGAGCTACCTCTTTTCCTCTAAAGGTCATTTGTAACTCATCCTGCAAAGGCTGAATATACAAGCTCTGATGTCAGAGTACGTTTTGCAAACATAAACTAATCTGAAGATGCTATTCAAGCATACTAAATTGATGATAATATTTTCCAAATAAAACCATTCAGGATAAAAATAACTTTATTTTTATAATGTCAAAGGCTGGTCATTGCATCAGCAGGCTTTCACAACACATTCAAAATCCCAGAGAAACAATACATCATACATGAAGAGCTTCCTACCAGACTCATGCAGCTAATGAAATTCTATGCAACTTCTTCCAGGAAAATAGCTTACGTACTCTGAAACTATATCCAGGCTTTTTACAAACTGTTCTGCATGATTCATTCAGTGCTCGGTAGATTAGACGTTACTGAATTCACATGAGTTCATGTTAAATCAATAAAGTGAAACACAACAGCTGGGGCTACTCATCACTCAAGCACATGACATCCATTGCCAAACCCAAGAGAGACTCTGTAGTGTTGTAATCACCAAACTGGGTCAGTGGTGAAGTAGAAAGTGGGAACTGTTATAACACCATCTCCTTGGGTAATCTGTGATCAGGATATCAGAGAAGTCTGTAGTATTTGGCAAACAGAAATGGCCTAGGTCTCTGCACAAGGAATCACTCCATGGAAGACCAGCATTTTGTCCTGTAAAATTCACTTACATGGAAAAGAGTAAGTGAAGCAGTCTCATCCCACACTTTATAGTGAATGGAATGACCTCAGCTGCAAATACCACACAAGCAGAAATCCAATAGAGATTAGGGAGCACAGGTTTCCTTGCTTCAAACCTGCAGTGATTTATCTCCAAATGGCTGTTCACAACTTTGTGCTTGCTCTGCATTTCACTAGGGCTAGGAACAGAAGCAGAAGAACTGAAAAAAGAGGGGATATGTGACTATAGAATGAGCCTGTGCCAAGGAAGAGTAAGGGCTTGACATCAATGTGTGCCAGGCACAAGTAGGACCAACACCACACTGCAGGAAGGAGGGAGACTACAGCTCTGAGCAATTCAAGGCCACTTTATTTGTGTTAGTTCAATCTCTGTGACAAAGGTCTCAAGCCTACATACAGTGCAGGCTAGAAATGTCAATGCACATCAAGAGGAATCAGGGGAACTATGTGACTAGCACAGCATCTGACTTGTTTTAACTTCCATACCCTGCAAGACCAGGAACAGCTAGAGAGAAGAAGAGAGTGGCCTTTGGCACAAGTCTGTTTCAAGACTCAAACTCAGAGTTTCCATTCCCCAGCAAGACACCTTCAACACTCAGCACCCCACCCCTGGCATGTGTATACTCATTCTTTGTTTTGATAAGCAAATCAGTACGTACTTTAATGTATTGTACCTGGGGGAATTTAACTCAGTAAGCTGTGCTGAGGTTCCAAGAGGATGTAGTTATTTTTGACGCCAGTAATTTCGGGTTTTGTTCCTTTTCCAAATAGGACAAAAAAAAAAAAGCTAGGGCTGGATTTTTGCCTGGTTTCCATTCTAAATCACCGTTTATCCCCTTGTTCAGCTGACAGTGGAAATGTCAGAAAATCTTCCTTTTGCAAACTGTTGCAAACAATAAAGATACACAGATAATAAAAATAACTGAAGAGGACACAGGAATCATCACTATCCATCTCTTGCTCTTACCCATGTTACTGCCTTCTGCAATGCTCAAACATTTGTCCTTAGGAATGGCAAATAGCCTTACCTCAGCCAACCACTGAAAGATGCACATGTCTGGATCCCACCTAGGGATCCAATTTGCAGATCACAGTTGACACCTTCTGCTCAGCTGTTATCCACCTGGACACACCTAATACTCGAAGTGCCTTGATTGGGTCCTAGGAAGTGATCTAAAATCTGCCCTTGTATGTAAGGAAATGCACTTTTTCACAAGATTTGATGGGTCATAACAAAAATTTAAATGCTTCAGAAATTAGTTGATCCTTAAGTGAGTAAAGGGTCTCATTCAGAAATCTGAACTGTGCCCAGAATGAAGTAATGGCCACACATTCTTGTAAGACTCACTCCTGTGGGATGCTGAGCCTTGGCACTGGTGGGTGTTAAAGAAGTTGGGTGACAACATCAATATAAACAGTCTCTCTAATATGCTCAAATTGAAACAGTACAGCATGGTAGTTCAAATCAGTAGCTGACAGTTGACATCAGCAGTTATATAGAAACATCCAGACTCATTTTTCTCACTCCCAGACTATTTCTTTTAATGCTTCTTAACTTACCTGCTGTTACAGCACAGTCTTGAGGCAACTCTCAGCTCTGATTTCCAGTTAATCACCCTCTAAGAACACAATGCCAAACATAGGAGACTTTAGCAGTCTTAGATGAAACTTTAGAAATTTGAATGGCAGAGAAATTTGAGGGTCCAGATGTCACACATGATATGTTATACCTTCCTTGGAGAGCTATTTTTGATGCAAACTCAATTGCCATGAGTGGGGCAGGGATACAGAACAGAAAGGCTCCACTTAATGCTGATCCTGTCATTTTATAAGGCCATGCCAGGTCAGGAAAGAGAGAGAAGGAGCTTCCACAAATAGCAAACATCTCATGGCTCAAAAATTGTGGCAAGTCTTTCCTTTAGAACAGCTACAAGGAGGGTGCTGAGAAGACTGAAACTTTGAATATCCCTTGTTCAGCAAGCTGCCTCGCTGGGCTGGGAACGTGTTGGAGCTTGCACTCGTGGAGTCTAACATGCTCCCTCTGTTCGTCTGTTCACTCTTCCATGATTTTATAGCTGCTTTTATAATGAGCACGTAGGCACCTTACACTGCCGGGCGTGTGCAGCAGTAAGAGTTTAGCTGGTATTTTTTTTTAAAGCTGCAACATTTTCCTTTCAGTTTTCACTATCCCTCGAGGCTACTTCTGGCATTTCAGGGGCAAAAGAAACTGCAGAGCCCCCAGATGAAGCATTGCTGAGTGCTCCTGCATTTTTATAGGAGAAAACTGTTTGAACCACACCCCGGAAGAGTTTCACTAGAGCAAAGCACTGTCCTCAGATGTGTCCTATACAAGTAGCATTCAGTTCCCCTTCAAGACCTGCCAAGATTCGTGTGCACGGTGAGAGATACACACAGCCAAATTCTCCTCCCTCAGATACTGCTGCTTCCTGGCATCTGCCTGTGCCTCCTGCACTCTACAGCCCCTCTCTTCCACTGCGTCTCTCCAGCTTCTAGACCTGGTTAGTCCAGCTTGTGGACTATCTGATCTGCTGCATCTCAATGATGGGGCCCCACTCCTCAAATGCATGTGCTGCAGTGATTTTTTTCCTTTTCTTTTAGTTCTTTTTTCAGTTTCTTTTAGTTGTCACTCACTCATCAGTGAGCCTTTCCCTGTGATTTGATAACAGATAGCACTGCCTTGTGTGTCAAAGGCGAGATTGCTGGAGGTGATATCTTGCATGACAGTTAGAGGATGTTTTTTTCCATGTATGCTGTTGCTAATCCCATTTAATTCAGGTCAATATCTGGCCAATTTTGTCAACTCCAGCTCTCCTAGCATGAGACTCAAGCCTTATGAGTGAAGCTAAGGTGTGCAAGGGCCTCAAAGTTCCTTTGACTGAGCCTCACATCTCACACCACTGTGCAGAATTAAGGGCAGAGGGGTGACTCTGGCCACCAGATCTGACCTAAATGATGTGAGACACAGAAATGCATGTGGTCATTTCCTCATTCAGCACTGTCATGAACCATCTGTCTGTACAAGATGTAAAAATGGAACCATATAGATCAGATGATTTGACCATGGAGAGGTATCAACACAGCAGAGAAGAGGATCATCCATTGCTCCCTACGCTACAGCTTCTGCCTTCTGAGACTGCAGTTAATTAAGTTTAATGCCTTTGGATCCAGTCTGCTGCTGTAAGACACATTCTCTCAGCCTTCAGAATTCAGAGGGGAATTTTGATGGCTCCTATATGATCCCTCCTTTGGCAGCCACTTCTGATAGACTGGAGGGTGGCAGCAGATGAGGAAGCAAGGGGCAGGCTGGACTACTACTCAGGGGCAAAGGAGTACGTTCCTTCATGTTGTTATAAACACAAATGGTAATTGTAGGATAATTTAGATTGGCTTTCGAAATACACTAAAGCCCCGTTCTGCAGCTTTGGCAACAGAAGGTGACCTGTCTGAAGGGACAGAAATGGTTTGTGAGAAGATGACTCTAATGACATGGGAAAGGAAGAATACACTGATCCTCTCAATGCCTGTCTAAAGGGCAAGGCCAGGAAAAATACACCAAAGTCCTCCAGCCTGCTGCTGTCTCCCTGCAGAAAAACAGGTTTGTTGCGTGGTCTCAGATGACAGCTTGAGCTGTGGTCACTGGTGAGCGAGAAGTGCCAGTGACAGCTAGGGGAGATGGATGAGGGGTAGCAATTGGTCCTGCCTAGAACAGTGCTCGTGCTGCAGGGTGCAGAGTGGCGCAGGACAGGAATGATGTTGGGCAGTTCTGCTGCTAGCCCCGCTTTGTCTGGGAAAGCCTGGAGGCAGACTGGGAGTGGAAGAAGCTGCAGCTGCCGCCCAGAGTGATCTGGCTAATCTCTTCTCAAAACTGTTCTAAGATCTCAACAGCCCCAGGCTGCCTAAGAGCAAGTGGAAAAGGAAAGGTTATAGAAAGGCCTGTGTGTCCTTTTTTTCTTGCCCCAAGCATAAGCAGCAGACTCAGGCCTGCTGGGTTTCTATAAGCAGTGAATGTTTCTTTAGGAGAAACCCCGGCTCCCTGCTCTATAACATAGCTTAGGAGAAAAGCTATCCCTTCCCACGCCGCCTTGCCACAGCAGAGATCCCCCCACCCAACGCAAGGCCAGGGGCTGTGAGCAATGGTGAAAGAGACCAAGCTGGTGTTTCATGGAGGTAGCACCCAAAAATCTGTTACAGGCGTTGGCTCTTTTGTTTCATGACATTTAATACTGAATACTTAAATATATATATATATATATATATACACACACACACACACAGAGCAATTATCTTGCTGCCTGTTTGACAGAGCCTCCCCCACCCCCGCCGGCCCGCGGCGGTCCCTGGGCGGGGACATGCTGCCATCCAGCGGCCGCGGCCCGGCCGCCATCGCCACCACAACCCCCGCCGGGACTCCCCGGGACTCTCCGCCGCTCCCTGCGGGCGACGACAGCAGCCATCTGTCAGGAGAGGCTGCAAGGAGACGTCTGCCCGCCTCAGCATCCCGGGCGGGCAGCGAGGAGGTGTCATGTGTCCCGACTCTCGGCTCTCTTTGCCTCACACCTCTATAGCCCTTGTCTCTGAGCTGAGCTCCGTCGGGCCAAATTGACCCTCCCATCCAGCTTCCCCTCAGCAAAAAGGTTCACAGAAAGCAAAGGGAAGCCTTTCCTGCTTATATGCCTTTTCTGTTTCTTCCCTCCACACACACACTTTGGCAAAGCTGGACAAAAACTTGGGATTTTAAAAGATTTTTAAATGATGCTACCCGTGGTACCCAAGCTGATCTTTCCTTTTCAAAGCTGTGGTTTCCCCCATATCAGTGAGAGTTTAGCAGCTGTGGAGGGCAGACTCAAGGTAAGATGGTGCATTTAAAATAAAATACCTGAGAAATGACAGCCTTGAACGTTCATCCACAACTACTCTTCCCATTTGAGTCTCTCATACAGAGTGGAGGTCACTACACAGCACAAGCCTGCCAGTAGTTGACACTGTGGCATCACACATGTTCCAGCATTGGAGTTGGTGGTAACAACTCAGGTATTCCTTGCCCATCCTGCCCTCCACCACTCAATCTAGTTCCCTGTTTGCAGTTTGATCCTTAGGGGTGTAAATCTCTTTTATTTTCAAACAGATTTGTTCCAAACTCTTTGTCATGGAGTAACTGCATTGTAAGCAATGCCATCTTGACTGAAGAGACAATAGAATATACCAGGGTAGAAACCATGCCTTGAAGGAACACAGTGTCAGGGATGCATGTACTACTTTGTTTTATGTGGGAGCTGACAGTGAGGTATAGGATGGTCACCTATGACAGGGCTCAGAAGTACAAGGACCTTTAAAGTGGCAGATGTCCAGCAATAGTTTAATACTTTAAGCTACTTCCAGTTTTATAACCCAACTTTCTGTCCAATAGAGCATGGCATAGAAGGAGATGCTATATTGCCTTGCTGGGCAGATGTGAGGTATTGCCTTACCTGCAAATGTAAGGCAATAGTCAAATGGACCTTGACACTTCAAGAGGCCTGACAGTCCTGCATGACACCATGGATGTGGAATTTAACAATGACTGTACATACACTTATTAATGAATTATTAATTAATTAATTAATTAATTATTGATGGGCCAAGTTCTCAAAAGAAATTAAAAGTGTGGATGACTGAGGTCAGGGAACTTCTGACTGATCAATAAAGCAAAGAATTTTCTTTTCCTTGTAAAGCCTGAACAGTTTTCAGAGCAAGACTGAACCTGGAGCGAGTGATAAACTATAACTGCAAACTCCAGCTGATATGCTGGCAGATTCCATCCTGCAAGTCTGGGTGTGCATGTAGATCAGGGAAGAAAACAGATTGTGCCTCACCCAGACCAGCCAACTCCCCAGGTAACAAACTCTATGCAACACAAAGGAAAGGAAGCCTCCATTGAGAGGAGTAAGAAGGAAGATGAGATGAGGGCGTTTGGGGCCATCAGTTGTGCTGTGGGGCCCACTGGTGTTTCATGGAGTGGAATTTGCTGGAGGCAAGCTGTGCTTGTTTCAAATTCCAGATGAGTATCATGTAGCCCCACACAGGAGGAATGCTCCCCAGTGCAGGAAATTGTACCTTATTTTTTAAACCTTTCATCAGGAAGGAACCTTGAGTGCCTTCTCTGAAGGACTCAGTTGTCCAGACACTGAGTTTCTCTGTGTCAAAGGACTCATTGAGCTGCAGCCTGAGACAGTCCTTTTGTTCTACATTTTCCTTTACATGTCATTGCAAAGGAAAATGGCTTTCAGGTCTAGCACTGAGGACTCACAGGCACTTCAAAATGCAATACAAACTAGTATGGAGAATTTTCAGCTAGATTGAATTACAGTTTCTCCTCTTTTTTTGATAAGCACCCTCAAAACTACCATCCTGCTCCACAATGTCACTAGGTTTTTAAATGCAGCAAGTCCATTGTCCTTTAGAACTCCCAAATGAGCGGGGAAGATTGAGGCCACAGGAAGACCATGTTCACGAAGGCTAAATGAGATATCCTGCTATAGTAATTCTCCTGTGTACACTGTCCTCCCACTCTGGGTAGAGCAGGAGTTTCAAGAAGAAAGTGGAGAATACCTTGAAGCAAGAAGAGATTTGGTGGGTTAATGGGAATGAAAGAACCAAGAACTTAAATGTCTCCTCACCATATAATCCCATCTCATCCCTGCAGACAACCACACAGAAGTGTATGGAAATTTCTAACCCTGCTGAGTTCAAAAGGAAGAGTGAGGGCTGTGGGATTGCAGCAGTTTACAGATAGATGACAATTGCCATTTAGTTTCTACCCTTTTTAAAGACCATGTATCTAAAAACTTGCTGACCCCAGTTCTACTAGTTTTACCTTTGAGAAATAAAACTGTCACTTTGGGGAACAAGAGAACAGGAAGCCCTCCATTGCCTCAAAAGGCCAAAGGAAGGGGGCTGTTTCACCACCAATTTTTTCTCTTCCAACCAGTTTAACTGAGGTGCTGATGAGCCTGATGATCAAAAGAGAAGTTAATTCTCTGTACTGATGACAAAAATCACCTCCCTCTGCTGTATCCCTCCCTCTGCATCTTACTACCTCTTCTGTACATCTGAATCTTCTCACAAGCCCTTTGCACTCCACTTAATCCCCTCTCCTCTTCTCATGGTAAAATCAGCCCTCCACGCTAGGCTTCAGCTGTTTTTCAGAGCTTGTCTGTTCACATCACTGAGCAAGGGATGAAGTAATGAAAATTACAAGCTGTGGAAATTTGATCTCTCTATTCTGTAATTACTGCTCTCTGAAATCTGAGAATATATATTTACTTTAATATTCTTGCAGAGGAGGGGAAGTATCCCCAAGGCATAAAGCAAAGAGACAGAGCTAGGAAGAAGGAATAGCACAAACCCATTTGTACTTGATTAAATCTTATATACAGTATTAAGTGGATCTTGCCTTCAAGACTGACACAAAATCAGAGCATTCAACTCCTCTTGGTATTTAGAAGCAGTTAACACTTCCTCTTCCCAATGTATGTTTACATACAGTAATTTGAGGGTGAGGAGTCCTCATCTTCTGCCTTCCCAACACATAATTAACAATATTTTTCATTTCATGATGATATGTTCATAGAATCATAGAATAGTAGGGGTTGGAAGGGACCTTTAGAGATCATCCAGTTTAACCCCCCACACACCCCTGCTAAAAACAGGTCCACCTAGATCAGGTCACACAGGAACGCATCCAGGAGAGTTTTGAAAACCTCCTGAGAAGGAGACTCCACAACCTCCCTGGGCAGCCCATTCCGGTACTCCAGCACCCTCAGAGTGAGATAGTTTTTTCTTACTTTTAAATGGAACTTTTTGTGTTCCAGCTTTTTTTCATTACCTCTTGTCCTGTGCATTTTGCTTGAAACCATAGATTCTGGAGTCTTGTGAGCACAGTAAGAGTTGTAGAAATATTTCATAAAGTGAAAAAAACCTCTATTTATTACACTTGAAATTATCACAAAAAGATGGAAAATAGCAGTAGGATAAACCCTAAAGAGTCAAAATCTAAAAGAAATTAAAAATCTGCTAGAATTTATTTTAAACTTGCCTGGAACTTTTAGAAAAGCCATGATTTTGGCAGTATTATATTGCAAGTTGTCATGTGCCACGTTAATACTACTATTGCTATCACAGTGATTTCTGTGAAGGTCCAAATATGGCTGACTTGGTAAGTCCTATATAAAGCAAAGTCAGTCTCTGCCCTGTAGAACTTAGATTCTATCTTCTATAAGTTTACTGTTAGTATAAAAACAAGGAATGAACATGAAAGTCAAGTTCATTGCTGACCAGGACTAAAGAAACTTTGGCCTTCAGTAGTGTAGATCTTCAATGTTTTCCTTTGGTGGGCCTCCAAAACCTGTAAAGGAAAAGGTCCAAAATTGTCTTTCCAGTACTCTGTGGTTTCCCTTTCTCATAACATTCTTCCACATATGTGTCCACTATGTCCATTGTTTTCCTGGCTCTATTGTCCCTTGGATTTCTTTGATGAAGAAAAAAATAATTTAAGAAATTGTATAATTGAAAAAAAACTGCTGACAACATTCTTGTGTGAACTATTTCAGAACTATCTGAATGACAAGAACCATCTCTTTTTTTCTGATCCAATCTAGTCCAAGAGTCAATAAATACAACCATTGTTGAAATATCAGTTGAGCAACAACAACAGTCTGGCAGCTGAGCTGGCTTCAGAAAAGCAGCCAAATCAACCTCCTAAGGTTTTCTCTACTTCTTTTTCCCCTTCAGGAAACATATGTCATGAAGTTGTATATGTTGCAGGATTTCAGAACTATACTTTTTGAGACCTATTGTTCCTGGTAACCCAGTATCACAAAAGCATGAGAATCAAAATAGGGAATATTCTAGAGGACAAAGATGTCTACTGAGTACAAGTTTCTGATTGTCAGCCAGCAATGGCTCATGTATTTCAGGGACAAGCCCATTGTTCAAGATATTCCATAGTTCTCTTACCCTTCTGCTTGGCACACTATGCTGGTAAGGCCTTTAATGGCTGCTGTCTATCCTGTGTCAGCCCCTCATTATTTTTGCAAGTGCTGGGAAGACTTGATGAAGAAGTTTCTATTAAGAAAATATCTTTCATATGTTTCTCTGATTTTTCTCCACAGGTTGTTAATTATATGAAAGAAGAATCTGTTGTTTATTTCCCACCATCCTTTGTCTCACTGTTCTCAGGACATGGATGGACCTATCCGAGTAATTAACACATGCAGTTGATTTAATTTCATGTTTGTTTGCTGCCTGAAATGAATTTACTCCTGTCAGCAGTGGGCCATCCCTAGAGGATATAGCTTTTGCTACAGCTTTTGCTTTTATGACCTTCTGTTGCTATTGAGAAGAAAGAATTTATGTTATTAATTAAAGTTTTACAGACCAAAAGTTGAGGTAATCTAGCAATATTTGAAACATTCTGCCTAACTATGGTCTGGGCCATTAAATTGCTGCAGGGAATTTGGCCAATTGAATGCCTAACCTAGAAATATAAAAAGAAGTAAACTTTAAAGAATTTTCATTATCTAGACAACAAAGATGCAAAAACTCTAGATTTTTCCAGTACTCTGGCTTGCCTACGCTTAAAAATTGTCTGGAATTTGCTTGAAAATTTTTATAGCCTTGATCTTAAACACATTTTGTATATCTTATCCCATCCTCTTCCAGCCCTGTATGGGAAGCAAATTATTTTAAATACAATATGCTTCCAGAGAGAGAGTCTTGTCACCAGTCATAGCTACCTATCTCTATCTAGGTGTTTAACTTGCAGATGGCTTGAATCAGGTGAGGTGGATCATATAAGTTTCCTAGAGTCTTTATGGCTCATACCTAAATCCAAGCTAGGCTATACCCACTTCCACACATCCACCTTTTTAACTATTCAAACAACAGTTCAAACAATTGGTCCTGTTAGTAGTACAAGAAGCTATTTGTACCTATATACATCTAGCATTTTTCTTCATTTGTAGACTGATGGAGATAAAATAATTTGTGAGGTCTTTCATAGACCTTTCATCTGCTTCTGAAGTTAGAATCATAGAATAGCAGAAACACAGAATTATTTTTGTTGGAAAAGACCTTTAAGATCATTGAGTCCAGTCACTAATATAATACTGCCAAGCTCATCACTAAACCACGTCCCTCATCACCTCCAGAATAAGTTCTGCAGGTGTACATGTCCAGAGCACCCCAAAGGCCCTAGGGATTTTGCTTTCACTGATTAGAATGGTTCACATGGTTAGAATGTCCCAAACAATACATTGAAGGACAAATTTGTTGTAAATGGCTTAGTAGATCCTCCTACCACTCCAGCTGCAATCCACATCCAAGGTGAACCTGAAAGATAGCAGGATAAAACTACCCTAGGTCACTTCTCCACTTCCTAGCTCCAGCATTGTGTCTGACAGGAGTTAGATGACACTGCAAGTTAAAGCCACCACCACTGCAAGTTCCCTTCTGCTTCAGGGAACTGGATATGCTTCTTTTGCAGCTGCTCTGGTTCATTAGAGCAGGGCAGAAAAATTAGGGTCTGTATCTGACGTATGGATTCCTCTGTAAGGAAAGTAATGGTTAATAGAATCTTTTTTTGCACATGACTCAATACTTTCTTCTGACTTTATTTATATTAGTCCAACAACTGATAGTGCTCTACCTTCGATGAAGATGCAAATGGGTTTAATCCATATAAACGATCTCTCAGTCATTGAAATAAGATGTAAAAATACCAAATCACTTTCCTAGCTAACTAGAGTTTCTCTTCCCTATGTATTCCAGTGGTCAGGCTAAATGTCTCTCCTCCACAGAGATCTAGAGTGCATTAAAAACTGAAAAGAAGTCATTCCAATCAATTGGATCAATGACACAGCAACTAAAACTATATTATGTAGGGCCTTGATAAAATAAACTATGACAACTAAGAAAGAAGTGGTTTGATTTTATTGGGACATTGATTTGTGAACTAAAGTTTCCCTAAGTTATCTACCATAATAGATTCTAACAGCTACTTTAGAGACATTGCAAAGCTCTTCTGGGTCAGTGATCTAAAAAAGCATCTCTAAGCTGTAACCTTGAAAGAATATCCTTTAATCACACAGTCACAGTAAAAAGGTATATTTAATGGAGAACTGTTAGTTGCAATTGTTACTTTTCATGAATTTATCTGTGTTCTGGTTGAATAAGTCACAGCCTTTTCTTCATGTTGAATATTCTTTGATCAACCTTCATGAGATCTAGTACCTTAAAGCTGCTTGTCTAACCAAAGCTAATTGTCAACTCTCTCCCTATTTTAAAGAGAAAGTGAGGAATATCTACAGGGTGATTCATTCTGTCTGCCTTATCCATAATGGGGTGAATTGCTTTCTAGAAGTGGATTTCTATAAGAAAAGATAAGTGCTACCTTGGATTGAATGCCTGCCTTTATATCTTCAGTTGCTTTTATCTCTTTATAGTTCTTCAATCTATTAACTCACAGCTGTTAACTTTAGGCCATGAGTCATTGTCCTATTATTGGCCTCAAGTGCATATCAGGGTGTTTAGCTAAACCATCGACTCACCTTCTAGCTTGGTACACTATCTGTCTCCTATGCAATCAATGCAGTCAACACAACACTTTAAACATATCTCTGAAAACCAGATTCCATAACATTTGCAGACTCATGTAGTATATTCATTATACTATTATAGGTTTATTTTCTCAACCAGTAACTCCATGCATATAACAAGGGATCTCATCTGCACGCTTAGAATGGATTTTACAAACTAGCTTACTCACTACAGTGACCAGGACTTTGGCATCAACTGAATAGCAGTTCCTTGGATGATAAACCATAGCTGCTTGAAAGGCACACAGTTCTGCTTAGCTGTTACAGTCAAAAGAGTCAAAGTGAAGGACCTATATTTTGGCACAGTTTCACAGGTGAATAAGAGAAAGGCTGGGCAAGGAAGTCACAAGTTACATCTTCCCCCCTGGTTTCTCCAATAAAAACCAGGCCTATATCTAGCTTGTAGCTGGTGTGTAACACATGCATAGCACATGGATTTGTTAAAACAACAATATGATGTGCATTCAGGAACTAGAACAATGAGGAGATGGGATAGTTACATGCAAGAGAAATATTCACCCATTGGTTGTGTTGACACATGTCACAGCCTTGAGTGAGAAGTCCTTTCAAAAATCCACTTTACAGGAATAGATGGACTCTAAAAAAATAAACAAGGTTCGTTGTGTATCTTACACCATGATTGTCTGCACAGCAGCTGTTTTTCATCCTGCACTAATAGGGCATTCAGAAGGAAGGTACAAAGACCAACAGGAAGAGAAACTTGCATGATAAATGGTTAGAAGCAGTACAAACGTTTCCTACAGATCAGCTAGGATAGTTCACACATTGTTACTCTATGATGATAAATTCTCACTTGTTTACACAAAACATGAAGAATGATAATATCTTCAGATGAATATCCAGCCTTAGCTTGTTTCTTTGGCTTTGCCAAAAAGGGACAAAACTTTTCCAGCCACTTGGTTGTTCTACCAAACCCCTAAGAAAAAGAAAATGCTTGCTGATAAAGAACAACTAGGACCTAAATATCCAATAACTGACAGCATCCTACTTTTTCCTAGATAATGTGTCCATCTCTGCAGGAAATAATGCATATGTTGCTAAGAAAGAAAGTATAAAAAAGTAAGCTAGAGAAGAATAGGTGAACCTCTAAACATTAAAGATGATGACACAAGATTCACGACTGAACTCTTCTGTCAACTGTGTTAACAGAAGTAAACAAATCTAGACAAATTCCAGTCAATCACTGCAAACTGTAATAAAGTCACTTCACTGAAATGGGTTAGCTTAGATTTGCTTCTGTATATACAAGAACCAGGGTACTCCACAAGCTTCACAAAACTAAGAGGATCCTGGTGTAAGTCTTGTCCTTGTGCATCCTCCACTGTTGATCAGTTAGAGGGTAGTATTACAAATGCAGGGATACATATTGCAACTATCGGAAGAAAGATTAAAGCAGAAACGGGTTTAATTTGGTGACAGAGGGGAATTTAATCATGGTAAAAAAGACTTGTGCAAACATTCTTGTAGTATTCAGCTTCTCTGCCTCAAATTCAATTTAGAAATAAAAATAGAGCAACCAGTGGCATCCACAGGAAAAAAAAAAGCAGTTGGACAGCCCATACTCATATAGCTAGAACCGTCAAATATATTTAATTCAGAGAGGCTATTATTATTTTATAGCTGCTATTGTATTGCAGGAGTGCTCACATATTTCCTTTGAGATTTGTTGACAACTGTGCTGGATACTGTATAAATAGCATAAGGTAGTCCCTGCTGAAGACAACAGAAAGATGTTTTTATAGAATTTAGATTAAGCCACAGATGTAGCTACACATAAATCCTTTCCATCTCTCTCTTTAAAAGCACATAAGGGGAACTGACAAACAAAAAACCCAATATGAGGTTTAACATGATGCAAAAGATAGAAAAGATGATGGAAGAAGGAACACAAAGAGGTGTATCCTGCAAAGAGTGATGTTGAGCCAGATGCTGCTCTTCAGTTTTAAAGTATTTAAGAGCCTATGGAGCATCCACTTAGCCAGCAAGGTCACTCCATCTTTGAACTCACATCAGCTCAGGCTTGGGAATACTGCTTGACTAAATCTCCATATTCTGTTGTACTAGTAGTGTAAACATTCTCCACCCTCAAAACAGTCCCCAATGTTTGTCTTTATCATCTTCATATGAATGTCAAATGCTATTTGCTTACATTTGCATACAGCCTCTCTGCTTGTCACTATGATTAAAGATCTGGTATCACAGCTGCACAGCACAGCCTGGGGGGCAAGAAGGAAGAGTCAGACTTTTGCTCTCAGGCAGAAAATGTGGAATTGTTGGCACGTTGGGTAGGTGTGCTTGTTCTGGGGAAAGGAGGGGAAATGTGCTCATCAGAATGAATAACAAAAACAAAGCAAGTTAAATGACAGACTATACTTGATACCCAAGGAGAAGAATCTGCATGTCCTTTTCCATTCTCTGTCACTGACTGATTTTGTAATTAGGCAAGTCACTTCATCCTCCTCCCCAGTGTTTCCCCTTCCACCATTTATTTTAATCTGTTTAGTTCTCAATATCTTCCAAGAAAGGTTTGCCTCCTATTCTATTTTTATACTGCACCTAACACAAAGTGGCAGCAGCCATTGTTTCAGTCTCTATTTGCTGTAATAAGAAATGATCTAGAAGGTTATTAAGAAAAGGAAGTTAAGATGCTTGTGGGAATAGATCAGTAATTAGGAAGGATATGAATACTTTGTGTAAAGAATAGAACAGAGGTTTTAGCATTCCTTTGAATTGCTGGGTAAGGTCACTGAGTAGCAAAGGGAAGCTTATCCTGAAGTCTGTTACGTTTTCCTTGCTTCTGGAAACACTCAGAGGGACAGTATTTGCACAGACCAACAACAGCTGATCTAGGCCTGGCATCATTCAATGTTTTTACATACTCCATCTTTTTGCTAATACCTTGCATTTATATAATGCTTCTTATCAGTAAATTTCAAGTGCTTCCCATTCTCTGCTTAATGCTTGAACACCCCGAGGCTCAGACAGATGTTGTGTGACTTGGGATGACTCCACATGCCCCAGCCAGCTAGTAAGGCAGCAAGGCCAAGCACAGAGTAAGAGGTAGTAGCAAGCCAACAACAGAGTACACAGAGTACACTGTGCTATAGGTGTTTGGGAATACAGCCCCACATGTGGCCAGTTCTGCCCCTCAGTAAATTACTTCTTGACTCGGAACATGCCAGTGCAATATCTCAAGGACAGCTCTTGTCTTCATTAGCAGAATTGCCAATCATCTCCTATCAAATTGTTTTTAGACCTGTATTTTTGCAGGTGGATATTAAAAACCCCAGCTAATGCAAATACTCAAGTATGATTTCAGATGTATAATTTCAAGCACACAGAATTAAAACACCATCGATCTATGCATGTATTTAGGGGCAATGATGTCTCATGGTGCTGATACTCTCCCTGTAGAGTTCAATATAACCTAGGAAAAAGTTCTTTTCTCAGCTGCAAACTCAATCATTCCATGCCCCTTAAAATCTGTATACTGTTGACTTATAATAGTAGCAAGAAGGAGCACACACTTCCACTTTATTCTATATACTTTTAGATCATATATTATTCTGCCCTCCTCCTTTGTCCGAGGGTCTGTACACACTCCTTCAAAGTCTGTAGAAAGATGCTGGTTGACACCCTTTGTGAATCTGACCCTCCATTCCCCTCTGTGCGTTATTTTCCATGCCTTTGATAATTTCTGAAACCCACCTCCACATCTCCCCATCTCTGTCTGTTGCCATGTCTCACTACTGCTGGATGTAGACTTCCAGGTAAGAAAGTAATATTTGATGTAATATTTTTCACTCTCCTACACGTTCTTTCTGCAGCTTGAGTTTCAGCTACTAACCCAGGGAGGGAAGGTGATATACCAGCAAGCCAAGGATGCTTTCTGCAAGTTAACACCTCTGGGTATGTGTGTTTGCAGTACTCTTAAAGTGCTTCTGTCTTCTGGTTTATCCATGGGACTTTAAAGATATGGGATTCAGCCACGATGCCCTTTCAAAGCAATTAAGTTACCAGAGCAGCTTTTTTTGCCTTTAACTACCTGGGAAAGCTCAAGTGATGTCAGGAAGGAGGCACATGTAAACATTCTGACTTTAACTGCTGTGTGTTTAAGTTGCATCCAATTTGCACAAGGTTATTCAGGTTTCTCCATTAGCTCTTTATATCTTGCACATCATCCTCCTGGCCACCCAGTTCCAATTGTTCTTCAAATGTGGACACTGTGCAAGGAGTGTGCCTCTGGGGAAGTCCTTTAGAGAAAATTAAAGTGCTCCATGGCAGGCTATCAGTTCTTAACAGAGTTTTAATCTGTGATTGAATACAAAACTGACAACACTGTGGCTGCTGTGGGATTGTGGCTGCTGCCCACTAATCATTTCATGATACCGAATCAGCCTCCACAATAATCGATGACAGCTTATCTCATGTGACTTCACCCACCTCAAACTTAGCTCTTTGGTCTCAGCTAATCCATTAGGTTCTTTTGACAGCCAATAGAATGCTTTCAGTGCTTTTATTCAGCCTGTTCATTTTCAACATAGAAATTAGATGTGAATGTAACACTCCAAGGCCTCTGTATGGTTGAGGACAACTGGCACGTAAGAGATCTCATGCCAACTCTCACAAGCTAAAGGATAGAGTAGATGCATCTAACCATACCCGGGACCAATGTGGAGATCCAAGTCCCAGTGCCAGGGTACATGACTTGGCTTTCCTTCATGGACTCATGTTAATGGAGACTGAGAGTCCAGAAGGACCTTGGTTGTGTTGTGGTTGTGCATCTTGGCCCCTGCTTCAAGATGAAGTCTCACCAGGGAAGAAGTGTTCCTCACTCTCGTTTTAATGTCACAGTTTTTCTGAGGACAACAGATCCCTGTAGCCTTCAGGCTAGAGGTTATTTTAGAGCTGACATATTATTCATGTTTCCTGTCGAAGCTGGCCCACTCCATGGAAGAGAATTCAAGACTCTTGGGTGAGGTAAAAGAAGCAAAAATAAGCCAAACTCCACAGCCTTGTGAGATCACTCACTTGGCAGAGGAATCCTGACTTACAGCCTTTTCTTTTAGAAATAGTTCAAACTTTTTTTTTTGTCAGTGGACTGTTCAGTGTAAAATGCTTAGACAAACACATGGAGCAAGCTCTGTAGTGCAGAAGTCACTAACTACATATTTGCACTAATCATTTTGCCAAGCTCTGCAATGCCTAAGTCCCCTCTAGGGTCTAGTCTGCAATATATTTTATATGAGAAGCCTTTTAATTAGTGGATAAGCAGAGCCATCCAGTCAGAAAAGCAGATGCTTCAACAAAAGTACCTACTCTATAAACCACATGATAGAGGAGTATTTTGGTCCTGGGCAACTTCCCATGCCTGCAATGCCTCACAGCACCCAGCCCTTGTGTGCCTCTTGCTGCCATAAGTACAGGCACAGCTACTCTCCTGCAAAGGATTTGTCTTTACAAGTCAAAAGGAGATGGTCCCCAGCACAATCAGCCTGACCACTGGAACTGTCAGTCCAGCAAAAATCTACCCCAATAAGGTCATTGTACCCTATTAGAAAAGAGTTTTTTTGCTTCTCCTGGCAGTTTGTGAATACTAATCATTTGCTAATTGTCTGTCTCTTTGAAGGAATGCTGGACTCTGCCAAGAGGCATTGCTCTAGGCACTGCTTTCTGCTTAATATGAGAACTCAAGGCCAAAACTGCTCCCGACAGATTCCCCATGGAAATTCATTGGCTTTAATGAGATTGTGTTGTTCATGAACTGGGGAAGATTTTGGCCTCAAAATCCCGATTGTATTGATTCATAAGCTAATAACTATAAAGGACTGTTGTGTCATTTTAGACAGTAATAACTACTCAGAAAAGAACATAAACTTCCTGGAAGTCATGACAATCTGAATAGCCTTTGGAAAGATGTGCCAGTTAAAAAGAAGCAGATCAGCATACAGTGCTTTCTGAAACACTGCTTGTAAAAGGCTTTAGGCAAACAGATCAGCTTGCTTACCCACAGCAATGGAGCTGTGGCAAACTAGGTTTTAGCATGGTCTTCTAGCATTCAGCTCAGAAGCAAGAACTGGCTTGCGCCGAGTTAGCAGCAGGGCTCACCAGTTGAGTCTTACACTACAATCACAGAGCCTACCAACTGTCAACATGACAAATTGTCTTTGCCTCGCCATGCTCATACCTGTGCCTTAGCATCTTCAATCCCTAGTTACCTCAGTTTGCCGTGCATTGTTCCTTCCTCAAAATGCATTTATGTCTCCCAGTTTTTCCCTTTAAAACCAGAGGCAGGAGTTGCCCGTGTGTCTGTACATATGTCTTCACTTTTCCAGCCACTTAGGGAACAGCTGAGGGCTGTTAACTTCTCTTTTCACATCTTAATTTAGGTGAGAAGCTCTTTGCTAGACAGTGACCTTTACTTCTCTGAAAATGCTATTCAAAATTATGCCACTGTCTAAATAACATCTGTGGTTATGTTGAGGTGAACTAGGCAGCTCATAAATAATTCCACTAAATTCCGTTACTGGTGGAACAAATAGAAAGAAACTGATTTAGCAGAGAGTTTTCCAATTTGAGACACTGTGTTGTTTATTCTCCCTCCTTTGTCCATCCCACAGTAGAAGGAGAAGGAACACTCAGAATAAAAAACAAAGAGAGTGAGTTTTCCTAAAATATGATAGTTTCAACTCCACTCTAAATAGTCACGAATACACATTTGGAAATTTGCATGTTTTGACAAATTAAGTTGTGCAAAACATGATCTATCTAGGGTAAATATATTTAATATATTTGATCAGATACACAACCCCAAACTCAGAACAACTTGTGTATTAGGGAAAAAAATGCATCTAACAATACTCTGCAAAAGTCTGAAATGGTATTAATGAAAACAAATGAAACTCAAGAACATCAAATATACTTCTGAGCAAATGAAATGATACTTAAGCACATTTTTCTCTGGACTTAAAAGAAAAAAAATCATTAAAAACATTGGAATATATGATTTTATTTTTACTTTGAAATGCAAATAATTAAAAGCAACCATACTAGCTAAGAAAATGAGTGGTCTTTGAAGTTATCAAAAGACTTATGCTAAAGATAAAGACTTATCTGCAGTTATAGGACTTAATTTACTTCTTGCTTACTACCCTTTTTCAGTAGTTCAATTTCAGCAGTTCCTTCACAAAATGCAGTATAGATTTCTCCCAGCTCCAAAAATGCTCTAGGGAGTGAATTAATTTTTAGGACTGTGCAGATCATTCTGAATCTGTGAGTGATAGTAGTAGTTAGCAAGAACTGTTTTTACCTTTTATTATTATTATGCCATTAAGGTAGGTATACCTGCCATTCTGAACAATATAACCAAGTGTTAACCAATTTGCTTAATGACTAATAGTTAACGGTTGACTGCAACATAAAGACTTCCTCGACAAATGAACAGTTGCAAGAACTGCTTTGCACATGACTTTCTTTAGTTATGTATCCATTTTGGAGATCAACTCCAATTTTTAAGGATCAGAATCTCTGTCATGTCAAAATGAAATTGATATTTACATGTTGTTATGGATTGTCTGGAGAAAAAAAGCCCACTATACAGTCACCTACAGCTACTAATACGAATCTGCTAAGTTGCAGAAAATAGATGGTGAGTATGAGACACCTTCATGAGTAGAAATCGGGAGCTCTTGCATGAATCAAAATGGTCACAAGTTGGAGTGCTTGAGCTGTGAGAGGAGACATGCTCAGCCTGGGGTAAAGGAGACCTTAGGAGTGTCTAAAACATCTTTCCAGTGCTTAGAGGATGGTCATCGGTAAGACAGAGCTGAACTCTTTAAAGTGGTTCAAGGTGTAAGCACAAGAGACAAGAGGGATAGGTTGAAGCAAGAGAATTTCAGACAAGATATAACAGAAAAACCCTCTTCCAATGATAAGAATAGTAAAACAGGGAGTGGGTTGCCCAGCAAGGTTGTGCAACCTCCTCCTGCAAGTTTTCAAGAACAAGACAGATATAGCCCTGAGCAACTAAATCGGACATTCTAGCTGACCCTGGTTTAAGGAGGAGATAAGTCTAGATGACCTGGAAAGGACTCATCCAAGCTGAATTTTCCTATGATCCTATGACCCACTGAATTGGGATTTCTGGGTATCTTCTGTCTGATAAGGCTTGGCCTATAGCTCAATTTAGCATCCCACTCATTGGTCCTTCTCCATTCTTCCTCCCAAATTATCCTCCCTGCTCTAGGGAAGCACTGCAAGGACAGAGGTGTAACTGGCTATGAGCCTTAGAACTGAATAAGCTGTCCATCTCTGCACAACAGAGGGTCCTATAACTTAATTTAAGCAGGAGCTACATCCTCACTGTAGTTTAGCAGTGATTTCCAATCACATTGGTTCTTTGCTGTAGTGATTTCAGAACCAGCTCTGAAGAAACCTTTAGTTGTACACCAAGACATTAGGACATACATAAGTGTTCACTCAGTGTGTGCCTGGATTCTGCTCCTCTAAGCTTGGCACAGTGACCTTCAGGTATTCTATCAGACTTTGTGGAGAGAGTATGTATCTGATAGCAGATCAGAAGGTCCAAGGTCCTTCCTTCAGGAACCAGTATCGCTTCTGGGGCAGGTGAGTTGGACTAGATGATCTTTTGACGTCCCTTCCAACCCTTAAGATTTTGTGATTCTTTGATTTCTGTGATATTGTGGAGGCTGAATTCAGGTATGAAGAAGTTTGGAGTGATATAAAAAATCCTATTTGAGTATTACATTTAAACTTTATGAGAATAAAGCCCTTTGCTCTTCTTATACACTTGTATTTATTTTTACTCTTATCACAAAATCATAGAATGGTAGAGGTTGGAAGGAACCTTGAAAAATCATCTATTCCAAACTCCTTGCTCAAGCAGATCCACCTGGATCAGGTCACACAGCAAAGTGTCCAGGAGGGTTTTGAAAACCTCCAGAGAAGGAGACCCCACACACTCCATGGCAGCCTGTGCCAGGGCTCCCTCACTTCAACAGTGAAATAAGCTCTTCCTTAAGTTGAAGTGGAATTTTTTGTGTTCCAGCTTTTGTCCAATACCTCTTATCCTGTCACTGGACACTACAGAAAAAGGTGTTGCTCCATCCCCTTAACATACACCTTTTAAATATCTGCAAGTGTTAATGAGATCTTCTCTCAACCTTCTACTCTCCAGGCTAAACAGCCCCAGTTCCCACAGCCTTTCCTCATAAGGAAGATGCTTTAGTCCCCTGATCATCTTGGTGCCCCTGCGCTGAACTCTCTCCAGCAGTTCCCTGTCCCTCTTGAGCTGAGGAGCCCAGAACTGGACACAAGACTCCAGATGAGGCCTCACCAGGGCAGAGTAGAGGGGGAGAAGAACCTCCCTTGACCTGCTGGCCACACTCTTCTTGATGCATCCCAGGATGCCATTGGCCTTCTTGATCAATAATAAAATATGATAATAATATAATATGATATCTAACTCATTTAGGTGAATACAGGGAAGTGTGAGAGTCTCAGGAATCATCTGAGCATGGTGAACAGATGTGTCAGGGAAATGTGGAGGAACATCACACCAACTTTGTTATGAGCTCTCCTCATTAAAGTAAGTCCATGTCAACTGTGTAGCCAGGGATCTCAATCATCCTTCTTGGCATCTGGATTTTCCTCCAGATTCAGCAACTTCAGTCAGCCACATTTAGGACTGCATCTAGAGCTGGAGAGGATCATGCCAAATGACAAAAAATCTGAAAGCTATCTTATCATTCTGGAATTACTTCAAATTGGGTTTCTTTGGGGATTGAAATGCCAAACTGAAAGTCCTGAAAGTCCTCTTTGGGATCCAGGACAGCTAAATGCCAATGTGGTTTCTGAGTGGAGATTTTTATCCAGCATTGAAGCTGATGGTCATCTGGGACTTGATTATGCTGCTGACCAGAGCCTTTGGAAACGCAATGCATCTCCACAAGTTCACTTCTTCTACCATCCATTGATAACTGCAGGAAACCGTGATTGATGAAATTCACAGGATGCACAGCTAAATTCCTGTGAGTCTCTCCAATGTAGAAGAATTTTCTTTATATACACAAGTTAATTTACTATGTGAGTATAGTAGTGACTAGTTGAACTTAGGGAACAGCATTATGCTATGTGTGAACTTGCACTACAACTATTTCCTTCTAAGTCATACAGACTGATTATAACTATTGTTAGCAAATGTATAGTTTTATATTTTTCTTTAAGGAAAGAACAAAATAAAATGTAGTCAGGAGGATAAAATCGCATCTGGAGATAGAGGCAAGCATTATGATACCTTTCTAGGGGAGTACCAGCCCTTACTTTCCTCAATTGCGGTTAAAATGTCTCTCTCAAACAATTTCCTTATAAATGCACATGCTCCAAAGGTCAAGCCAGAGCCATGGTGAAATAGGCTTTAAGAGAAGCATAAAACTCCTGCCTGACACAGAGTCGGTAGCAATTGAAAAAGAAAAGACTGGGAGGGTTAAAGGCTAATTACTAGAAGAAATCTGGCCTGCTGGCCTAAGGTCTTTTGAGTGGGAGCACAGTCAAATGGGAGTTGTGGGATTAATTGGGTGAAAGACATTGTCACCTTGACATTCATGAAAGTACTTGGGAAGAGCACTGTTTGCTGATATACTGCGGACAGTTCATTTGAACCACGGAGGTAAGATATCTCTTTCCCACAAAGACATCACCTTTGCTTTTTAATTGGTGTCAAATACGAAAATTGAAATCTCTAGTGTGAGAAACCCTTGCACATATTTTCTAGAGTTTGTAAATGTCTCTTCCCGTTCCCACCATAATAATGAAAAGTAAATATATATCCCAAGGACAAAATTTTCAAGCCTTTGGCTTAACAAAATGAACAGAGTAAAACTTGCAAGCTGGGACTCCCTTTGGAGCTCTTTGTGCCACTGGGAACATAACGAGCAGTTCTTTGTGC
This sequence comes from Colius striatus, assembly GCF_028858725.1. Taxonomy (NCBI): domain Eukaryota; kingdom Metazoa; phylum Chordata; class Aves; order Coliiformes; family Coliidae; genus Colius; species Colius striatus. Next base: position 86,678,297 of record NC_084762.1, on the reverse strand, counting down.
TTCTTATAAATAACTCCGACATCCACTGATCAGCAGCATGACCTCAAGCCAGGCAATTCAGCTCTCTACTTCACTTTACCCAGTAATTGTGATATCATGGAACAGATATCTTATGTTAAAGGATGGCAGTGGTTTGGCTGCAGGGGAATTAGGAAGAGCCCAATACATAATAAATAGTGTTTGCTGCAAAATTTCACTTCAGTCGTGTTATACCAATGTATGAAACTGTCCTTTCCTTCTGCTCCATCACTCAGTCAGTAGAGTTCTTCTGACCCATGGCATAAGATATCTACTCATGAAAGTTTACACTCTCCTTTTTTTTTTCCTTTCAGCCACAAAATCAAAACAGTTCCCAAGCAATTTGTATTTTTCCTTAAGGGTAGTTTTGATGCACTTGTATAGGATATGCTTGAATAGTTTTGTGAAATGGAAGTATAAATTAGCACAGCTGACTCTTCCTTATTAATGCTATGGAACACCTCAAGTCTGATAATAAAGGATGAGTAGTACAGTGAAGAACTTTTTCATTGATCAGCTTGTTCCTTTTCGATCTTAGCACCACACTGTAGCAGAAAAATAAAAGTGATTTCAAGAGAAGTTCCCCAGCTCACAAATATGACTCCTGTCCAGCATACAAGTCTCACTCCTGTGCAGCAGCATGAAAAACATGAGAGTCTGGTAATTCTTCAGTGAATTCTCTGAGCCGGAGAAGCTCTGGCTCAGAACACTTTATACAGCTGTCAAAGACTGCACTGCATTTCTAGGTGATGTGATAACCCAGTAATTCCAGTAGAATCACACCAAACACTTCCAAGGTGACAAAAACTTTGCACAACTGGAAATTTAGTTTGGTCAAACATTAAGGACAGTTTCACCAAAACTGGCCACAGCAGTTCCCTGACTCCAAAATGGAAGAAATGATGCTCCGGTCTGCCTTTCAAGCTACTTGAAGGCATACAGATAAAAGATGCTTTAGAAGAGACAACCATTCTCCAAATCCTTAATTGAGTTATGATTCTAGTGAAAGGGACTGCTCATTTTTACACAAGATATAATTACCTTGCAGTGTTCATATCTGTTAAACCTGCAGTATGAAATATCCACTCTGTTGAAGCTAATCAGTGTTTCACTGCCAATGGTTGTGAAACCAAGGTTTCACGCATAGAATATCAATGGCAAGTTTTGTGGTTGTATAAGTGAGGCATAGCTAAAGAATCTTTACTTTCTCTTGAATTCAGAAGGGAGTATGCATCCAGCACCGCATTTTAGGAAAAGCAAGGGCCTCAGTGAGCGTTTCAAACAAGGTGACTTTCCCCTTAACAGAAGAAGTGAAGAAGCACAACCATAACTAAGAATCTTGATGTCAATTCAAAATCTTCAGGAAGTGAAATATTTCCAGTTGATGCTGTTCTAAGAGTGATTTTGTTATTTCCCAAAAAGAGGAAAACGGCAATGGAATGAATTCTCAGATTGTCAATTTAAATTGAAGTTTGGGGTTGCAGTTCAAGTTAAAAGAAACACTTTCTTGAGCCAGAGATTCGCTCCCATGAAAAGTCCTGCTCAGTTTCAGTCTGAAGATCTAACTTTCTATAGCAGCTCTATTAAAAGTGGGCCATCACAAGATGACAAGATAAAGCAAAAATGATCTTTGAAAAAAATCAAGGATGTAAAAAAGCCAGTATCAAAAATCAGGGATGGACAAAAACCACGTAAGATGAAAGATAGTGTTTATCATAACAACAAATGGATGAAAATTGTGCTTAGATATATTTAGTTAGAAAGCAGAAGCAAGTTTCTGCTATCAGAAGAGTAATTTTGTTTAAAATCCTCCTAAATATGAAAAATTAGACTAAAGATGGAGCTTGATTAAGCTAAAAATGGGATCAGAGGCAGGTTCAGGTACACAGAAATTATGCAGTGTGTGTACTAGAGTGATTAGAACAGCATAAAAAAGAGGGGAGTCCCCAGACATCACTATTTCAGAGTAGATTAGGGAGATAAACAAGGAAGGCAAATCTTCCATCCTTGTTAAGAAAGAGTCTTATTCCATCCATATGGTGCCTCACCTCCAGGACCCATCCTGTCCCCACTGTTGGGGTAGGAACAGCTGTGCTGAGGCTGCCTGAGCATGAGGGGAGCAGGGCTGGACCATGAGCTGGAGTTATTCCCACAGCTGCGGTCCTTGGTCTTGAACATGGTATTGAGTAGATGTGGTGCCAGGTAGCAGTGCAGTGAGGTCATGTTTAGGGAAAGAGAGGGCACATGCCATCAGTGTCTTAAGTGCTGTGAAGCAGCCTTCCAAGTAAAAGCTGCCTACACTAATGAGAAAATGGGGACTGCCAGTGGTGGTCTCCAGTTTTGTATTTGGTTTTCAGTCCACATTCCTGACTTCACTCCTCATCAAGTCTGTTCAGCCCTAGCCTCTTGCATTATGAAAACTGATTTACATATCCAAACAAATGGCCCTCGAAGGGGAAATTCAAGCTGACAAAACATAACTCATGCTCATCCCTTTTAAGAGCTATATTTGCATTGAAGAAAAGATTAACAAACAAAACCAAGGAAATAAAGAAAGAAATGTCATGGAACCACTGGGATTTTTGAGAAACTATTCAACCATCCATGTACATTCATGAAGATGGGGTTGGGAAGAGGAGATTTCCCAGTTGACACGTTTCTCCACTTGTGAACATGTTGAAAGATCACTCATATGTTTTCAATGAAGTCACTGACAGTCAAGAATGCTGGAGGCAACAGCTGTTGGAGATTGATTTACCTCAAGGCTATTTAATCTCTCAGCCTCTCATAAGGATGCTTGCTAGGGGGAAGGTAAAGAAGCACAACTAAAAATTGTATTGCTTTCAGCAGCTGTTGTTATTCCTGAAAGCCAAGAATGGGTCAAAAAAATGTGATGAAAGTCTTGGATTGTTATCAACTATAGGGGTGGCCAAAGCTTACTGCTTCCTCTGGGGGTAGAGTTTCCTTTGTGGAATGAAATACAGTAAAATTACTAACTCCAAGAGGGCTTAGTTGCCTGGGAGTTACCGTGAAGTGTATATGTGCCTTGGAATTTCCAGCATTATAAGTATATTATGTCAATCTGGAGAGATACAGGTTGTGAAAGGCGGCCCTTGTGTTCAGTAACAGGAGCTGAGACAATTGAGCAGCAAGAAAAGATAACATAAAACATTCATTAAAATAGCGTAAAAAAAGACTGAAAAGAGAGTGCAGCTGCTGTACGTGTCAGTTACTATTTCAGAATGGTGTCCCTCTGTGAAACTCTGGATTCTTATTAAATCACATTGTCCAACCATGCATTTAGAGCCCAACACTCTAAGACATTTGCCTACCTAGTTGAAAATGCAACACATGAACCTCTCATCAGAACTTCTTTTTGTCATCGTGCATTTTCCACAGTTTGCCAGCAGAACTGTTGAGAGAGGAAAATTAACATGGACTGCATTTTCAATGGAGAAGAAAATAGATGAACAATTTTGGTACACTGGCAACTTCGTTGCTGTGAATACATAGGGTGTCTTGTGGCTTCTCAGATTGCATCATTGGGCATAAAACTTCTGTCTGTGCCCTCCAGCGATGCAAGCTGTTTGAGACAGTGCTCCATCCTGGCCATCAGCTGTGTACAGCTCGACACGTTGTTCATCCCTTCTAAAGCTCTCCAGTGGCTTACTCGGGATGTATCTACACCAAGGCATTAGTTTGGATCAAGAATATACTTTTGAAGCAAATCTCCCATTATCCCCATGAATCTGTCTTGGAGACTGTGAGCCAGATTCCTGTCAGATGAAACTGAACTGGAAAGTGTGTTTTAGGAGCATATCTCATTGTATTGCGCCACAAAGGGCTCTGCAAGACCAGACTAGAGATAGTTCAGAAGAGAATAACTCTGAAAGGGGAGTAGTATAGACATTAGATTCTTAGTACTAGCTGATTCAATATGCAGTTTCACTCCTACCAGTTCACAAACCTTGCTGATATCCACATAGCCATATAAATGCATCTATTAATTAAAAGGCTCTTCACAAAGAACCAAAAACCAGAGAAAAAATGAGAAGAAAATAAAGAAAAACCATCAGGTACTGGGAGAAGGGATCTATGGGTCTGAAAGTCACAGTTATCCTGAGAATTATTGTGATCAGAAGAGGTGTTTATTACATCACTGCTGTCTCTGAACTTTAGAGGTGTCTCAGGAAGAACATCAGCACAGATGTCTGTACTCTTCTGTGCAGTAGCATTAGGCACAAAGTGAAGTTTGCAAGGACCTGACCAAAGTCCTGTTAGTCTCACTAGTTGTAAATCACAGATTTTTATGGGCCTGTTCCCCAACAACTGAAAATGAGGAATTTTTTTCAATTTCAGATCCAATGTTTACAGAAGCATGATCAAGTCAAAATCAATTCATACAGGTCTTCAAGATAGTTTTCTCTTCACTGTATATTTGAACCTATCTTTCATTTTGTCTTCCAGATAATCTGAAAAGGCCCTGATGTGGCTGGTTCCCCTGCATCTTGCAGTAGCAAGAAAGTGGTTATGTTTTTTTCAGGCACCAGACAAATAAACTTCTACACTGTACTTGGCCACAGTTTTTAATTTCTTTTCTTTTTTAAAAAGAAAAAATCCACATAAATTTGTCATTTCTATTTGTTCAGGAAGGCATTTACATTTCTTCTCCAGATGCATCCTAGAAATGCTCTGCAACACTGAGCATTCATAGACAAACCTTGCTCCAGGAAAGGTTTTCTGTTGACAGATAATGAAGTGCCACCACCGGCACTGACGATATGAAGATGTTGTCATCTACACCTGTTCCATAGCACAGTCTGAATTCATATTCATCTCATGCTGCTTCAAAAGAAGCCTGCTCAATTAGGGTAACCAGATGTGGAAATCAGAAGTTCTCATGCTCCTTCAGCCTGAAGCCAGCTGTTACCCTGGGCTCAGCCTGTGTACAGTCATGGCCATCCTGGCTAAGTCCATTCTCACCTTACATTAACCTTTGCAAGTAGCATTACACATTCAACAAAGGGCACAGATGTGGGCTGGAATCTCTCCTACAAGGTCTCAGAGTAAAGGGAGCTGTAGGCAGCAGAGTGACTGGCCTCTTGTTGCTGCTGTCACAATACATGCAGCTCAGGTCAAAGAGCATAGTCCCAATGACAGTGGGTAAAAGATGAAGACATAGCAAGTGACCCATTTGTATCACGGAATATTCTAGTGCATCTGTTCTCTGGTAAGTTACAGTGGTAAATGGTGCCTTTATAAACATGTGAGTTCAAGTTCTTACAAATCGGATAAAGGTTATGTTTCTCAGCCCCCAGGCCCTTAGGTCCAATAGGTCCTTACATCTATTTCATAAAGCTTGGTTCTATAATACAACTTCCTTGACTGGTGCCAGAGCACAGGGAAAAATATAACTCAATTGAATGCAGAGTCAGGATCAGGACATAAACTGGCAGATCTCTGGTCATTTTAAAGCTTTCTCATATATAATCAATCACCCCCTATTATAGATGTAAATCTTGGGGGCAAGAGACAGTTGCATCTGTCTTGTAGTTAGGTGTGAAAATCAGTAGGGGAATGTGAAAGGCTTAGAACATAACATCCCAAAGCAATAAGTCTCAACTTGCAAAGGAGACTCCAGTTAAGCAACGACAAATTCCTTCCCCTCATTAGAGACAAGTTCCTCAGCATCAGATTGTGTCTTTGAGCTCCAAGGTCATTCTAGTGATGGCTAAAAGAGATCTCAACAGTCTGAAGCTAAAGCCTGCGAAGCAGCTTTCTCAGACCCCACAAGTCGTGTGTGAAGGAATGAGCAGCATCCTGTCAGAGACCTTGTGAAGCTGTGATCCACGTTCTTGCAGTGCATGGAGAGGTCAGCTCCTGGGGCAAAGCACAGGGAGGTAGATAAGAAATCACCCACGTCAACTGCTATTTCAAAATCAGTATCAGTGTAAAATAGTGTTTTCCATGAAACAGGCCAAAACGAAAGGAGAGACCTTTGTGGCTTTTTCCAGGGGTAAGGTAGCATTGGGCTATGGAAGCAAGTGAGGAAGCAGAATCAGTTCATGGGCTCTGTGGTACAGCACCTTCCTGCAGTCTCTAAGGAACAGCCAGTTAAACATGACAAATGATAAAAATTACAAAAAGGATAAAAAATAAACATTTTGATTTACCCAGCTGCATCACTCATGAATGAGAGGAACATGGAAACTCAAAGAGAAACACTGAAATCTTTCATCAATCTGTCTGTCCCTCCACATCCAGCCACTGAGTACCTCAGAGACACTAGGTACAACTATGACAAAAAGCAAGGGAATTGGAGGAAAGATTGGTCCTGATCTTCAAGTAGAACATCATCCTTACAGAAAAAAATTAAAATAATCAAAGATTCATAGGAAACATTGTTGAAGGTACTCTTGGAAACTTAACTAGTTTTATCCTCAAGGCCAAGGAATAAAATTCAGCTGAATTCAGGAAAATCATCTCTACTTATTTGCATGTAAGTGCCTAATTAATAGCCTATTATAAAAGTTTTACACTTACTTGTAATACAATAAGGTTTTGCTTTCTATTCTCAATGTCTGAACATCAGACTAGACAACCTGAACATTTCAGGGCAAATCGAAGCTCTGAAATGTTCCCTTCATCTCTTAGGATGTCTTGGTCATAAGGAAAAAATCCCAAATCTTCCAACTTCATATTAGCAGACACCTTTTTACTGAGTAAAGCATTTTATTGTTGAAAACAAAATGCCACATTAAATGTATATATAAGCAGAAAATGGAAACTTAGACAGGTGCATGTTTGTTTACATAATGCTATCTTCTTATAGTCAGCACAAGTCCCATGCTGACAGCAATGCTCTTTAAAACCAATCGATTATTGTGTGAAGTTAGGTGTGGAGATTTTCTTCCAAAATACCTTTTCATAAAAATATCTTGAAGAAGAGATGAGGTACAAAAGTGTATGTTTGTGTGCACACAATTTCAGACTGGAGGAGGGGGGAATGCTCTGTCACATGAGGGAATTTCTGCTTACCAGATTATTGCAAATGGGGTGAAAAATGATAAAAATTAGTATGATGCCTGGTCGTATTGCTCAATTCCTCATGGAGCCTCGAGGCACAAACTATTCAGCAGCTGGGCTGGGAAAGAAAATTCCCCTTCCGTGAAACATTATAGCGCAGTTGAGCACATTTACGGCTGCACAAAACTTTTCATGGCATCAGCTATTTTCTTTTGGGAAAGGCAAAATACTTGAAAGCACAGCCCTGTTCTGCTGCTGTAATTTTCTAAAGAAATTTTCTCTTTTGCCCAAAAGAATAGCCAATCATGAATATGCATGTGTGTGCAGGCACTGGGCAAGTCAGGAGAACTGAGTGTCTTTCCCAGGGAGTGTGCCTGCAGGATGTCCTGGAGCGTACAGGCACTTCAGTGCCCATCAGTTTAGCTGCCCAATGGGTCTCTGCACAAACTAATGGCCCTTTGGAGATGATCTGAACAAATGTGCTTAAGCACAGTGCAGAAGTGCATTGCCCTAAAGAATCAATTTGAACACTGTTTTAAATTTCTCCTTACCCACTGTCAGGAAAATCACAATGAGACAGCTGGATAAAAAGAGACAAAATGCAGGAAGTGCTTGTGTTTTAATATCTGGAGACCAAAAGTGAGGGTTGTTTTGTTTGATTGCTGTCATTTCCTTATTGCTTCTGAAATAACATTGTCTATGTGGGATGTGGTGAAGAAATACATTTATTTGTCTTCACCTTTCTTTATATTGAGCTCTGAATGATTTCAGAGTTGCTGAATAACAGGAACGCAGTCATTTGCCAGGCCTGTATTGTTTCTGTGATCAAGAGGACCATAAACACTTCCAGAGAATCAAAAGAATAACCAGGACCATTTGTGCAGGTGATGTGAGTCAGGAAAGACCAGGTATAATGGGGGCTAGAAGAGAAAAAAGGCATCATTCTAAGACAATGTTAACTCTGGGGGCTCTCTAGCATGCAGAGGGATCTTACGAAGTGTGCCTGAAAACTGAGTTTCTCATGTTCTTTCTCATCGTAGTGGGTGTTGGGAGTCACTAGTTTGTAGCATTTGTCTGTCTACCATAGTATCATCTCTGTTCAAAACCATTAATTTGTGAAGCCACAACATATCATCCTGAAGCAGGGAGTGGTGTACAAGTTTTGGGATGGTGAATTGGTGAGGAGATTTTAAACAATTTTTTTACACAGTGCCTGATTTTGATTACACGGCTCAAGACATTAATTTCTAGAGTGTCCATAAAGTTGCAAGTACTCAGTATTTTTAAAAAATAGATTCCAATATGCCCCATCATATTCTTTCAAATTTTAGAAGCTGGTTTTGAGCCTATGTTTTTAGAAAAGCTCTTTGAATTGGCCTCCACTTTTTGCCCTTGCTCTATCCTGTCACCCAAGTTGTTTGTGTAGAAATAAACTCCAGAGGCCGTGTTCTGAGATTTCTAGCCCTGAAGGGAGCCAATACTTTGATGTCAGCCAGTCAAAGGAAATTTTATCTGTGTCTGCACACAAACAGTACAACAGATACTTCTTCTCTAGACTACAAGATGTGGGGTGGGACGCTACAGGACTGTCCAGTCCTGCTTTATTAAATTTAGCATGTATTTTTCTCACAATCAGAAAAAGTGCAGCCGTCATACTCCCAGGAATAAGAAAACCTGAGATACCAGGAAAAGAGTTCATCTTATTTAGTTCAGAAGGAATGCTTCAAGATACTAACTGATAGATATCTTCCTGTCTGAAACTAACTGTCATGTCCATTACCAGCATCTGCGTGGGTAGAGAAAAGTATTGGAAAAGTCAGAAGGTTAAAAACGCAGTAAAACAGAGAACTTAGCCTGCCCAACAAGTTGAGCAAGTGACCACTTGTAGAACTTTGTCTACCCTTGAGAAAAGACAAGATCTACATAGAAATGAGCCATTTTATGAGCACAAGTACCACGCAATCAAGCTGTCTTTCCATATTGCAATTGCATTAGGCGTTAATAAGTACTGTGCTTCCCTTTTTTTTTATCTAGGTATAACATTGTAATTTAATGGACTAAGAGTCTGAAGACAACAGTGCTCAACTTCTCATGCATTATGCGACTTTCAGCATGCAAACACTTCAATTCCCACTCCTTAATCTTGAAAGGCATTTGTTATATTACAAGTAAATGGTTGAATGGCTACAGTGGGCCTTGGAAGGTATTTAGGCAGTTGAAGTAACTCAGCTTTCAGCAGTGTAGATCTGCTGAAGGCACACAGTTTCGTATAGCACGTAGGGAAGAGAATAAAGATGTCACATCAAGGGCAAGATGTACCAGTTCAAACTCTTTGTTCAAGATTTTGGGCAGAGAGGAACCTCATGAGGTTCAATCTTACTTGGCAAGTCCTTCACTTGGGGAGGAACAACCCCGTGCACCAACACAGGCTGGGGGTTGACCTGCTGGAGAGCAGCTCTGCAGAGAGACACCTGGGAGTGCTGGTTAATAGTAATCTGACCATGAGCCAGCAATGTGCCCTCGTGGCCAAGAAGGCCAATGGCGTCCTGGGATGCATCGAGAAGAGTGTGGCCAGCAGGTCGAGTGAGGTTCTGCTCCCCCTCTGTTCTGCCCTGGTGAGGCCTCGTCTGGAGTCCTGTGTCCAGTTCTGGGCTCCTCAGTTGAAAAGGGACAGAGAACTGCTGGAGAAAGTCCAGTGCAGGGCCACCAAGATGATCAGGGGACCGAAGCATCTTCCTTTAGAGGAAAGGCTTTGGGGTCTGGGACTGTTCAGCCTGGAGAAGACTACGGAGAGTCCTCATTAAAACCTTTAAGTATCTAAAGGATGGATGCCAGGAGGATGAGGCAACACTTTTTTTTCTGTAGTGTCCAGAGATAGAATAAGGGATAATGGAAAAAAGGTGGAATGCAAAAGGTTCCACTTAAACACAAGGAAAAACTTCTTTGCTATTCAGGTGAGGGAGCCCTGGCCCAGGCTGCCCAGGGAGAGTTTGGAGTCTCCTCTGGAGGTTTTCAAAACCTGTCTAGACGTGTTCCTGTGTGATTTGATCTAGGTGGATTTGCTTTAGCAGGGGGGTTGGACTAGGAGATCTCTAGAATTCTCTTCCAATCCCAACCCTTTGATGATTTTATGATTCTATGTCTCTTTTTTTCTTTTTTGTTCAGTAACAAAGAATTTTATAGCTGGAGTTATGACTTGGATCTCATAGATTACTAGACACATGCAAGTGAGACCCTGTGTTTTGGTTTGACTCTGATGTGAATGCTGAATGCTGTTCCAACACCTGAATTTAGCCTGTTTTTGAAACATCTGACTTCCAGTCACAGAATTATTATTAATAATCTTTCTCAGCAATATTTTTGACACTTATTTACACTGTGTTATAAAATTGATATTTAAGAAATATTGAAAATGCATTCTTGCAGTGATGGTTTAGCATGTCTTACAAAAAAGCAGCTTTAGAGATGGTCATAGCAGGCTTCATCAGACTATATGTGAGTGTTTACAGTGTAAGTATATACCTTTATATTAATTGTCTAAGTAGCTTTTAGTCAGTGGTGAGTTACTCGGTGTAATTTAGGATATGCTATCATAGTAAAATACACTCTCACATCTGGTCCAGTGAATCACATCTTGAATGCAATTGACTTTATTGACTAGACCTCCACTGAATTTCAGAGATTAGACACCTTAGCCACTGACATTATGCATTGTAGACACCTAAAACTAAGAAACTAAGATCCCATCTTTTGAGCTCAGTTCCGTGAAAACACTAAAGAAAGGATACTTTCTAGACAAATGTTTTGTTATACTCAAGGGTAAAGCTTGTCATTTTTATTCTTGTTACTAAAAGCTAAAATGTAAATTTCCATCGTTCCTTGCACTCAGGTACACTTAACCTGGTCCCAACACAATTGTGTTCCATACTTTTCTGTTGCTTCCTCTACATATTGTTGATTGCAGCTCTAAGAGGAAAGCTGGTCCTTCCCCAGAGAGATATTTTTCAGCACTGCAAATTCGTCTGGGATTAACCCAAGTCCTTTGGAGTTGCTCAGAGATGCTCATGCAAGTGCTGGCCCTCTTTCTTCTTTTCCCTTTTTAAAGAAGTTGGCACTGCTTTATCTCACATACCCATAGAAAGAGAAGCAAGGGAAAAAGCTCCCAAACACAGTGATGAGTTTCCCTCTTCAAAGAATACTAATGTCAACATCACACTTTGATCCTCAGACAGAAATGTTTCAGAAATATCTCTTTATTCAAATATCTAAAAAGTTACAGAGAAGATCCATGGTAGGCACATAATTTAGAGGTTGTACAACTCAGTTCCATAATAAAACACACTGCTCTCTTTATGCTTAGCTGCACCAGATTTTACTCTTAGAGCAGAGTCAAAGGACCTTTCACCCTGGGATAACCCTGCCAAACTCAACAGAATTAAAAGGCTGTGAAATAGAGTAAATCACAGCCACAGCAACCCATTTAATTTTAGCAGAGCTACTCCAGCTTCCCAGCAGTCTAACTAATTGCTTGGCCTTGTTCCACTTTCCCTAAAGACTGAAGCGTCCATTTTTTTTTTCTCTAAAATATTAACATGAGCCTATGTATCACTTGTCATAAGGTGCTTAACAAACTGAGCATCGTTTAGCAGCTTTTCTGCAGCCCAATCTCAGCTGCAGCTCTAGTCTTTGTTCTAACCCTAATCTTAACTCAAGGCTTTGACTGAATTTTAACCCAAGAGCCTCAGTCATGGTCCAGATAGGAAAGTTTTCATGGGAGACTTCTTTGTGCAGTCTGCTTCTTCCTTTAGTAGCCCCCTGCACTTCCCCTCCAACTGCAGCTGATTTTTATGCAGAAGGAAACTAAAAGGTGTAAGTTGAGCAAAACAATTAAAATGGGAAAATACACCCAAGAATACAATGATCAAAGTAAAACACAAACAAACAGCAAATGTAATAGATAAGAAGGGTAACTCTATGGATAACAGCAGTAAGGCAGTGGCCTAACAGCTGTACTCCGTTTGCTCCCATATTTTTCAGCCTATTTATCTTTTAATAGGTGACATTCCCTGTCATGCCCTTCAGACTTCACATGTTTATTGCTGTTTGCACAGTGTAGCTTCCATCCCCAAAGGCTTTATGCCTGATAGGGGAAGAAATGCATGTAAATAAGAATTTTCCTGTGTTCCCCCTGTAAGTCAGGCGGCTGCATGTCTTCTGCTTTGAAATCTGACAGTTATGAAAACTTGCCAGCTACACTGGCAAGATTTGGGGCCCAAACGGTAGCAATCTAGTGGAGGACACTGAGACAAGCATGACTACAAAATTATTTGAGTCATATCTAGACACTTCAGGGCTCAGGCCCTGCACAGGTTGGGTCCAAACCTTGGACTCAGGGGAGAGAAGGCAGATTTTAAAGTGATTTGGTGCCCTCTAATGGCAAGGAAGCTTTTTACCAAAATGTTGCGTTGAACGCACTTTAACCCCAAAACGGTCGCTGTCATTGTTAATAAGCTCAGTTCAATGGGCATAGTCCTGTTTTAGGCATCAGTTTAGTTGACTCGACCAATAGGACCTCTCTCCCTCCTCTCTCACTGGCTCACTTATATTTCCAGTTATCATCTGGGCTTTGCAGGGGCACACAGCAAGGACGTGGCTACCCTGTCAGCTCTGTCACTCCAGGACTGATTGTTTGCCCTGCCTGAGCTCATCCTTTGCTGCTAGAAGAGTTGGCAGTGCCATGGTAGGAACATGCATGCTTTATCTGTGGTGAGCAAAATAAGCACTGGGCAGTGCAGGACCTTTGCATGCCTTTTGTGCAGATGAATTTGAGGCACTACAGAGTGTATTTCTGACAGACTGAGAATTTAGTGGAGTGCAGTGTGTAATCACTCAATTGTTCACTTTCTGAAGTCATATCATGGACGTTAACCTCAAAGAAGTACATCAGCTGCTTGCTGATCAGGCCATATTGCCTAGCAAAAATGGAAAAATAAAGAAAAATAGAACTATTTATGTAAATTTAGTCTTTGCCTTCTTCTGCTTCTCTTCCATCCCAAGCTGCTGCTGTTGTCTCCAGCAGTTCTCTAAACATCATAATATACTGAGAGCTTTTATAGGAGACATGCTCATGGAGCAATGCAGCTAGATGCAATTTTCTGTGTACCTTCTGTGCCCTGGTTAATTGCCCTAACTGCAAACAGGATGTCTTTTATTCACATGGTGTTGTGTTAAAGTTAATAAACCCTGGAAGAGATGTGAAAGAATCATAAGTGGTTAGGTGATAACAGATGTAATTCAGCCAGCAAGATGACCAGGGGAATGGAACGTCTTTCATACAAGGAAAGGCTGCAGGAACTGGGGCTGTTTAGTCTGGAGAAGAGGAGATTGAGGGGAGATCTTATTAACATTTACAAATATCTAAAGGGTGGGTGTCAGGAGGTTGGGACATCTCTTTTTTCTATAGTAGCTAGCAACAGGACAGGGGGTAATGGGATGAAGCTGGAACACAAAAAGTTCCACTTAAACATAAGAAAAACTATTTCACTGTTCAGGTGAGAGAGCCCTGGCACAGGCTGCCCAGAGGGGTTGTGGAGTCTCCTTCCTTGGAGGTCTTCAAGACCCGTCTGGACAAGTTCCTAAGCAACCTGATCTAGTTGAACTTGTTCTGCAGGGGGTTGGATTAGATGATCTCTAAAGGTCCCTTCCAACCCCTACCATTCTGTGATTCGGTGATTAGATAAATCCAGTGGACATAAATAAAACCAAATACAACTCTAGATACAGTGATAGCCTGTCACATAATATTTTACCACTCAGGGAAGTGATCTTGTAGTGAATGTTCATGCAATGACTCTGGAAAAGGAAAATTGAATAAGAAAGATTAGATCAAATAAAATAAGATTATGACATTATGTTAAAATCTTTTGGTGTGTCTAGAGCTGTCTGTATCTCTAGTAATCACAGCTCCACAGCAGATAGTAGAACCAGAAAACATACAGAGAAGCACCACAGAGGTAAATAGCAGTACAGAATAGTTTCCATACAAGAAACAATTAAATAGTCACAGACACATAGAATCATGGAAGATATGGAGAGAATAATTGAGAGAGAGAGTATTTGCTGGTTTTCATAGAACAAGAACTAGGGACACCAAATTCCTTTAAACTACAGATTTAGGAACAGCAAGTGATTCTTTGTCTCATATCCCTCACATGTACTTAAATGCAGAAATCAATTGCAACAGGATTTTTTGGGGTGTTCATAAAGATGAGCTGGACCTATGCCTGAAAGACGTATATACATCAAGATCAATGGAAGCATGATGACTTTGATTTCAAGGTTTTCCTATCACCCATGGATAGAAGCTGAGGAGGAAAACAGGAATTTTTTCATGGAGGCAAGGATAAGGAAAAGTAGACAGAAGTTTGATTTAGAGACTTACAGAACTGCACATCTTCCATATCTTCCACACTGTCTGCCTAGTACTGCTGAATGTGAGAAGAGCATGTGAGAGACTGATCTGTGAGTGAAGCAATAATGAAGACAGGTCTTCCCTGTGGCTTAATCAGATATCTAATCCTTTAACTGATCCTGAGACAAAGTAGATGCATATGTGGTGTTTATTTTGGCAGTTACCAATAATGTAAAGCTTGGCATTGCGGAAAATTCACTGTGTTGAAGATCTTTCTCAGAATATTCAATAACTAATACAGTTTAAAGCCAGGATATGTAATTTCTTCTAATATGGCTTTGTCTGCTTTTTTTTTCCATCTATCTTTGAATTTTGTCTATTGAATGCTCTTCAGCTTCTGTCTGTCTCCCAGAAAGAGAATCAGTTTACACTTAAGAGTGTCAAGATTCAGCAGATGAACTGTTCTCTGAAGCTCGTTCCAGTGCAAGTCTCCTTCATCATTACAAGCACTCGTCTAATAATCATTGGAGTTCCTTTTTTACATGGCTTTAAACTCAACCACGAGTTCTTGCTATGCCATTTTCTACTAAACAGACTTCTAAATCTGGTGGTTTTCTTCCCTGAAAGTTGGTAACACATTCTAACTATGCCTTTTGCTGTGGTACTATGCAGTGGATGTGCAGAGCTATGGACAGAAACGTTTATGAAGCGTAACATTGCTCCCTTCCTTTTGCCTCTGCTTGTTTATGTGATGCCCTGACAGGGCTCTTTAGAAAGATGCTCTGTGAGGATTCTCAATCTCCTTTTGGATAAGCTAAGTAAATAGAGCTCTTCAAGCCTGACAAGAACAGCATCATTCTAAGCCAACATTTGTGGTTCCTTCCTATGTATCCTTACATTTCCTAAAACCCTGACAAGTGAAATGCGTACAGCATCACAAAAGGTGCCAGAAGTAAAACATCTCTACTCCTACCTGATTATTTTTATACCAGACTATCTCTCCAGGACTTCATGCCTGATTTCTTCCCTAATACTCCCTCCCTCTTTGTTTTTTTCCAAAGTGCATGTTGTGGAGAATATGGTCCTTGTGTGTTAACTGACCAAAAGACCCTGCTCCTAAATGTCAGAACCACTATGAAAACCAACCACTGCACAGCAAGTACATCAGATTCATAACTTCCCCAAAAGTCAATAAATGAGCTGGAAAGTATGCCAGAAAAGAGCTTCATTTGAGATAGTCTGTGTCTTGGTATACTTCCATGGATTTACACTTAACCTCTGACCCAGCTGACAGTCAGGGAGAGGTCGTACACAAAAGCAGTGCTCTAGATCCTTTCCCATGTAATTTGTCCCATGTAATTTACATCTCAAATGCATGTGTGGCATCTGTAGGCATCACAAATTATGATTCAGACAGTAAGGGTGAGAAGCCACAGTGAAGTTCTTGATGTCATGAAGGAGCAATCTCCAAAGAGTGTGATTTAGAGGAAAACATGACTGAGGTGCTATTGCCCTTCAAAGAGTTTTCTGTCCATGGCTAAGAGCTTTTATTACATTGTAACACTGCTGTAGAGAGAAAGACATCTGAAGCTATTAGAGCGGAGAAAAGCTTCATTATATCTCCACACCCTCAGGCAAGTGAAAACCAACTGTTTCAGCATCTTCTAGGATTAGACTGATAAAGATAAGAGGAAAATGCATTCTGGAGCAATGAGCTATTAAAAGACCAGTTAAATAATTTAGACAGAAGCATTTTTTGTTGTGGTTGAATATATTCCTGGAGCATGGTTATTTACCTCTTTTTTGCTGATACACACCTGCACAAGTGGTTAGTATTCTGGTAGGTAAAAATCCCTACATGGCTCTATTGCATGTCACAGTGCTTTTCCTTCAGTGTCTCTGCTTAGAGACTCTTATACAATGCATAGTACAAAATATAGCAACAGCTACCTTAGTCTGCTTTGCAGTCACACCTGGATCTGTCATATATAAGTGCCTTACTAAAATGTTTTACCATGATTCCTGATGAAAAATAGGTGAGATCTGTGAGAAAAAGGGAAAGAATAAGACAAGGAGACAACAGAGCAGTCCCTCAAAGACCAGAGGAGTTTGGTCCCTCCACTGTTACTAATTGGGAGAGAAAACCGACAGAAGTGAATGCTGCAGAAGTTACTATAAAGAACTTTTCCCTTCTGGAAAGTCCCAGAGATGAAATCAATAATATGGCAAGAATAGAATAAGGAACGAGATCCTTCCCATTATTCAAACAAAAAGAAACAGTGTTCAGATTTCTGCACAGTGACCCAATGCTATCCCAGAAAAGGATGTTTCCATACAGGATAAAATGCAGACGTTCTGCCTCATCTGATGGTGCATGGGTTCCTCCTTCTGTGCCTGGCATTACTTCAGACCTAGAACAAGACATTGGACAAAGCACAGATTTTGTGTCGATGGTCACAGACATGTCTATTACATGCTCACATTATAGCAGTGTCGTTGACCAAGTGCTGTAAGATCTTCTGTTACCACAACGATTACACATCTCCCAAGTTCTGAAACATTACACCGAGTTGCTCCCGACTGTTCAATGGCAGCTTCTTTTCCTGAGAATGACCACATGGTGGTGATGTATCACCATAAGTTCAGCATTCAGGTCTGACTCCCAGGAGCTGAAAACTTGGTTAAAGGAGCTGGAAATTTATAGCACAGCACACTTACAAGGATGCTTATTGAGTAAGCTCTCTAAGCCTACTTTACCTCAGAATTTATACTCAGTGCTTAACTGCTTTGCCTATGTAGTTGTGTGGCTTTCCAGTCAAAAATATCCTGGAGTTTTCCTAACAGATGTATCTCTCAGCAGGTACATCAAAATGCAACAGTATTTGGAGTTACACACAGGGAATTTAATTTGTTTGTCCATTTGATCAATCTCCCAACCTAGATTTTTTTAACATAATCCTTTGATACTCTATTCACTTAACAGGAAAAAAAAGCACTCCTGACATCTCCTTTAGAGTCAGTCAATGTTGAATGCTCAGTCTTCCCAATTTCTTCTGCAAAGTCTTCCTCTATAAACCTTTTCAGCCACTCTTCACATAAGGCAGATGCTTAAAAGAGCGTGTATTGCATTGTCATTGTGCTTTTCAGACCATTCACAATATAAGCCTTAAATTAGCTACTATATGTCCTTGACTGAATGTAGACAGTGACAGACTGATCTAATACGCAGTGAAGTCAATGGGTGACTTTCAGTTTTCCTTCATTTGGCCCTGAATCAAGTTCAAAGTTGTCTGGTTCAGGAACTAGATCTTCTGTGACTGTACAATGATGATTATTCTCCAATATGGATGTAGGTTACTGAAAAAAAAAAATCCATTACAACTTTGTGCACAAAAGGAGTTATATGTAACAAAGGCAGCAAGTCTCAAACCAACAGAGAGATTAGCTCCAGTTTAATTGGTTTGAAACAAGGGCAGAACATCAACAGGGACAGGAGGGTTGGTTTGGACTTAATGAAAAATACACTTTTTCCCTCTCACAAACTTTCACTGCAAACTCACCCTAAACTTTTAGAGCCAGAACTATTTTAACAATCTTTTTCCTTGCATTGTCATTGGCCTTTTTACTGATATGTTTTGTCAAGGATCAGAGAAATACACACCACCAGAGAAGGAGGGCTCTTTCACAAAGTGAGTGACTACATACCGTAAGTGTAAGAAGTGTCATGAAATACTGTATTCATGGATATTTTCTAGACAAAATGCATGCAGGCTCAGACAGTTCAGACAGACCACTCTAACATTTTACCTTGTGGCTGGAGAACCCTTTCATGCTTTAAAGTGTAGTGTGTTTGGTACCACAATCCTTTATGATGTAGGCAAACCTCAGCACATCTTCTTAAAATCTTTGGAATCTGAGAATATATTAATCCATGTCCACCTATTTCAAATATTTATTAGATACTTGAAGTCCTTATGCAGCTGCTGCTCATCCAGGAAGAACTGAAATCCCACAGTTGTCTCCCTTTTGTTGCTGCTGAACCTTTATGGATCCACCCATATCGTCACAGTACAAAGGAGATGGATGTCTACTTCTTCTGACTCTTGTGACTTGAGGAAGAGTTCCACTAATGTGTTTATAAAACATTGAATCAGACCTCTCTGTAAAGCTGACATGCAGGGCTTTCTGTCCTGCAGCTGGAACTTCATCAACTAGAGCTCTTACTGAGGTCTGGGATCTTCTCTCTTTGCTTTGGATTAAATCTTACAGCAAAAGCTTAGGATCATGGAATAGTTTGTGTTGGAACAGATCTTTAAAGCTCATCTCATCCAACCTCCCTGCAATAAGCACAGTCTTCAACTCAATCAGACTGCTCAGAACCCCATCCAACCTGACCCTGAATGTTTCCAGGTACTGGATATCTACCACCTCTCTGGGCAATCCGTTCCAGCATTTCATTACCTTCCTTGTAATTTCTTCCTTATGTGTAGTCTGAATCTACTCTTTTTTAGTTTAAAATCATTTTCCCTTGTTTTATTTCAAAAGGCCCTACTAAAATGTTTGTTCTTGTCTTTCTTATAAGCTCCTTTAAGTACTGAAAGACCACAATAAAGACTCCCCAAAGCCTTCTTTTCTCTAGGTTGAACAACTCAAACTCTCTTAGCCTGTCCTTATAGCAGAGACGTTTCAGTCTTCTGATCTTTTTTGTGGCCTTCTCTGGATTCACTCCAAAAGGTCCATGTCTTTCCTGTGCTGACGCATTCAGAGCTGGATGTTGTACTGTAAGTGGGAGAGGTTCACATGGGACCACTTTTCAAGCTTGTCCAGATTCCTCTGAATGGCATCACATCCAGAGGTATGTGAACTGCAGCACTCAGCTTGGTGTCATCTGCAAACTTGCTGAGGGTGCCCTTGATCCCTCTATGCCATTAATGAATATATTGAAGATACTGAACTGTACTCCTCTCTCCCGGTTTGGATCCCTGAGGGCCACCACTTGTCACCAGTCTCCATCTGGACATTGAGCGTTCAGCATTATCTTCTGGAGGTGACCATCTGTTCTGGTTTATCAAGGAGCAGCTTTTGCTTGGTAACAGCAGGAGGAGGTTGCAGTGAAGACCCAGTAAAGAGTTTGTGGACTCTCCCCGGGGCTCCTAGGTTCAGACCCACCTCCGGCCCGGCTGTGCCAATCTGGAGCCTCTGCCATCACTATTTAGGGACGGGAATTCGGAATGCAAGGTGGAAGGTGTAAGAGTGATACAAGATGGAGGCGACCACGCGGACCCTTCAGCCAGAGAAGGAGGAAGGAAGGAGAAGCAATAGACCAGAGACTTCTCTGCAAGCCGTGGCGAGAATGCAAGCTGTGCCTCTGCAACCTATGGAGATCCATGGCAGGACTGAGAGTTACCAGCAGCTCTGTGTGAGTGCACTTGGATGGGCGAGGAACTGTGTGGGGAGACGGCCATGGCCCAGGCCGTGCTGGAGCCTGCACGCTGCAGAGCAGCCCCACACGAGAGGCAGAGAGGAGCTGCAGCCTTTGGGATAAATGCATGTTGGAGCAGCCTGTGCAGGGCTGCCGTGTGTGTGAGGTACCCCACGGACCTGCAGGGAGGATGGGTGCAGAGCCCAGCTGCCCTGAGGAGGGACAAATGGCAGAAGCTATCGGGAACAGACTGAAACCCCCACTACCTGCCCCCCCGAACCGTTCAGGAGGGGACAGGGTAAAAACCCCGGGGATCAGGGCTCTGAGCCCAGGAAGAGGGGAGGTGTGGCAAGAAGGTGTTCTTAAAAAGGCTGGTTGGACTCTTCATTGATGTATTACTCTGTGTTGTTTCATTTTGGTTATGTTTTGGGTTTTTGGAGGTATGTTTTAGTTGATGTTGCATTAAACTGTATCTCTGTTTTCTTCCCCAAACCGAGTGGCCTGGTCTGTTTTGTCCTGATCCTTAAGCGGCAATTAAGCCCTCCCTGCCCTTGAGCAATTCTCAGCCTCTTCAGTACGGAGCTAACCGTGGTCTTTGTTCCTTGAGGGGCCTAAACCACGACATTAGCATTATCTTCTGGAGGTGACCATCCAACCAGTTCCAAACAGCCCACCTACCAAATCCATACCTCTCCAATTTAGGAAGAAGGATGTAGTAGGAGACTGAAGCAAAGGCCTTACAGGATTCCAGATAGGTGACATAATATAAACCAGAGCAGACACTGAAACTGTTCAATAGTGCATTTTGAGGATAAAGTTCTTCCAATGCTTTTTAATACAGAGTCTGACAAAATAAATGAGGGTACAACCTGTAAGGAATCGCCTCCTGAGAGTCCCATTATGTCTCACTGACAATGATGACTTCAGAGACACAGAGATTCTCTCAGCTTTTCTGCAAATGACAGAAGAGCAATGTCTCACCTTGAATTATTCAATGAGACAAATTAAGCTGGGATGCAACTCCTTTGTTTAATATCCTTCATAAACACCAGTTGAGATAGTGTTAACCAGAGAACTCAGAGCTCCTTATCTGCATAATGCCAACTGGCATGTTCATTCCTTCTACATCTTCCCCTAGTACCAGAGACACCCTGTCCTCCAGTAGTATGCTCATCCAGGAAGTACACATTGCATCTGCTGCTTCTCCTTGTTTCTTCAGCTTGAGTAGACCTAAGCACTCCCTTCTTTGCTTCTAATCTTTTCTAAGCCCTCGATCAATGCACTAGTATTTGCCCAGAGGAAATCTCTTGGGGTGTATTTGGCTGCTTTCAGTTATCGTTGTCTATTGGACTTATTGGGGACTGGATATTGAAGGTTCAGACATCCCTTAACAGTTTGGGTGGAGGAAAGAAGTGGCATCAGGCAAAACTTGTGCTTTGATCCACAATGAGACAAGGACAATTTGTTCAAATCACTTGACCCTTTGTGCTGGAGGCAATCCAGCTGGGAAATTGACTGAAAAGAACAATTTCACTCCAGATCAAATGCAGCATCTGAGCTGAGTTTTCCTGGCCCAGAGAATTGCAGTGGCTAAAACAGTTCAACTCAGCACAGGATCTGATTAAAATCTGGGTTAAGGTGGTAGAATTAAAAAATATAGTTACTTATAAAGAAGTTCTTTATCCTTCTTTAAAGCTCTTTATCCTCCACAACTCCTCTTCCCTGGTGAGGCCTCATCTGGAGTCCTGTGTCCAGTTCTGGGCTCCCCAGCTCAAGAGGGACAGGGAACTTCTGGAGAGAGTCCAGTACAGGGCCACCAAGATGATCAGGGGACTGGAGCATCTTCCTTATTATGAAAGGCTGTGGGAACTGGGGCTGTTTAGTCTGGAGAGGACTGAGGGAGGAATCTTATGAATACAGGTATTTAAAAGGTATATGTCAAGAGGATGGGGCAGCACTTTTCTCTGTTGTCCCAAGTAACATGACAAGGGGTAATGAACAAAAGCTGAAACACAAATAGAAGTCTATCCGGTGTACTTACTTCAATAAAACTAGAATCAAAGAAAGTCCAACTGGACTGAAGTGAATCTTGAGTGAATATACATAAATCAAGGCCCACGTATTGTATGGGACTCACCTGGTCTAACACTCAGGTGTCTTTGATTCAAGTGTCTATACCTCAGGTAATATCTAGTCCATAGATTGTCAATGGAGATTTAGTCAGTACAATCAACAGATATTTTTATGTGATTCATCTAACCAAACGTAGAACATAGACATGCACAGAGCTGAACTGCATCCTAAATTCCACTGAGTTTGTGAAGCAATCCCAGGGTGTCTTGCTCCGCTGTAGGTACCCCCATCCAGGCACTGTCAGGATAAGTGGGTGGCAGAAGCTCTTAAGACCCCAAAGTCTACTAGGTCTGAATTCCCATATTCATTCCTTTATATAGCTGTCAATCAATAATGATTGTAGCATGTTTCAAACCACACAGGAATATTTATTGAACAAAGTTTCAGCAGTGTTGAATAAACCTGTTCGGTGTGATTGCTGTCACATCGCTCAGAGGGGAGCCTTTACAGTATCCAAGATGCAATGTTTTTAATGAAAAGTAGAAATGGACAGTGACTACAAACAGCATCTGTGGACCTTCTCTCTTTTTTTCCATTGTGCTAACTTCTTTCTGACACTCTGTCATACATTAAATGTAATGTCTGGAGGCAAGAGATTGACTTCAGAGCCCTAACACAGCCCCAGCTGAGCATCATGTGTTTCTCTGCAGAGTCCCCGATTACTCCCTGGGTGCTACTAAGACAGTTCTACTGAGTACAGGGGCTGAGCTGAGCAGTATGTGCTTTCCCTTTAACGTCATGCCAGAAGAACTCCTACACATCAAGCCATTAGATTGTCCAATAGGAGTAATAAGGCTGATATCAGGTACATTTATTTTAACTATACAATAAGGCACAATGTTAAAACTGCAGAGGGCCAGCCTGGTTTTCTGCAGTACATAATATGTCTTGCATTTTTTACAGTAACCAGAAAGGCATAAAGATGTCAGAGAAACTACCCAGGATGCAGAATATTCCTTGCAGAGCCACATAAGGAAAGGCAGACACCATTCTTTAAAACCAAGCACACACAATTAACAAGAAAAATATTGCCAATAAAAAGGGGAAAGATGGCCAGTGAGTATAATTAAATGGGATAGTTCAGGGTGTGGGTTTGGCAGGAAAACGACAGCTAGAAGTAACAAAAACACTTTCAAGAGAACCAGTGTTTGTAGCTGCAGAGAACATTGTTATGTGCAAATGGAGCTTTAGAGGCCTCTTGTTGGAAGCTCATGGTGAGTGGATGTCAGAAAAGAGTTGAGCGGGATTCGAGAATGGTCATAGATTTGGTTTTCTGTGGGAAAAGATCTCTTTTGATATCTACAGTGAATGGTCAGACCGGAGGGTGCTTAGGTGTCAAGGTTTCAAAGCTGGATCCTAAAATCTATCTTGTCAATTTTTGTCAAATCATTGCCTAAATTTTTCTGGACCAGCATCTAGCTTTTTTCAAAAAGGACACAGGTCACAGGACAGAGACTAGGAATACAAAATATCATGGTGTCCATTTTTTTAATTGCTCTTTGTTGGCACAGCTACCCACAGTCCTCACCTAGTCCTTGTTCCTGACATGTTGGTTTCATGATAATCTTGAATCGGGAGAACACGAGCTGCCCCATTGGGAAGTCAGATGTAAATTCATACGGAAAATCTGAGGCAAAACAAGCACTAGACTTTGCCTCACACCCTTGTGTAAAATCCTTTGTCACCGAACTGTTCATCATCTCATTGTATTTAGGAATACAGATCATCTGTAGTCTCTACATCACCTCATTAACAAACAGCTCAAACTCAGAGGATTCAACTGCAAAAGGCATCCATATGGGAGGATTCAATGAAACCCAAGGACTGTGTTGTAAACAGCTGGCAAATATACAGAACTACAGGCAAAACTGCAAGGAATACAGCAGTGAACACCACAAACTCAATATATATATATGTGTGGTGTCTTTTATAATGTAAATGTCCTCAGTGCTTTGCAGAAAGAACCTATAAATGGTTTATAGCATTTTAATTGAAAGCACATAAAATGGAAATGGTTTGAAAGAAAGAATTCATGAGTGTATAGTCAGTGTTGAAGAAACATAGAAGCAGATTTGTGTCAAATTCCATTTTAAATGAAATGAATTGATCTGGAAAATCCTTGAGTTGCACACCATAGGCCTGGAAGAGACCTCAAAATTCATGTAGTCTAGTGCTCATGTCCCAGAGCAGGATTGAAGAAGCTCATAAGATCATCTTACCTACTGTTTAAAGCCTTCAGTGAGTGTCCTGGGATCTTGTTAGGCTGAAAAATGTTCTTCTATGGAGAGCCTCAAGAGTTCAAGGTCAATCTACAATACACCAAGAGGAAACTTAAATATGTGAGCTACCTCCACCAAGTGTCTTCCACCCTCTTGTCATTTTTACTGTCTCCAAGCTGGGTTGAGTAGCCTTACTGAGAATTCATCAGCTGATGATTTATCTGCATTGATAGGCATACCTGGGCACAAGGCTTACAGACAGAAGAAGGCTTTTTCAGTCAAGGAAAACATTCCAATGTAAGAGCTTCCTATCTAGAAAGAAACATGTCTCATCTGTAAAGCTCAAAAAATATATTTTCAATCAAAGCCAATTTTCATCCCTGAAGGAAGCCTATGGGTTCCCTGGGTGGTGCAGGACAGATGAGGTCAGTTACAGGGGAGCACATCTGCTCTCACAAGCAGAGAGAGGCTATCTGATACCTATCACAATCTGTTCAACTCAACTTTGGCCAGCAGTGAGTCCATCTTGGAGCCATCTGGCATTGGCTCTGTGAGACATAGTGGAAGATTCCAGCAGCTTTTCACACAAGCCATCCCTGTAGTCCCCATGCCACTCACACCCAATACATTCTTCTTGTCTTTCTTTCTCTGACATTTTCCCTATCATACTATATCCCCTTTGAGATATAGAGAGAAAAATCATAAACCAATATGTGGTATACATATAGAGACATCCTCTTCTACTCCATTATGCCTTTCCTAAAAAGTCTTAATTTTAAATCTGTTTTACCAAGTGTGTTGAGCACTGAGACAATTTTTACAAACATACTAGTATATCCTGAGATCTTGTTCCTGAGTGATAACATCATATCAGCTCATAATTTCATATAGAAAGCTTAGGACCATTTTTTACCTATATTTGAGCACTGGAACAGGCTGCCCAGATGGGTTGTGGAGTCTCCTTCTCTGGAGACATTCCAAATCCACCTGGACGAGTTCCTGTGTGACCTACTCTAGATGGTCCAGCTCTGACAGGGGACTTGGACTAGATGATCTTTCAAAGTCCCTTCCAATCCTTAAGATTCTGTGATTCTGTGGTTCAGATTGAGTTTCATCTGCCATTTTATTGCTGGGGCAAATCCCTTTACAGTTCTTCAGAGCTGGACCTTCTATCCATTATCTTAACTTTGTTTGCCTTTCTTTCTTTCTTTCTTTCTTTCAGATCATTGATAAATATGTTGAGCAGAATGGGCCATAGAACATTTTGTAGATCTCTACTGGTCATGTCCCTCTACTATGACAAATGACTGTTTGCTCCTGTCATCGGTTTCCCGTTTTTTATCTAAGCCTTTTTCAAAGAGCTTATGATGAAACATTCATGTTTATATGAAAAACTTTACAGATTATGCCAGACATAAGAGTTGGTTTTTATCACTAGTTTTACCTCATATCAATTTTAAATAAAAGCACATCTAGCATTAGCTCTCAGAGATTACTACCCAAATGTCAGAGAGTTTAGCAGATATCAAGTGAGCACTATGCCAAGATCATACCCTTCAATACCCTTCTGGCCTCCATCTCCTTCACGTCTTTGGAAGAATCACATTATCACAAAACAGCTTACTCTAGAAGAGGCTTCAAGAGGCCATAAGGCAAAGCAGGACAACACTGATGGGATTTGGTTAGCTAAATATAGATATTTGCCATCTGAGATGCCCTGGGGTATTTCTTTCAGCTTCCAACTCAGGCTTATGAAAAACACAAGTGTCTTGTATATCCTCTATTGTAATGGTCAGCCCCAGGAGGATGTCTTAGATACCAAAAGGCATCTCAAATAGCAAAGACACTCATGTTTAGTCAACTAAGCCACATTAAACAAGTGTAATATTTTCCCCTCTCCCCTTTCCATTTGTTAAATTCATTCTGGGCAAAATCCATTTGGGTTTGTCTCTTTATCTGAAATGAAGGGAAGACAATTCAGTCTCAGTTCTCTCCTCACAACATCACTGCTATCAACAGATTCAAGCCAAAGATAAGCTGCTTCCTCCTCTGGCAGAGGAGTATAGCTTTTCACTACAGTATCCATGCACATCATTTTCTTATGCACCATAAAGCAGTGCTTCAAATGACAGGAGTAAGCAGAAGCATGATGCTCATGTTAGAGGTAGTCAAAGGCTCAGGGATCATGAAGATCCTGCCTGTCCTTTCCCTGTGCAGAGGTATCTTTCTCAACACACATCCCAACCTCAGGTCTTAGATACAAATAATACTATAAGAGAAAGCATGAGGAACTCCTCCCCTTGCTTATGAGTTACTTTACAAGCTACAAATGCAAAGGCAAATGCGAAACTTGAGCAAACTGTTAATATACAAAGAGTTGGTGGGTCTGAAATATTTATTTTGGCTTTCTTTAGGAGTTAAAATTTTAACAATTCACCTGAAATTCTGTTCTACTTTACAAAAATCAAACCTTGCTGCAAGTGATAAGTTAAATGAAGCCTGTGCACTGTGCAGAGGGTTGTATTGGCCTCTGTGCAACAGGAGGAAAAAAATAGCACCAAATGGATTTAATTAAATGGAGTTATAAATCTTCCAGCATGAATTTCTTCACAATCAGCCTTTGTCTTGAAGACCAAACAGCATTTATCTTCTTCCTGATGCTTGCCTTCATACTGCATGTACTGACAGAAACTGTATCCTGTCAGTCTTCGTGGTGCCTCCGAAGCATATACTGAGCTCTTCATTTCCACAGTCCTTTTCTGCCCCTTTCCAGTCTGCATTCATCTCTTTTGACTATGGGTGACTGGCTCTTCTATCATAAAGTGTCCAAATCCCTTGGAATGAAGAGTGCTCTTAAAAGATGAGCAAATGCTTACATCAATGGCAAAAAGGCCAAGGGCAGTCAGACATTATGATTGCTATGTTCTAAAACATTTCCACCTTGGAAGCCAAGAGCTGGCCTCCTGCAGCATGTACATTCCTCATTCCTTGCAATGCCAAATTGCTTCAACCCTGTGCCTGTAAAAGTTAAGCTTTATCCCAAGTTTTATTTCCCATTATAGCGCACTGGGATCATGGACCAGGTCGTTTTCTGCAACTCCACTGCCTCAGCAATAAGTTTCAGTTCATTTCCCCTTGCTCACTTTGGTGAAGAAATACTCTCAGATTTCTAAAAGGCTGCTTTTCTGGAGAAGCAATCCACCTACATGAGGATGGATAGTCAAGATCTACCTGCAATATCTAATCCTATTCTTAAACTCAGCAGGAGCCTGTGCTTTGGGGAAAAAGCAACTAGTGTAAACCTTTGAAATTACTGAAAAAGCAGCAGCACTAATGTGGAGAAGCCTGACACTGAGATTTGTTAGGCTCTGGAATCCTCTCCCAAGGTTAATGATAAAAACATCATCCATCACTTAGGTATTCTAAAACTAGTCAAAGCACTAGAAAAAATACACTTTAGGAAAACAATGCTCTGTTATCAAGAAGATGGGCTGAATGGCCTGATGAATCTCTTCTGTCTCTGATCTTTTTTTCTGCTGAGAGGACTGGGAAGTGTTTTTTTCCAGCGACAGATCTGTCATACTTAGCTGTCTGTGGAGAGGAATTTTACTCTGGACAATTCTAAAGTGACGTTTTCATAACTGTTCCCTTACAGAGGTGATTATTTTTCAGTATCTTTTACAGAGATATGCATATTTTCTGTTGTAAACATTTGAAATTGTCTTTAAAAATGCCAACATGTTCTGCTAGCCCCTTACCAGAAGAACAGCAATTTCACTGATAATTGATGAGATTTAGTTCTACAAAATACCTGCCTGTCTATCCTTATCGGTGCAGTAAGAGGCAAAATGGACAAGCACTCATTAATTACAGTATCTGCTAGGGAATCAGGGTAGAGATGACTTCATGGCATTCCAGTCAGCTCCTGGTTTCAAGCTGGTTTACCAAAGTCATTCAGTGCACCATATTTAATCTTCATTTTTACCTATAGAAATAGCAAAGTGGAACCTGGCCATGACAGTCATTCCATCAGCCAGCACTGAAAATTCTCCCAAGTGTTATCAATAGACCTGGCACAGCATAAGAGAGGTTTCTAGCAAAGGCTTTTACTGGGTTAATACTGAAGACAGTAGGTAGAAAAATAAAATGCTAGGTCCTTCTCTTGTCATGAACCTTTGCCTTAAGAATAATTCTGAGAACAGTTCAGAATAATTCACTCTAAGATGCTGTTACGGCAACATGTGATGGACCGTAACAGCCTCATCTGTAATAACCAAAAGAAATTATCTCCTTGCTGCAGACTTGTAGGGGTGGTTCAAAAGTCCTGAAGAAAGGACAGTGTTTTCCATCTAGTGCTGCAGACTTTTTCATGTAATTCTGGTAGATTTTTGTTACATTGCTCTATTATTTCCAAAGTGAATTACTCTAGGAAACTAGGAGTTATTTTCAAAGCAACAGCAGTCCTTAAAATAAAAAGCATCCAGAACCAGACAGAGCTGAGGTACAGCTGTGTACATTGTGACTTTTTCATCTGGAAGAAAAGATTTCCCCATACGTAGGGCTGTGTTTACTGATTTGCTTCTATAAAAAATGTAAAACAAACTAACAGTGAGACATCATCTTTGCCTGGATTGGCAGAGCTAATTCCTGATTTACACAGCTGGCATCCTTTGACACAGCAAACGACACACAATCACATTCCCCAGCATACCTGTCAAATGCTTCTTCCCTGAATATCCTTCTTTTTTCTTTTCATCCCCATTATAAGTATTTCCCAGATGATAAATGCCACAAATTCACGTGTTCCTCTTCAGCTACATCAGGAGAAGTGGAATTTTCTTTAGCGCCATTTTATTGTCTGCCAATAACTTACTATATCTGCGTTCTCAGAGGTTTTCTTACAGGCTTTGTAACCCTCCTGCAGCTGGCCACAAGCCTGTTCAGGGAAAGCCTGTGCTGTTTTGGGACTGCAGACAAGAAGTCTCTGCTCAGATCCTTTGATGAAAGAAGGACCCCAGAACCTTTTCCTTAATTCTGAAAAGCTAAGCATGGAAATCATCTGCAGATAAAGCTAATCTGGACGTTGTGCATAGTTATGCCTGATGGACCTTAGAGGTAGTGACTAAATGCATACAGTCAGACAGATATGATCAGCAAGTATGTCCTCTAGATGCCACTGCAGACAGCAAAGGGCTTGTGAATGCCACGTCTATTATCTCTGATGGAAGTATAGATTCACAGAATGAATCATAGAATGGTTTGGGTTAGAAAGGACCTTAAAGACCACCTAGTTCCAATCCCCCTAACATGGGAGGGACACCTTCCACTAGATCAGGTAGCTCCAAGTTCCATCCAACACTTTCAGGGATGGGGCATCCACAGCCTTTCTGGAAAAACTCTTCAGTACTTCACCACCCTCACAGTGAAGACTTTCTTCCTAATCTAAATCTCCCCTCTTTCAATTTGAAGTCATTATCCTTTGTCCTATCACTACATGCTCTTCTGAAAAGTCTCTCTCTGACTTTCCTGTAGGCCACTTTAGGTACTGAAAGGTGCTCCAGAGCCTTCTCTTCTCCAGGCTAAACAACTCCAACTCTCTCAGTCTATCTTC
Source organism: Colius striatus (assembly GCF_028858725.1). Taxonomy (NCBI): domain Eukaryota; kingdom Metazoa; phylum Chordata; class Aves; order Coliiformes; family Coliidae; genus Colius; species Colius striatus. The sequence continues at coordinate 86,648,457 of NC_084762.1, read as the reverse complement.
ATGGGAGAGGTGCTCCCATCCTCTGATCATCTTTGTGGCCTCCACAACACTCCAACAGGTCCATTTCCTTCTGATGTTGGGTGCTCCAGAGCTGGATGTAGCATTGCAGGTGAGGTCTTCCAAGAGCAGAGGGGTAGAATCACCTGCCTCAACCTTCTGGCCAGATATAGTTGCCTTCTGGGCTGCAAGCACACATTGCCAGGTCATATTTACATTTTTTATCCACAAACATTGCCAAGTCCTTCTCCACAGGGCTTCTCTCAGAACTTCTGCATAGTGTTGTTGCTGGGTCCTCAGTTTAACTACACACTAGGCAGGCAAAAAGACTGGGCAATCTGAGACAGCAGTTTCATGTTAAGTAGGAAGATTCAGCAACAATGCTGGTTTAGTGAGTTCCCGGTCAGCACAACTTTGGGAAGCCCTATCAGTGCTCTGACAGCACCGAACACAAACAGGAGTTATCTCCCACACTGAGCTGCAATCACATCCATTACACCAAAGAAGGAGTGAGCAGCAGCTAAAGGAGAATTTAAACTGCAATAAATCACATGAACGGGATGGTTTATTTATCTGATGGTGAGAGATGAACAAAAGCCTGGAGTACTGAACTTGCAACACTCCAGTGCACAGTGGATCATGAACAGCATCTACTACACCTTGCAACCGCAGCATCCAACACCATGTCAGGCTCATTGGTACAGCTCTGACAGTACCAGGAGAAATAGCTGTTAACATCTCTGAAGGCAGAGCTGTAAAGCACCGAGATGTGTTTAATGTGACAGGGACACACTAACACGGCACTCGTAAGGGTAAATCATGCCTCCTTCACCTCTTAAGACATTTTGAGAAGCCTGAGAAGGTTGTGTGTAAAAAAAGGGGGACAGGGGCTCATCACAATCAGTCCTGTCATGGATGCTTTAAAGGGCTGTCTTGAAGCCAGTCTAGAGCACTGGTGGCAGTTGCATCTCTATGGGGAAGAATGACCATCAGGATTGGCCCTGGAGGCTTGAGGCTTAAGGAATGTGTCCTGTGTTCACCAATGTGATCAATGCAATAGACTTTAAGAGGAAAAAGTGACACAACCTCTCATTTCTCGTTTGTGGGCTGGGTTCCCTCTTCTGAGGGAATTTTGGCCAGGAGAAAATGGTGGCAGTATCCCTGCCAGGGATGAGGCTGGAGCTGCTGAAACTCTGCAGCAGAGGCATCTGTGCTTTGTACAGATGGCCCTGGCCTCCCTGTAGATTGAGTGAGATTTGTAAATGATCCCTGTGGCAAATTTTTTAACAATGGGGGCTGTCCCAGCTGCTTTCATCTAGCAGAGCCTTGACAACACCAGCAGAGCCAAATATCTCCACACTCCCACACAAGCCTTTGTCTGTCCCTTTCAGTAAAATCAGGGGAAGCAGTAGTATCAGAATTCTCTTTTCTTAACCAGAGATTTGTCCCCAGAACATCAGAAATGCATATTTATCTGTGTCTATTTTATCTCCAGAGTTTAGTTGTTACCATCAAAACCTACCATTTCTCTTCCATTTCTATTCACCATGCTACACAGCAGACACATTGCTAACCTCATGCCAAAGCACAAGCTGTAATAATGCTATCAGAGCAGCATTTCAGAGAGTTTTTTCTCACTAACCTGTGTCTGACCTTTAACTGATAAACAGCAAAGTGGATCTGATAGCGGGGTGATGCAGAGGCCTTATATCTCTCTATAACTTCAATTGATTGCCCCTAAAATTGAGATAAAGTGATACAAGACCACAGTATCTGATATAAGAAAACACATCACTTCGCACATGAAGAGAATGCCGAGGCAGAGCACGGAAAGGTTAGACAAGTGGGAAAAAAAGGAGGGGATGTGGAATAAAAATCTCAGTGTTGAGAATCTCAGCTGGTCTATCAGAATTAGTCATGCAGTTGGGTACAGATTAAAGCTATCTTGTTTGATTAGTCTCAAAGCTTGGTAGGGAACTTAGCCACACAACTTGTTAATTCCAATGATCATGTCAGTGGCTAACTACCTCTGCTGACTTTGAAAAATCTGCAGTCTTGATATTAAGTTTTTCTTCCCATAAATTTCTCATGGACTGAGAGCAGCGATGAAGAAGAAAAATGCTACTACATGTAGGAGCTTATCTGAAGGAATGCCTAATGCAATGACTTTTATTTCAGCTGCTACTGCTGTTATTAAGAAGATGAATTTAGAAATATCACTATAAATAGAAGGCCATGCTCATGACCATGTGCTGTGAGTCATTGCTCTTAATTATTCACATATCTTTTCAAAGATACCTGGGGATTTGCACAGATGAGCAGTTGTAGAAGTACAATTGGTTACTTAGCATTGTTATTATCATATATGGATGTCTATAGATATGCATCCATTTGTTTTCTGTTGTTTCTAGTTTCTCCATGTAAATAAAGAGAAGGAATTGTATCACATGTTAGAAGTGGCTAGTCACAGGATACAGTGAATAATTAACAGTGTGTGCAAAGCAGCTGACAAATCCCCCAAGCTAAGTTTTATTGTATGCAAACTATTTGTCAGCCACTTGTGACTAACAGATTGATTTTGTAGAAATTGTGACCTGTTAGTGGACAGCTGACTTATACAAAAAGGAGATGATATTTCCAATACATGTTCTTACAAATAAATTGCTTTCGCAGCTTTATTAACCACCATGATGAGACAGAGGAGCGTTTTGCTACTGTGCCCATTTTAGTTGTTGAGTCTGTGGGTTTCTTTCAAGAGCAGAAGCAACAACATGCAGACAGGAAGAGGAAGGCTCTACAGGCATATGGGTCCACTTTGAAACTGGTTATATCAAACCAAGGATCACAGAATCACAGAAGCTCAAGGGCTGGAAGGGACCTCAAAAGATCATCTAGTCCAACTCCCCTGCCTAGAGTAGGTCACACAGGAACTCATCCAAATAGGTTTTTAGTATCTCCAGAGGAGACTCCACAACCCATCTGGGCAGCCTGTTCCAGTGCTCTGTCATCCTCACAGTGAAGAAATTCTTCCTTGTATTTCTTTGGAACCTCTTGTGTTCCAAATTACACCCATTGTCCCTTGTCCTATCATTGGCTGTCACTAAGAACAGCCTGGCTCCATCCTGCTGACACCTGCCCATTATTGCAAAAGTTAATGAGAACACCCCTCAGACTCCTCCAAGCTGAAGAGCCCAGCTCCCTCAGCCTTTCATCATAAGGGAGATACTCCACTCCCTTCATCATCTTGGTGGCCCTGCACTGAACTCTCTTCAGCAGCTCCCTGTCCTTGAACTGAAGGGCCCAGAACTGGACACAATATCCCAGATGCAATCACACATGAAAAATAAGCAATGCAGGTAATATCCTCAGCTTGGATTGGAGTTTTCTGTGCTGTTAAATAATTACAGTGGCTCCTTGGCTTGATTCAGATCTGAGGAAACTAACACCTTCTCAAACCATTCCCAGGTACAGCTCAGCAGTTAGCACCAGCAAGGGACTATTTCTGGCAGTCCACAGAATGGAAGAACCACAGAACCACAGAATGGTAGGAGTTGGAAGGGACCTCTAAAGATCATCTAGTCCTACCTCCCTGCTAAAGCATGTCCACCTAGATCAGGTGCCACAGGATATTACTGTAAGTAGAGCAACACAGCTTCAGAGACTTAGGGATCAAGACACCAGCAGCATGGATGTTAAATGTCCCATACTTGTTGTTCTCACTGCCCAACAATACAACATAATAAATGTACTAAGCTTGATGTACCTGCTGTACCCAGGAAAGTTCCTCTCTGTGCAGAAACTCCTCTGCAGAACTCTGTGCAGCAGTCCATCTCACCCTCAGTAAGAGGTTTACTGGCTTAACCTTCCAAAACTTTATGTCTTCCAATTTACAAATCCTTGTTTCTTAAGACTAATATCCACTATGTTTTTTCAACATCAGTCTGGGACCTATCAGAACCTTCTCTCTGTCCTAAAGTGTCTTCACTGAATACAGCAAATCACCAGCTCATCTTCACTCAGCTCATTAGCTCCAGCAGACACAGATCACCTTTGTTTTGCTCACTATTTCCCCTTACTACCATCCCCATTGCAAATGACAGGTTTCTTTGTCTGGAGTACAGTCTAGTTGAGCTTTTCCTCAGATGTGCCAATATCAGTAATTAATGATAAAAATCACAAATCAGCAAACACAAGGATGTGTTGCCTGCTCTCAACTACTGTTGCCATGTCTGATTAGTTGTGTGGACTGTGCACACAATTTGTTTGGCAGCACAAAGTTCCTCTGAGATCACAAGACAGACACTGCTCTTCATCATATAACTCAATAAGAAAGTTGCTGAAATATAAGACCAGTTGCACTAAAATCCTCAACTTCCCCAGTGTTTTAACAAAAAAAACCCAAAATCCCTCTTCCTTTCCCAGTTGTAGGGAAACTGTTTACTGTGTACCTCTAGGGGGCCAGAATTACCTTTACTTCACAATATCAGTGGAGCTCAAGGTGAAGGATGGTGTGTATATGACAAATGTCTGACTCACATCTTCTCAGCTCTGCCTCCTTGTTCTCCAGCACAAGAAGAGAGGATGCAGAAGGGGAAGGGATTAGGCAGTTATGAAGGTCTCCATGCAAATACAGAAGAAAGAAAATCAGCTCTGCTCTCTGTTTGAACCTCTTGCAGTGTCTGTTTATGGTCAGAAAGCTTGGCTAAGGAAGGTCTGCTGTACTATGGTTATATTACAGCCTTTTCTCCCACATCAGTTGCCCAAGTCTTTAGCAAGACTGATTTGAATTTCTCTCTGCATTCAGTGTAGACTGCTGTACTGCCCAACACCTGCTTACCCTGATAAAACTTCAGAGCCTGGAAGCACGCCTGCCTCCTCCTCCTGGTGTGCAGTGCAAAATTATTGTCATGACTGCTGGAGATGCTGGCAAGAGCAGGGCCTCTACAAAGAGTCATTGTTACCCAGCCAACACAAATGCAATATTTTGCTTCTTTACAGCTCATGTTAGTCAACAAAATTTACCAATTGACCAATTGATGCCTTGCAATAGGTGAGGTAATAGCAGAAGCTATTTGTCTTGTTTAACTCTCATCTATGAGGCAGATCATAGAATCACAGAATGGTAGGGTTTGGAAGAGACCTCTAAAGATCATCTAGTCCAACGCCCTGCTAAAGCAGGTTCACCTAGATCAAATCACACACGAACATGTCAAGGCAGGTTTTGAAAACTTCCAGAGAAGACGACTCCACACCCTCCCTGGGCAGCCTGTGCCAGGGCTCCCTCACCTAAACAAGAAAGTTTTCCTTAACTTTTTGTGTTCCAACTTTTGTCCATTATCCCTTGTCCTATCACTGGACATTACAGAAAAAAAGTGTTGCCTCATCCTCCCTGACATTCTCCTTTAAATGCTTGTAAGTATTAATGAGGTTCCCACCTCAGTCTCCTCTTTGCCAAGCTGAATAGCTCCATATCACACAGCCTTTCCTCAAAAGGAAGATGTTCCTGTCCCTTCATCATCTTGGTGGCCCTGTGCTGGACTCTCCAGAAGTCCTCTGTCTTTCTTGAGCTGGGAAGCCCAGAACTAGACACAGGACTCCAGATGAGGCCTCACCAGGGCAGAACAGAGGGGGCGCAGAACCTCCCTTGATCTGTTGGCCACATTCTTCTTGATGCATCTCAGGATGCCATTGGCCTTCTTGGTCACAAGGGCACATTGCTGGCTCATGGTTAGGACTCCCAGGTCTCTCTCTGCAGAGCTGTTCTCCAAGAGGTCAACCCCCAGCCTGTACTGATGCATGGGATTACTCCTTCCCAGATGCAGGACTCTGCACTTGTCCTCATTGAACCTCATGAGGTTCCTCTCTGACCAACTCTCAAGCCGGTCGAGATCCTGCTGAATGGCAGCACAGCCTGTGGGGAATCAGCCAGTCCTCCCAGTTTGGTGTCATCAGCAAACTTGCTGAGGGTACACTCTGTCCCCTCATCCAGGTCGTTGATGAAGATGTTGAACAAGACTGGCCCCAGAACCCATCCCTGTGGAACTCCACTGGCCACAGGCCTCCAACTCTATTCTGTGTCATTGGTCACCCCCCTCTGGGCTCTGTCATTCAGCCAGCTCTCGATCCACCTCACTCTGCACTTATCCAAGCCACACTGCCTGAGCTTTCTGATGAGGATGTTATGGGAGACAGTGTCAAAAGCCTTGAAGAAGTCAAGGCAGATGACATCTGCTGCTCTCCCCTCATCTAGCCAGCCGGTTATGCACTCATAGAAGGCTATCAGGTTGGTCAAATAGGATTTCCCCTTGGAGAATCCATGTGAATCAGATACCAGTAGGTTTAGCACAATAATAATCCATATATAGAAACACTAGGTGTTAGGTGTCCCACTAGTAGCAAGCTGAGGAGTGCTCTGCTCTGACTCCTTTTCCAGAGCTCATGCAGAGCCTTCCCATTCAGAGTCATCACCAAGAGGAGCTGCTTCTCTGCCAAGGCAACTCCTGAAAGGCTCACTACAAACACAAATAAAAGCCAAATGCAGGAGTTTGTGCCTAAGAATTGGTACTCATTTCTCTTGGAAATCCATGCTATTGAGCATGGTTTACTTCTAAATTCTCATCTTGCATCCCAGGAGCAAATTTGGAAGGCCTTTGTGAAAATAAAAAGGTCATACTTGACTTGCATCCTTATTTAGAAGAAAAATTTATCTTCTGAGGATTTTATAACATACCAATATTTTTACTCCTTTTTCTTCTTTTTCTTTCCTTCATTTTTTTTATTCTGGAACCTCAGGCACTTGGAATCTTCTAGTAATTTTTTTTCATTGGAACAATTTAAAGGAACAAAATCAGTCTGTAAGTTGCTACAGATTGTTACTATGAATTATCCCAAAGCCTTTGTGTCAGCATATTGATTGCTTTAAAGTCAAGTGAATATAGATGCACAGCCTAGAAGAGCCATTAAAAAAAACCCTCCACAAGAGCAAAGAGATTATTCATCCATACCAGTTAAAAATGTAGCTTGTAGGTACATGGATATGATTAGTGAATAAGTGCAGCTCTGACAGTGTGACACATACACGCAGCCACCTGTCTGCCAATTCCTTAAATAAACCGATTGTCTAGAAGGAAGCCTTTCTGATTCGTAACAGAAGATTCAGGTAAGGGCTTCTGCTTCTTTGATGGGGGAAGGTATAAGGAGTTGAGTTTTAGTCAGATTTTATGACATTAATCAACTCAAAGCATTGTTTCAGATATTCATCAGAATTGTTACTGTGGCTGTATCCTTATTCTGCAGTGAGGTTTCTTCATAATTTATGATTTATAATTGTATAGATTCTCGATGTGCTGTAGCCAGACTTTGTTCCTCTCTCTGCCTGTCAACTCAATTGGTTGCTATCTCTTCCATGCTAGATTAGTGCTTATTAGTTCTGATAGATGTTATCCTTTCAAGTTGTTTCTAGTTTGATTTTGTATCTGAGTTAGGAGGGAAATGGAGCTGCGAGCAAGCCCTTGGATGCAGATTTTTAACTCTCCCAGTTGTTGCTGGTTGTTCAACTGTTCTGCTCACCACTGCTGTGCTGCTGATGCCAGGGGCAGTCAGCAAGGGCCAGTCTGCAGTCTCTCCCAAGGATCTGTTTCTAAGCAGTCTCTACAACCCAGCCTTACCAGCTGGGCACTTACTTTTTGGCTAACATCTGAAAGCTATTTGGCAACTCTGGTGAAAGGAGGCTCTCCTTTGTGAAGAAGTCTACTCATAGATGGTGAGAGGACTGGAATAACATTGTTATGAAGAAAGGCTGAGAGATCTGAGGCTGTTTAGCCTGGAGAAGACTGAGGGAGAACCTCATGAACACTTAATATGTACCTAAAGGGTAGATGTCAGCAGGATGGGGTGGCACTTTTTTCTGTTGTATCCACTGATAGGAATAGTGGTAATGGACTAAAGTTGGAACATAAATGGTTGTACTTAAACATAAAGAAAAACTTCTTTACTCTGTGGGTAAAGGAGCCCTGGCACAGGCTGCCCAGGGAGGATGTGGAGTCTCCTTCTCTGGAAGTTTTCAAAACCCACCTGGACATGTTCCTGTGGGACCTGATCAAGTTGAATCTGCTTTAGCAGGGCAGTTGTACTAGATGGTCTCTAGAGGTCCAGCCTCTACCACTCTGCAATTCTTTGACTCTGCATAGGCATGTCCTCTCAGTTAAACCTGGCATGCCTACAAAACTGACCCAAGATGAAGGTAATCCTGTCCCTACCTGCATGTTCCTTTGTGCTTGGGGATGCAGACTGATGGCTAGATCTCCTCTGCCTGCAGTGGGAGCCCCACCATGTAGGACACCTGTTGATGTAGTAATCTGGAGTTGTCTCCCACCTCCAATTTCCCTCTCTTGTCAGAAGATACATAGGGGCACCAAGGTATGCTTCATCCCAATCTGCTATCTAGAAGATGAGTGAGTCACTATCTGGGGCTACCTGACTGTGCACTGACTGGACAGGACAACCAGAATGCCAGCTTAAACAGGATACCATTTACTACAGGGATAAAATTAGATGAGAGGAATCCTATCCCTGTGGTGCACTTAACTGAGTATCCTAGCAAAAGCTGCAGTCAGCACCATCAGTTGCAGAGGAAAGGAGCAAGGGATTTGCCCAGAAGGAAGGTTTCTACCTGCCAATATTTGTACGACTTGCATGAAGATTAGGTTTGCATGAAGATTAGGTTTGAGCCCTTCTAAAGCAACTGTTTGCATTAATACTGGATATTACTGTCTTCTGTACAAACAACCTTTTTCTGAATTTCATGACACTCTTTAAAGTTTATATCTTATGGTAATGAGTTCCTCAGGCTAATTGTGCATTGTCTGAGAAAAAAAAAATCTCCTTGTATAATTTTTTTTCTGAATATATTTGTTACACCAATTAAAGGACTTCTCTTCCCACAATGTTTTCTTTAATATTACCATTAGCTTGAATTCTGCAAGTAGGAGGCAGCTGTTGCAGAGAGAGAGGAGTGGGCTAATCACAGGGCTGGAAATAAGGAATTTATGAGCTCCTTAAAGATCCTCTAATGTCAGTTGCCCAGGAAAGGCCCTTTATTAAGCACTCATCTGCCTCTGTGTTTTGGTCAATCTGTACTAATTCTACATACATAGACATGTGCTTTTGTGGCAGCATTGAATAAGGATAGGACCAGCGAGCACTGGTGGGTGCAGAGTGTGTTTTCCTATGAAGCCTATTCACCATCTGGATTTACCAATGTAGAAAGTCTGCCTTCCAGAGGAGGAATCAAACCTTTATCATATTTTTGATCTGTAGGTTTACTGATAAACCAGCCACACTGACACCTCCAAGGTGCTTGGACATCCTTCTGGGAAAGGCCCGAATTGATGTCCAGAGATTGCAAAGAGAACCAGTTCAGCTGGTTCGCTGCCACGCATTAAACAAATTGAGACTGGTATTTGTTTTCCTTAATATGAATGAGTTTAGTGGGGCTCAAAATCAATCAGGAAAGAGGTGTTTGGAACTAAAATACGGGCTCTTTTTTATTTGGTTGTGTTGGGGATTTTTGAGTTAGACAAAAGCCTTTTGGCTTTGAAACACGGCTGCCTCAGCTATATAGGTACATCAGGAGGAAATCTGTCAGAAAAAATGGACATTTGGCAGGGAATTTTTTTCAAGTAAGACATAGTAATTAATCTTGATTAGGTTTATTAGGGTTGTAAGAAGGGTAAGCATTTATTCCATGCATTCTTTAGAGGAGTTTGCTCACTGGGTGTTCTGGTCTGGTTTTGTTTTTCTTCTCCCAGCTTTCTAACCTTCAATTGTGTGACACCAGCCAATTACCTAACTGTGCTGCCTTAACCTTTCTTTGTGCTGATCCACTCAAGAGCAGATCATTGTGCTTCCAGAAGGGCTGTTGTAAACCAAATGATGCTGCATTGTGCGTTCCTTTCAGCATCTTCTGGCATTGCTGATAATGGGCTATCGCTTTCCCTGGGCTGCCATATGTCTGCCATATTTAGCATTTAGGCAGACAACATCTGGGGCAGTGTCATATGCCTAGAGTTGCCAAAGGGACCAGGGAGTGGTTCTGCTTCATGTTGAGCAGAGAAAACTGAATGGCAACAATCACTTTAGATTTAGGGCCCACAAGTGCTGAATAAGTTAAGGCAGTTGTGATACTGTCAAGCTCACAAAAGACCTGCACCCCAAACCAGATCCTAACACTAGAATAAGCATGTCTCAGTTCCCTCTGTGCCTGTTTGAATCTGGATTGAAGAGAGACATATCTAAAGTTGACATCCCTGGAGTGTGGAGGTATCCAGGAGGGATATTGTCATTGGTACTTCTGCTTGATATTCCAGCCTTACAAGCCTGACTGCAGTGAGGAAAGAAAGGATAATCGTGGATGAATTCTCCAAGCTGGTTAAGAAAGCACAGTGACAATCAAGTATCTGAGGGTTATTACGGCTTATGATTGTCACAAACCCTTGAAAATACAAGTTAGTTCTTTATCTGCCACCGTGACTTTGGAAATCTCAAAAAGCACATCCGTAGGAACTAACAGACTGACCTCATTTTGACTACGGTAGCCAAAGCCACACATACAGTGGGTTTCTCATTGAGGCCCAGGCTGTCTCCCAAAACTCAGTCTCTGGGCTTAGATTGAAACAAAGAAATCTCTGTGCAAGACCTTTGCCATTCCTGAAAGATAAGAACTGGGAAGGAGCCAGCAACTGAGTTTGTTCTGGGGCCCCCAGCTGATTTCTTCACTGCTTGATCCAGAAAGGGAGTGAAGGATAAGGAAAAAGGCAGGTTTGCTTGTGATTAGTGACCAAGGGGAGGGTTTTTGGAAAGCCCAAGAGCTAGTTTCTTTCCCCCACATTCCTGTCCTTGTTAAGGCTTCATCAGCTCAGACAAATGGTCAGATACACTTGAGTGCACAGCCCTGCACTGCAAAAGTGATGCTGCCATGTCTGTGACTCTTGTGTTTAGGTATTTCGAGGAGGAGGAGGGGATGGGAGAGAAAAAAAGACTTAAGAATGTGTGAACTGGTTTTTCCTTTATTTTGCATACTGAGTCTTTGTTAGAAAACCTGACAGCTGTGCACCATGTTATGCTAAATGGTTTTCAAGTCCCCTTGCATGGACAACAAGGTCCTGCTCCAAACACCAAGATCCAACTGGAGCATTATGATCAGCTCATCTCAAAAATTGATTTTGATTTGCTCAAAATTGTAGCACAGGCACCACTGCTGCAACTCAAGTTTTGGCTTTGGTCACATGCACAAAATTTCATTAGAGCTGTAAGACTGTAAATGAAGGCAGTCCTTGGCCAGAAGGTGATCTGCAAAACAGACCACTGCTAACTTCATCTGACTGACTGGGGTCAACCCTTGGCTATTGTACCAAGATGTTGCAATCCTTACACAACCCTCTGTGCGTGCTCTGAACCCGCAAACGATCTGTGAGAAGTATGCTTCACAAGCCTCTGAAAAGGCAGACATGTGAGGTGAAGTTTGAGTGTGCCTTTGTGCTCAGCAGTGACTGGAAACAGAGAAGGAAAATGTGCCACTCTTGATTTCAGTTTTCTTGGTGAAGTGAGGTAAAGTCAGGTGTCAAATGCAAACAAGGATTGCTTCCGTGTGCTTTTCCCCTCAGCAGCTGAGCTGGGCTGACACTTGAATGAAAGGATTGGCCCAGTTGTCCAGAGAACCAGTTGAAATCTGAAGTTATTCAGTTGAAACCAATAAAGAGACTGGGATCAAAATCTGGCCTTGTGTCTGCCTATAGAAACCTTTCCAAACACACTAAGGAAAAGGTAGCTGTGGATTGCAGACCACGTCTGCAGCAGAAAGCGGAATTTTCCAGTCAAACAAACTTCTCATTTATAAAGCTTTTGATATTTGCAGTGCTTTTAAATAAACATCTAAACTGCAAAGAGCTTATGTGTTAAATGAACAAGTGCGGAAATTAGGACATGAGATATTTGCATAGTACTCAGGAGATAATGATTGGTGACAGTCCAAGCCAAAGAATAGTATCTATTGTTTCCAGCAAACTAGTATTCATGAAACAACATGAACTAACTTCCTGTACTCAAAACACTCACATCAGCAATGCCTACAATGATATGCTGCAAAACTATTAACGAATCAAGTACATGGGGGAAAAGGTTCAAACCTAGACAAACTATAAGGGATTAAACCTAATCCACAGCATATGTCTGTTTAAAAGGTCTCTGTATTGTGTATCTTTTTATCTAGCATTAAGTGTAAATATATGCTGGTGAAAGACAGTGGATTTCCTTTTCAGAGTGATGAGATTTTGTTCATATTTATATGCATGCAGAAATGTAGACATTAATTAATGACCTCCTTAGGTCAGGAGGCCTGCAATAGCTAGGGACCCCATTAGAGGATATGACTATGAATAGTTCAAGGATTAGTCTAACAGGGTCGCCTTGTAACATGCACTAGGTAATATAATTAGTCACTAGCAGAGGAATTCATCCTTACTCTGGCACCATGTGAATCAGTTTTTCTCAATGTGAAATGCAGCCACGCAGACAGAAGTCTCTGAGGTTTTTTTTTTTCTTTGTTTAGTGAAATAATAATTAATGCTGCATAAGAAAAAAAAGCCTACAAAAGTAATGATGGCAAAGTGGCAAATGCCACAGGGAGTTTTAGGTCAGTAAGCAGGCACGAGAAGCCTGCCAGATCTGCCTAACCTCTTAACTGTCAAAAAAGATGCTCTTCAGCTGGAAATTTCCTGGGGATGTAAAGCCAATGGAATAATGAAACCCAAATGAGTATTTATACTTTAAGTCACATGGAAGTTGGGAGGATGTCCTCCCAATTTTCTTTGCCTTACATTTCTCCCTATGCATCTGCCCTGGGTTGCTGCTGGAAACAGATACCTGGGCTGCATGCACCCAGGGCTAACACGATCTCCTCATGTTCTTGTGACTTCTTACAAGTTATAGAATCATAGAATGGTAGGGATTGGAAGGGATCTTTAGAGATCATCTAGTCCAATCCCGCTGATCAAGTAGATCCACCTAGATCAGGTCACACAGGAATGCATGCAGGTGGGTCTTGAAGACCTCCAAGGAAGGAGACTCCACACCCTCCCTGGGCAGCCTGAGCCAGGGATCCCTCACCTGAACAGAAAAATAGCTTTTTCTTTTGTTTAAATGAAACTTTTTGTGTTCCAGTTTCATCTCATTACCCCTTGTCCTGTTGCTAGATACAATAGAAAAAAGGGATGTCTCAGCCTCCTGACACCCACCAGTAATAAATTGCTGCAAAAATGGTGCTGATTGGTTTCAGATACAGAGGTCTCAATTACATCCAGTTACTCTGGCCTTATAATTTAACCAGAAATTAAGACTCAGTGTCTTGGACAGGTCTATAGACACCAAGGACCTGACTCTTCCTGAATTTCCTAAAACTCCTCATGAATTTGCCAGGAGCTCTGTGCCAGAGAGAAGGGAGCAAGGTGTCAGGCATTTTCCTGAATGCTCTGTTTGTCCTCCCTGTCAGTCTGTGTCATGCCAGCAGATGCTGAGAGCAAAAGGCCAGGCCCCATGTTGTCTCAGCTACAGTAGCTCCATGGCAGTGAGCAAAGCAGTGCCAGGCTAAATCACTTCACAGATTGTATCAGCAGGGCTGGAGAGGATTATTATATGTGTAATTTTTTTTATCCTGCTGGCCAGAAAACCTCTCTGATCATTCTTTATTTTACTTTACTCTTTCTTTTTTACCCTTCCAAGGTCACTTTTTGATAGGAAACAAGCGCTCAGATAATAATACAATATGTGTGGCAGAAAAAGGCAAGATTAGAGATGCCACAACATGGCTGTACATGGAAATAGACCATTATCTTCCAGGGAAAATGGTATTTTCTGTGTAACCTTGCTCATCTACTCTGCCTACTCCTACCAAACGCAAAGATCCGCACCTCACGGTCTTTTCATGTCTCACTGCCGTCTTGCAGTGGCTCTGGGAGAAACACAATCACTCCTATTTAATTCACTGAGAAGTGGACAGAGGTCCAGAGCCTCAGAGGTCCAGAGGCAACTACCTCTGCCTCTGAAGAGCCCTTGAAGTGCCACACCATACGTTTCTATGCAGGGTAATAGAAAGGGTTTGGGAAAGCTCTAGGAAATAATCCCAACTCCTATAATGCAAGCGCACAATTCATCCCGCTTGTCAGCTTTGGGCAGAGGTGGCCCCTTCCCTGCTATTACCCAAAGGGTAGCCCCTCAGGCTAAAATTGCACTGGGAAAATAATTCCTCAAAGAAGACATAGCTGCCTCACTTGTGAGGTAGCTGTACAAGCAGGGTAAGGAAGGAGGGAGCAGAAGGTTTTCCTTCCTGTCTACTTGCTCCTTGTTAGAGTTTGCATGTTAAACTGCTTTAGGTCAGGTTGAACCTTTCAGAACCTAACTTTATTATGACTCTCCTTTTCAGATATGAAACTAAGAGAGTAAAGCACACATATCCACCCAACACAAAGTTTTGGTGCTCTGAGCAGTCAGGTTTCAGTGACTGTTATTATGGGAAAGGTGTGTGGGTGTGTGGCTTTGTGTGTGAATGTGTGTAGGAGAGTGCAGAATGTAATAAGGAAAACTGAATAAAATGAGTAAGTCAGCTAGAATAAGCTGACTAGGATAGGAAGAGGACAGAGAGTGTGCCAGTACATAGGGACTGAGCTGGAGATGCTTAACTGGGAATGGAAACCATCTCTAATTTCTCCCATGCTCATAGATAACAGACTTAGTACATTCTTGTAAATACACAGAACTTCATTTAAGATCCCTAGTCCCAGATTTTCCTTCTAATTAAAACCACCTATAAAAGCAGACTGTGGCAATCTATACAGATGAGAATCAACCAGACTGCCCTTCATGCTTCTATTTCAAAATGAATGTATCTAAACATATCACAATGGATCAAGTTGGTGATTCACCATTTTATCCTCCCAGTTCATATCAGTTACTCAACCCAGTAAGAGTACTGATAAGGTTTTCGAAGAGAAGGTCTTGGGAGACCATCAATATCTCATCTTGTGCACCATGCAAGTACTGTACTCAGAAGGAAGGATAGGAAATATAATCTATTCTTCCTCATGCCTCTGTGCCATAGGGAATCAAGCAGTGCAAATCTGCATGCCAGCCCCTTCACTGAAAATCCATCTCTAGGAGACTTATCAAACTGGGCTGCTTCTCCAGCGCCTTAGGCAATTAATGCAACTTCTTTATATTCCTAAGGACACCCCCCCAGCAATCTCTGACACAGGCACACACAAACATACATGCTCAAAAGGGTTTACTCTCCTATTACCTGATGCATAAGAATGGGCAGGTGAAAAAAGACAAAATGTTAAAGAGATCACAGCGATTATGACAATCACACATAGGCTGATGTCAGGGGATGATACCTAGCACAGATGAATCCAGCTAATATATCCTGCTGCATTGAATGGGAAACATGGTAAAGATACCTGTACATGAAATAGCACCATGTTATATGTAAGGATATTTCATCCCTTTGTGGTACAGCAAAACCAGTGAACTAGGCAAACCTTCCAAACAGCTTGCAGACAGTTTTGATAATAAAGAAAAGGGAATGCAAGTGCCTTGTAAATTATTGATATCACATATTGCATGTGAACTTTTGACATGGCTGTCTCCCTGCTGTCGTTCACTGTGTGCCATAATCCTTTCCTTTCCTGCCAGATTTCAATCTGTTCCACGTAACCCTTGCTATTCTTCCAGCAAGGGAATTCAGTAGCATCATAGGTTTTGTACAATAATTGCATTTTATAAATCATTCCTGTAGTTAGCCTTCTGGCAAGCAATTACTTAACATGTTTTAGCCTCTCACATTGATTCTCAGGAGTTTGTGGGTCTCAACCACATTAACAAGATCTTTGGATAAAGAACAAGAAGCTGCTGAAAAGTGGAGAAGCCAGACCTCCAAGAGTCTTCAGATACAAACACTTTTTTCCAGAAGAGCTCAAGTGCCTTTGAGCCCCTGTACAGGGGTCAGATGTTCAAAAGTGCCCAGTGCCTTAATAGCTCTTTGTAGGTGGAACTTAAAAGCCCAGTGTTGATTTATTTGAAGCCTCTTGATTCAGTAGTGAGAGCTGAGGTCTCTGAAAAATTCAGCTGTCTTTTACCAACAAAGCCTACTAAAGAATAAATATTACACTCTGAAACTAAAAAAGGAAGGAAGAAAAAAAAAGGCCTATCATCAAAACTTCTTATGTTACCTTTTCTGTTTCAGTTTACTGGAAGTTGCACCAAAATGGTTCTACTAAGGCAAAACACTGACTGGAAATTTTCTATCAACATTTGAGTAAGTGAAAAGAAAATATTTATGGTTTCCAGCTTACTGCAGAGGAAGTGCATTGACTTCAAAATTTCATCTTAGGCAAAACTAAAGTATTGACTTTGTTTGAAGCAGGAACCTTAAAGACCACCATTGTTTTTTTGCCACTGGGATTACTTTGTAGGGCTTATACCCTTGCTTTGCTTCTCAAGATGAATGAGATCATTTCAGTTGGTTTGTCTGCAAGCTATTCTAAATCATTTGATAAATGCTCAAAGACTACTTATTGTGTTTTCATTGTTGCATGCAATACAGAAGTCTGAAAGATAAGAAAGGGCTCAGACCAAAGAACAAAGTCCCAAAGAACCGCTAACGATCTGGTATCAGTTTGAAAAACTTGTCACAAGTTTGATAGCCAGGGTTATTGCTACCCCTCTTGCCCCAGGATGCTATGTCTCAGATTTATGACATTTATGAGTGTGAATATAAAATTATTAGCTTATACTTAGGGTAATATAAATTCATTTGGTATGAAATTTTAGTCATTTCTCTTTCACGTACCATTGTTTTACATCTACACATTTTAAAATCAGTAAATGACCTTGAAATGAGATAAATGACAAGGTAACGTTATATCCCCTCAGACCAAGGATACAAGTGACCGAGTAATGCTTCGGATATCTATTACTGAGTATCACTGAGGGCCCTTATAAAACAAGAAAGCTCTGTAGGAACAAAACAAAATGACAACTTTTATTACCAGTGCTGAGAATTCCCTCCCAATCAGGAAAAATGGCTGAGGCAAGAATAACTGGGTGCTGTAAATATCAAAAGTCTGAAACTTGGGTTTAAATATTTTTGTGAGCAACGTAGCAGGCAAGTAACTCAAGAGGTGTTCAGTAGTGCCAAAGTTAGAGAAACCCTTTATGATATGCTGGCTACCAGCTCACTGTGCAATCTAAAATGACTCATGTGACCTGCTCACACAAGCACATTTTTTATCCTGAGATTTAAGTGACAGAGGAGACTGTAGTAGACGACCGGATATATCAGGAGAGATGCTGAAGTATTAGTGTAGGGCTCTGCTGAATTTGTGTGGAATGCCATGTATAAGTCTAACCACATTCAGGAATGCTGAATTCAAACTGGGATGAGCACAGAGAAGGACTCCTGAGGTTACCAAGGGAACCTGACTTCTAGAGGAGAGAAAAGTACTGGGAAGAGTATCTGTCCCTACTAAATCTGCCAGACAGCAAATATCGCTGAGGAATAAAAGGTACCTAAGAGACAGTCTGAGGCCTGTGTTAAGGCTGAGCACTGGAACTGCTTCCAGTCCTTGTCAGTAGCTAAGTGGCACTGCCATTTCATTGTGGAGAACTAAGATGTTCAGGTGCTATCCAGAAGTGGATGGAGAGCCATCAAAAGATGGAGATGCCATCAAAGAAGTGGATGGAGAGTCATCAAAGCCATCTGAAAGCCTAATCTACCAGGAGATTTCAAATTGCACTGAGTAGAACTGAGAGTACAGGAGGGATGCACCTCCTGCAGTAGGGCTTGTGGTCACACAACTGATAGATGAGGTAGAAACACAAATCCCAGGCCTTTTTCCGCCAAAGTGGGTGCAAATGGTGCTCTTATGTTTTCCAGGAGTGATGAAAGCACCTTGTGATAATTCCAGGGATGGGTAGCATTCCTTGCTTTAGCTGATAAGCAACCTCACAACAGTGAGGATAAGCAACAGTGTCTGCTTCAGAAAAAGATCACTACATGAAATACACAAGAAAGAACAGGAAATAGGTCCTAGAACCTAGGACTGTTCTCCCAGATCCCCTTTAAATGGGCTACAGAATCAAGATCCTTCTGGCTTCACAAGTCATGCATCTATTTTTTGCACAATGGCCCATCTTCAGCAAGGAGGAGTATAGCCCCATCAAGATTATAGATCACAGTGTGGGAAAGCATCCCTAGAAAACAGGAACTGCAGCATCATTCTCATGCAGATGAAAGTCTTGGTCCCAGACTTACTTCCTTCCCAACTTCTGGCTACCAGGCAATAAGCAAAATGCAGCTGCAGATGCTTCTTCCTCTTCCTTCTCTATCAGGCACATTCCTTCAGACAACATAGGGTTCTTTTGGCCTGATGCAAATGTGTAAAGGTTGTTTTTTTCCACTGTTTCACAAAAAAAAAATGAGTTGTGCTCCTCAGACAGCTAAGAGTGAATCAAGGAGCAGGGGAGCCTGAATAGGCCCACAGTTTAGAGGGAGCTTCAATCACTCAGACATGCCAAACACCAGCACAATTTGTGGAGATATCATGATGTCTCAGCAGGGGAACTGCACTGTGCTGTCTGAATGAGGCCAGTTAATGACATGAAAACAAATAAATACAAACTGGATGTGAATAGATGTAGCATGTAAACAGAGGGAAATGTAAACATCTGTACCGAGGTAGACAAGACTCTAGAATGACATTTCAGAACTATTAGGGAAAAAAAAGATGATTGATTGAAGGACAGGAACCAACATGTGATAACAGGAATGTTGGGTTCACTTGCCCAAGGGTTTCCTTATTCCTTACTGGCAGTTGCTTTTTCCATTGCTCTGCTCTTTTTATGGTTTCTTCTGTATCTGAGAGAATTTTCTCCTCCTCTGCTTACATCTCCCCTCCCATTCTGCCTTGTTCTCTTCAGAAATACACAGAACACTGAAAGTGGAAGGCAGATTTTTGTGCTAGCCATTTCTTCATTCAAATTACCTTTAAACTCATTGAAAACTAAGGTCTAAATAAAGGTGGAATACAGCCTGAAGAGTTGTAATAAAAAATGCCTAATGGCTTCTGCAGGATGTCAATTAACTTGGTTCATGAAGGGAAGATGGTTGATAACTCAGTGAATATTCTAACTGTTTCAACTCTACAGGAACTTAACTATTTTACATACCGTACTCTGTAGAAATCTCTCACTGGATTTCATCCTCTAATGTCTATAAAATAAAAGCAATACATATTCTTAGCACATAAGCAATAAATAGGAAATATTCAGAAAGACCAGATCTTATGGGATACGCATTAGTTCCCACAATAAAAGAATACAAATCAAACTCAGCAGCTGAAGAGCAGATGAGTGAATGATTATTCTGAGCCTCTAATGAAATGATATCGTGAAAGGCATTAGGCAGATTGATTAGAGCTCAGTTGACTGACAAAACTGCCTACTCTTCCCACCATTATAATGAATTTACCTAGGACTACTTCCTTGTGAGTGTGCATTGGTGTATGCATCTATATGCATGCGTGCTCCTGTGCTTTGTTGCAAATTATTCATTGCTGTTTCTTTGTAGTGCAGAGCTTCAAGCTTTAGACTTCACTATGAATATACTTTCAAGGTAAGACTCCTGAAATTACTCATTTTCAGTACATCTGACAGTCATTTCAATTAACACATTTATCAGCATATTTACAATATGCAGAGGGAAATAAAAATCCTGCTAAAGATCGAAGTGAGATGAATCAGGCTTTGCAGATTAAAAAAGAGGCAAAACGAAATCATTACCACAAGTTAACACTGAAGCTAAATGCACAGAGGAATAGAAAAGAAGACTGGATATTTATACCGTTAAGGAGGATATTCAGAGAAAAAATTAGAATGAAAAAGAAAGCAAGATAAGATCTTTCACTATTTAAATATTGTTGGTTCCATTTGTTTCAGTAGAATCCTGTCAACAGCTGTTAGTGATGGATCTGACCTGAAGTCTCAGAACCTACGTATTTCAGATATACTTTGAGAACAAGGTTTAGAAATTGTTCCTGGAAACAAAGACAAAGGCAAAGTCCTGCTTGTGGGTTGGAGTACCTTCAAGCAACAATACAGGCTGAGGTCTGGCTGATGAGGAATGACTCCTACAGAAAAGGACCTGCATTGCTGAGTGACAAGGAGTTGAACTTGAGTCTGCTGGCCAGCCTTAAAAGGACAAATGCCAACTGCACAATAAACTGCATCAGAAAGGACACAGCTGACCATTAGAGGAAGCTGATTTCCCTCTGTATTTTGCACTAGTGAAGAGTACATGTCTGGACTACTGTGTCCAGTTTTGGCTTTTCCAGTACAAGAAAGTTAACAACAAGCTACAGTAAGTTCATCAGACTCACTGATGAGACTCCAGAAGCTGAGCTTGTTTAGCTGCAAAGGAATCAGATTAGTCTTTTCAGCTACATAGAGTTTAAAAAGAGATGAAGCCAGTCTAAGAGCTCACAGACAAAGGATAAAGTGAATGGAATTTAGAAATACTAGTAGTTCTAAAGGAAAAATTCTTCACAGTGTAAGTGGTTGAACATTACAACAGAGACCCAGAGAGGCTGTGCAGTCTTTGTCCTTGGAGATATTCAAAGCAGGACAACACAAAGGGCATGAGGGACCTGCTCTAACATTGATGCCACTCTGCTTTGGCCTCTGGAGGTCTTTTTGAATTGTATCTGTGTATGATTTTAGAAAATAACAGAATGTGTAGGGAGAAAACTGGAAGTGCCATAGCACAAAATGAGATTCAAGAATCAAGGAACATACAAGGCAGACAGAAAAGATATGACTAAGTTGAATGCTAAGCCAGACCCAAAGAATCATCACTTGGTTATAATAGTCTTAACAAAGACAAACCCCATCTCTCTTTGGAAATCCAAGCCCTGCAGGCTTCTTGTAGTGAGGTAAATGAAGAAAAGAATAACCTTGAGCTTCAGTCGTTGCTTATTTAAGACAGAGCAACCTATTGTATATTGCTGCAATTTGTATAGATAATTATATAGAACTACAGTTATACATTGTGGCTAATTGCTGGAGTATACATCCTCTGAAGCCATTAGGAGTGTTACCACTGACTCATTTGAGCCAGCTGAATTATCTGACTCATCGTTAGTACTCTCATCTCAGCAGGCTCTTCTAATGCTGCCCTTTAGAGCAGTTTCTCTCAGTACAGGGAGCTTGGGGAGATTAACCTAAGCGAAATGCCCAGTGCTCTGTGAATACTGCCCTTTCTTTCCTCCTTTATAAAGACAGGGATGGTAATAATTGCCTAGCTCCACATTTGATGTATGAATCGGTTGATGTAAGAGCAGTTTAACAACAGGAATACTAAAATGCCTATTCCATTTGCCAGAGTGTAAAAACAGCCTTGTTGAAAGATTGGAAGGAAGAATTGGATGAAGGATTACTGACTCTTAAAAAGCCAGCTTTTCAACAATATTAATGAATACAGTGGTTTTAGGGCTGAATATCCTGGCAAAGAAAGTATTTAAAGGAGGTCCAGCTAATTAGGGCTTGCAGAAACCAATGTAAAGACAGACAAAAAATCCCTAATAAATATCGAACAAGGAAAGCTCATCTGTAGTAAGATGGTTTCAATGAGTGAGGGAGTGTGCTGAGGTTTTTTTGTCTGTGATTTATGGTAACTGAGTTTAGTTAGATAGGTACTCAGGGGGTTTATGAAGCATCAAAAATGTTTGAAGAAGCATATAAAATAAAAACCCCAGTATATATTCAAGGCACAGCCATGTCTGTGAAGTCAAATACAGCTGCTGCAGCTGATTTATATATTCTATACAATAATATATATTCTAACATATATTTAATATATTCTCTTCTACTAAAATAGATTTGTTGTTATACCTTTATGATAAATCGATAGGGCAGGAGGAGGGACACAAATACTTCATTTCCAGAATAGAATTACCACTTAGGAGAACAAGTGAGAAATATGGCGAAGAGTTACAGATGAGGACACTAGAGAGAACTGGGTCATAGAAGATAGAGCCAATGGTGTCAAAGACAACTACGGGTGGAATGCTGCTTAGGAAAAAATCATTAGTCACTTCGGTTAGGGTAGTGCCAGAGGACCTGAAGGAAGGGATTAGGAAGGGTCTCCAAAAGTTGACTATGAGTATTGTATTTAATGTGTGTATGGTTGAAAGCAATGGGTTTTGATAAAGTAAAACTAAAACAGAGTTATGTCTTACCAAAAAAAAAAGTCACTGAGAGAAGAAGCATGAAAGAGTGAATAAGATAAAAGGAAAAGAGGCAATACTGAGATGGTGACAATAAACAAAGTAGTAGGGGTTAGATCAAGTGAGTTACTGAAGGAAGGAAGGACTGGTTATCATTTACCTGATATGTGGTATCTGATATGGAGAAGTATCAGTGAAATCTTGTGTGGAGAACAAAGCGGACAAGAGGACTTAAGAAATTACTTGTCTCCAGGACTGTGTGATACAATTTACATGAATGAACCTTAGAAGGCTTCACCAGAGAAACAAAGTGAGAATAGGCAAGAGAAGAATTAAATCCAGAGTTGAAAAAGGAAACAGCTGTGAGGATCTATCTAAATTACTGGTGGGACAGCCATGTTGGAACACTTGGCAGTCCTTTGCTGTCAGCAGTATCAAAGGTCAGGTCCAGCTCACATGGATGAGGCTGTTAGACTGCTTCTCTTTGTCTGAGGGGACAGTTAGGTAGCTGTGGGCAGTATCATGACTCATTGCAAGTGTTTCCTTCCGGCTTTCAAAACGTTGGAGTCAAAGGGATGTTCAGCAGAGATTGACTTCTTTTACCTGAAGCCAGGCAAGTTTGGCACAGACAGGCCAGATGGTCAAAATGGTGAATATCCTTCATCGGCCATTCACCCTCAAGCTGTGTTGGATTGCTTCTGATTGTCTGGACAGTATTCTTTGCTAGGGCACACTCAAAGAACAGCCAAGACCAAGTTCAGATGCAGACAATAAAAAATACACCTATACTACACAAAAGAAGACTGCTGTGACACACTGCAGCAGCACAAAGACTGTTTTGCCGATTTGCCAATGGATGTGCTGTCTCTGGCAAAATGTATCTCCCATTAACTAACTTCATTGCAATCTATTCAGATGCCTGCATTCACTTAGGATCTTAGCACCATAGTTGCCCAACTTCCTAAAGTGTATCTGACATATACAGCAGTATTTGTCAAGACAAGCTCTTGCAACGGCATCACTGTGCACAGACTTGAATGGGGTGTTATTCATCTCTTTAAATTAGGTTGTCTCTGTTGGCTGGGTTCCTGTTACAGTCACTGGAGATCTGGTCAATACAGCCATAAGGCATCAGTCAGTTTATTCTAAAGCAGACATACACATTTAGGTCAGATGAATCATGCCCTAGGAATTATGGATAATATTGACTGGTTCTCCATAAAAATAGCTAAAGTTGGAATATCTGCCTCAAAGGTAAACACTTCTCTTTTAGAAATCTCAAGTTAAAACGCAGCATCCTGCTGTTGGGTCCATGCCACATGCCCCATAATGAAGGGGAGGAAGGTGACACATGGGGATCAGAGTGATAACCCAGATCTTGGATGTTCACATAAACTTTGAGGAGGAAGGAGGAACACACAGCTATACAAATGCTCTGAGAGCACCATTTCAGTCCTCACCATACTACAGACTTCATCTGCCATCTCCTCTGTAGCCAAGTCACTTTGTCTCATTACACCTTTGCCTCTCAGATGGACAGACTGACCTTCTACTTCCCAGACTGTTCTCTCACCTATGTAGACAGCAAGGTCTTACTGCATCTGACAAGGCTTAGCACATGCAATCTTGCATTTTGTTTCAAACCTCTATTGCTACTGTGATATGAGTAAATAATGGAGAAGCCAAAACATCTAGTCAGGAGAGCTTTCAGTCCCAAGAATGATTGCCCTTTTAACTAAGAATAGTATGATTTTATTGGATTTCTTTCTTTTTTGTTTGTGTTGCTGTTGTTGCTGATGAAAAAAAAAAAGTGATTTATTTCAACATGTTTTCTCTTGTTTAAAACCCAGAAGTTTAATCCTTGTTCTTTCCAGACTATAAGTGACCCTACAGGTATGCAATAAATATTTTAAATGGATAATTGAAAGAGGAAGGAAAAAAGAATCATGTCAGGGAGGGATAGCAATAATTTTATTTAAGAGTAGTGACAGCTTCTGTTCTCTGCCATCATGCAGCCAACTGAAATACAGGTGTGCACCATCTTCATCAGAGTGGCAGACGTGTCCACTCAGCACAGAGGCCAAGCGGTGGATGCTGAGTGCTCGCCATTAGAGCTGGTCTCATGAGGACAGGGTTAAGGTTAGCTAATTGCACAATGAGGAGATCCTTGCATTGTACCTTCTCTCACTGTCTTAATTTTGGAGTGGATTTCCTCCCTGGGTGCTGTCAGGCCAGGGTGTTCCTCCAGCGATGGAATTTATTCTATCCGTGTTTTGAATCACAAGAGAGAGGAATCGTATGCTGATTAGATGAATAAGCTGTCACCATCCTACCAGGCAGTTACTCCACACCTGTCCTGAAATAAAATGCTGGGCCAGAGCACTGGTTGCAGCAAAGGAGTGTGATGCCAGCCTGGCAGGAGAGAGTATCCTTCCAGAGCGGCTGCTGCTCCCCTTCGCTTCTCCAGAAAAAGGCAGAAGTTGGGCAGTGGTTTCTCTATGCACTGCTGGTTGCCAGGATCATAGAATCATAGAATGGTAGGGGTTGGAAGGGACCTCTAGAGATCATCTAGTCCAACCCCTCTGCAGAAGCAGGGTCACCTAGTTCAAGTTACTGCCCTGGTACTTTTTTTGTTTTTCTTCAGGGAAACAGAGGCACGATTAAGTTGATTATTTTATTCACCTTTCATTGGGTTTTTGGCAGAGTAGGGAATTGGTCCTGGCTCTCCAAAGCCCTGCTAGGAGCCTGGCCATGGACCACCCTTACTTATCACAAATATCCAGTCAGACTCGTGGTTATCTTCTCCTCAGAAATACATCAACACAAATGCTGCTGCAAAGAGCTTATGGTTTTGCACTCTCAGCTTTTCCACAGTTTCTGGAATCCCATTGATTCTTTGTCATGGGCCGTGACTTTCCACATTCCCTAAAGCTCAATGAAACATGAAATAACATTGTACTTTGAGCAACAGAAGGCCAGTGCAACCTAGGAATGATTCCTCCCAAAGCAGAGTAAGAGGAAGGTGTTTGAATTACTTTTCTGACCCAGTAACGGTGTAGGTAAGCTACAAAGTGATGGTGGTTTTCTTAAAAAATGAAATAATTGATTCACTTAAAAAAATAGAACACACCTCTGAGAAGGATCTTCTCAAATGTCACTAATTTAGATGTTTTTGTCCTCTAATTGTACTGAAAACCATCTAAATCTAAAACATTTCTGACACTTATGAATGGCCAAACTAAAAATTACTTTCACTAACAAGTGATTATGTAATATTAAAATGCTGTTGTCACATTTATCTGTTTACCAGCCAGAGTTCTAATTGAAATTTGTTCAGAACTCATAATAGCACTAGGTCATGTTACGCTTACAGCATTAAGCAATGATTACATCTGTGGCTTTTGTTTTTAATTAGCTTTTTTCAGTTATCTGGGAGAGATGGAATCTTTCAAGATTGCAATTCACTTTTGATTACAATGGAAAGAGAACAAACCGAGTCATCTTACAGAAAAATGTGTGACTGTATAATTTACATTCCTGACTCTGGAGCTGTTAGATCTGACTGTATTTTGATTTCCTGTCACTCATTAGTTATGTTAATTGGCTTTTGATGGCGATGAGGTGCTGGCGTTTGCACATTCAAGGATCTAAAACGACTTTCTACAAAAAAAGGGATGAGCATCTATTGTGTATTGTATTCTGTGATTCTGTGTTTTACTTTTCCAATGGCAAGAGAGAAGTGGTGCTCTTAGTGCACAGTACTGAAACCCAGACCATTTTGTATCAGTCATGCAGCTGAGCATCGCCAGAGGTGAATTTCAAAGAGGGTCTGACACATAGCCATAGCTCTGATTCAGAAAAGTGTATGAGTATGTGCCTTCATCATTCACCCCAGCCTACAAACAAGCACACATGATTACTCACCTGCTTTAACTTAAACCTCTTACTGAGTCTTATAGTATGGCATGGGCAAGCAGCAGGCCCAGAGGAAGTGTTCCATGTGCCCCTGTCAGTGAGTAACTGACACTAACTGCTCATTAGCAATAAACCGACTTGAGCAGTTTCCCGGAACAGAAGTGTCCTTCCTGCCCTCTTTCTTCAAACTCTTTCTTAGCTTATTGTAAATACCCATGCTACGAGACCAGACAAGTAACTCCATGAGCCAAAACAGGGAATAACCAGCTTCAATTCACTGAAAAGAGTGAGTGCTGGGAGACAGTCAGCAGCTCAACTTTCTACTGTTGCTGGGAGTCTGTGGGGCACCCACAGCCCAGTAAAGCGCCCAGGCCCACTCACACACTGTGCCACTGGTGTGACCAGAAGCACCAGAGGAGTGATTGTCTCCCCGTACTAGGCACTGGTGAGGCTGCATCTCGAATACTGCATTCAGCTTTGAGCCCCTCACTACCAGAAGATGTTGGAGCATGTCCACAGATGAGCAATAAAGCTGGTGAAGGGTCTGGAGAACAAGTATGATGAGAAGCAGCTGAGGGACATGGGGTTATTTAGCCTGGAGAAGAGAAGGCTGAGAGGACATATGATCACTCTCTACAAATACCTAAAGGGAAGTTGTAGTGAGATAGGGATTGATCTGTTCTCTCTGATATGAATGATAGGACAAGAGGAAATAGGCTCAAGTTGCACCACAGGAGGTTTAGATCAGATATTAGGAAGAATTTTTTCACTGAAAAGGTTATTAAGCAGGTGGTGGAGTCACCATCCCTACAGATATTCAAAAGACACATAGATGAGGTGCTGAGGGATATGGTTTAGTTTAGTGATGGGCCTGGCAGTGTGAAGTTAGTGGTTGGACTTGATCTTAGTCTTTTCCAAACAAAGTGATTCTATGATTCTATGATCTGTGCTCTCCAACAACATACAGGGAGGAAAGAGAATGCAAACATGGCCAGCCATGGCAAGCTGATGGCATTGTTCACCAGCCAAGAGCTTACGAGGGTGAATTACATGAGGTTGGTAGACTCTGGCTGTAGGAAGAGGTCTTTTATTTCTAGCACATCTATGGAATTGTACGACACACAGTGACAATAGTAAGAAACCAGGTCTGATGAGCTTACATGATCGTGACTGGTATCCCTGCAGAGGTTACAGGAATGGTATAAATTGTAGAAACTAGGCTCAGAAGAGAGATGTAACGTAATCCAGCCTCCCACTGAGATGAATCAAGGGGCAAATTGCCCATGAGACACATTGTCTGTAATTCTCTTGCTCTGCTCAGAGGCAGAGGAGTTCATCAGTTTTCCTGTGTCCAGTTGGATAAACAGCTTTCAGGAATTGAAACAGGTACTGTAGAAAATTCAGCATGGAGTAATAAGAATGATCTAAGGTCTAAAATAGATCTGTAGCATTCAGTCAGTCACTGAAAATTAATATAACCAGTTAAAACCACTTACGGGTGAAAATATGTAGGCTGAAGTTCCTGACCTGAATTGATTTCACCCCCTACACACCAGAAAATGATCCTCCCCCTTAAATGTATCACTGTGCCCAAACAGTTCTAATGTCTCTGTCCTTTCTGATCTTTATTGCTTGTTCCTGGGAAGACAGGGAGATGTCTTTCCCCATCACTAAATGAGCATATAGTACCCTTACCAGTGCCCCCCTACTATGGGCATTTTCAGTGCTCCCTGTGAGCACAGCCAGTTAGTTCCTCTCACTCAGGCTGGTTAAACACATCTTTTCCCTTCTTGGGGTAAGTGGTCTGCAGAGCAACGATCTTTGGTGGTTCCAGAGCAAAGGACTGAGAGGTTTTGGGCAGGTTGTCAGTTTCTGATGGGATGTGAATGCTCATTTACATTTGCAAGGGGGTTGAGGCACCTTCCCATGGCAGTCCCTCTGTGCCAAGCTCCTGCTATGCTCTGCTTTCTGTGGTCACTTACAGCTAACGGACACTGCTAAGGGTCTTCCTTGACTTTGACAACAGAAGACTTTGTGTTTCTGCTTGTACAAACTGGTTGATCTCAAAAAGCCTGTGAGGTCTAATGCAGGAGGCTAAAAACATTGATTTTACCCTTTTTAGGAAAACCAGCATCAAGGTCTTTGCTCTTTATGTTGACTTCCCTGAAGGATCTGTAGTGAAATTCAGGCAGCCTTCATAGGACGGAAATCTGGGCTTGGGAAGAGCCCCATCTCTTCATGATGACGGTCTTGGCTGCTGGGAGGCCATGTGAGGATGCAGATGTGGGATAAGTCCCACATTGGACAGGTGCCGGCTGAGGAGGTGCAGACACACTCACAGGCTCGGGTGACTTGAGATGAGACTTGTCATGACACCACGTGAGGCTGCAGTGGCTGCACAGGAGGACCTCAGAACAGAAAGATTACAAGAGATGCTGAGATGAGATGAGTTTCATTGGGGATGAACACGGCAGCAAGAAAAAGCAGCTCCTGTCGCTGCTTACAGCCACAGCAGCCTTCACCAAGGACAGCATGGGCAGCAAACAGTGCTGCTGTTACAGGAAACCTTTCCTGCTCTTGCTCTAGATTTTGGTCTTGTTTTTAACCACTGGAGATTTTTTTTTTCCAGTGAAAAAAACAGAGGTCAACGGGACTCTGTGGTCATTATTTATCAAGCAATCACCTTATCTAAGGTGCAGGAGTCATTCTTATTTCCAGTCTGGCTTTGGTTTAGTTAATGCTGGGACTGAAGCCTGCCCTTTCCACAGTGCAACGCAGCAACCCATCTGCCCAGACATTGGCTATGCTGCGGCTGCTCAAGATTTACCAAAATTCCTCATGGGACCCAAACAACCTTTTGCAGGAGGAATTTCAGCCAAGTGAGTGCATTGCCACAGCAAGTGCTGGCTCATTTCTTAAATTCAGGTTAAGAAATTAAAAAATTAAACAATCCAACACAGTCTAAACATCAGTGCAATGCCATTAAAGCAATGTAATGAAAATAACTCTGGCCTGAAGACTCAGAGATTTAAGTGAGACTAGAATAGGCCTTTAATTACTTCCATTTTTATGCTGTAGCAGCCTCAACAGGACTAAAATAGTTCCCTCTCTCCTCTTCCCACTGTGTCAGTAGGACAGAGCCTCGCATGAGGATTCACACGCTCCCTACTGTTGCAGCTCCTTAGACACAACAATACCTCGGTTGGCTTTCTCTCCCCTCCCACAGCAGGCATTCAGTGTGGTTCAGCCATACCACAGCCAAACTGAGAGACACGCAGGTGGATTTCTTTTTTCGTCTCAGCCCTATCCCTTTTCTCCCTTCCTTTTTTTCATGGGAGATGCAGATGGCAGTCATTCCCTTTGCCGTGTGAGAGTGTCTAGACGAAAAAACTCCCCACAGCTTGTGCAATTTTCTGAGCTGCCTCCTGCTCACCGCCACCTCCTCATTTTCCTCTTTATCTCCTTTCCGTATTCTCCATGCTGCTATCGGTCCTGTGAAAATGAACACATCAAAGCCATGAGTAGACATTTTTTCACTGCTCCTGTGTCCTCTCTCCCCCCTCTCCCTTTAACATTAATATTAATAGCTACCGTACCTTTCTCCGCTGTTGCTTTCTTCTTGATCCTCAAGGGAGTAAGCCTGTTCTTGGACTTTCTGCTACAGTGAACGTTTGTTTGAAGGAATGCTAGTGTATGCTGGGAAGCACAACACCCGTGATGCCTGTGATACAATATTGGGCCAAGCAGAAAAGATATTAAATGCTATTGTACTTATCGGAAGAGTCAAGCATGCTTTTATCCCTGCTATGTATGGCTGGATTTTTGCTGCTTTCCTAGAAAAAAAAAATCTTTTTAATCAGTCCAAAACCTCCAAGGAGAAAAAAATTGAATAACCTCTTTCCTATGCCCTCCTTGATGCTTTGCCATGGGCTGCTACCCGAGAAGCAAAGAAGCAAGTGCTGTTTCATGCCTGTCCTTAAACCACATTACATACTACAGGGACTCTCAGCACCAGCCCCCTCCCCACTGCTATTATTTAAAGCACTGAGTTAAGGAGCTATCCTGCTCTTCAGGGCTTGCTCCCCTGTTGCCATTCCCCGGGGCTGCATGCTGCACAGGTGCGTCAGCCTGCCGCTCGCATTTGTATGCTGGGCTGTGGCCGCGTGTCTGGAGCGCTCAGCAGAAATCCCCCTGGTTTGCTTTCACTCGCAGGCGTGTCGTGGAACCTTGGCAGTGATGCAGTGAGCGGGATGTGGCTGCTCTGTGGGGGCTGCACGCAACCCACAGTGTGAAGGTCGTGACTCGGCATCACAGCCCTGCCCAAAAGGAAGAAGGAGAATTTCCTGGTGTCATTGCCACAAGAAACTGGTACTGCAGGAATAATGAAAGCCACGGTAACCCTCAGAGTGAGTTATTCCAAGCATGATTTCTGCCTGGACGGATGAAAGGTTATTATTTGCTCCTTGACAGCAGAGATCTGCTCCCTCTGAAAGCAAAGATTTCTTTATTGTGCAGAAATAGACTGTACGTCTGGGGCAGGAGGGTTTAGAGTGTTCAAATGAGACTCCCCTTACACTGTTTTTCATGACATATGCCGGACACAGCAACATGTAATCTCCCTCCCCTCTTTCCTGTGCTCCCCCAGAGATGATGCTGCTGTGAAACCAGTACTTATTACAGCCAGTGGAACGATCCCCCATGCGCAGCAGTGGGTTTGCATCAGGGTCAAGAAATGAATTGGTGCTGGCTTTCAAGTTATGGACTCTTCCTGTCTTTTCCCTTTCTTTCTCCAGCAAAGCCTTGTAGGCTGATAAGCACTGACTAGCTGCCCTTTAATCTCAGTGTACTGTGGGGAAATCTACCTTTCTCTGATCAAAAAGCTGCAGGACTGAAATGTGCTGTACTGGCACCATAGCTATGACTTGGGGAAAAAAATGGTAGGGAGCAGAAGGTTGAGGAGACACAGGTCAGGCTCCTATTACAGCCTTTTGGAGGCTAGAAAGTCTCACAGAAGAATAGCCTTGTGTCTAACAGTTCCAGTCTCAACCATTTCAGCTCCAACCAGAAGCACTACAAGGCTCCAAAGGAAGGATGGGAGATTGTTTTTCACAAGAGTCAGGGGAATCATTCATCCTAACAAACAAAAGGAGGTGGAAGGGATCTACCTACTTTCTTGTAATCACCAGTTTGATTAATTAAAGCATGTGCAGCAGCATCAGAATGTAATGAAAGTGTCTTGTGCTTGCAAACATGAAACCTCAACAAAGTTTCAGGGAGTAATCAGAGGATGCTTTTGAGATCTCTGGAGGAAACCTAATAGGAAAATTCAAATGAGGTCATATGCTTTGCTGCTTGTCTACAAGATTCTCCCAAAGGTCTTCCTGCTCCCTCAGCTTATAAGCCTAATTAACCCTCTCTACCTCATTGCCAGGCATGGAATTTTAAGTGATTGTGGGGATATGTGTTGTCCTTACCGGCATGTCAAACTATTCATGTCACACTCTTAGTGCTGGTATTTGCTATGCACTTCAGTGTTGCAGGGGATGCTCATCTATCCACCCATGCAAACCTCTACTGAAGGGATCAGCTTCCAGGCAGGCTCTGGACCAAGGGAGAGGAAAATTCCTCTTAGAGGGTCTTGTGTGTTTCTGCACTACTCTGGAGCAGCAGGCTTCAAGTCCGAGCTGTTCTTAGATGTTTTAAACTACTTCACAGGCATTAACTATTCCCATTTCATACACACAATCCTACCTTAACCAGCTCCCCTGAGCAACACGGATGGTGTATGAGTTTTTCTGCATGTTCAGCTGGCAAGGGACAGCCTGAGGAATCTACACTGCTCCCACAACTCTTTATGCCTTCCTCATTAGAGAGCCTGGACTGAAAGAATAAAAACGGTAACAAGTGAAAAAAAATATCTGGAAGCAACGAGTAGAGTTCCAGGAATCAGACAGGAGCTTTGGCACTGGCTGCTACAGAGGTTGCTCTCTCTGCTCTTGTCTTTCCATCGCAGCAACAAATCTCTGACCACCCTGCTACTTGGTGATGAGGAAAGGGCACTTTTGCTCACGTCACTGATGTCTTAGACTCTGTAACACCTTGGTGTTTCAAGGTTTTCATGAAGTGCAGAGTCAAATCTCCTCAGGTGGAGAAGGACAAATCTCCAAATGCCATTTCCTAAATGGGTGCTCTCATCACTACCTCAGCAGGCAAAATGGAGGCAGAAATATTCTAAGAGTGTCCAAATAGAAAACCTTAACATGAGAAGTTTCAGACTCTTAAGTCCCAGGGCAGATAAGCCCATATGACAGTCTCAAACAATCCTTTCTTGGTTGGCCTCTTCGTTGAGTCATAGGACTCAGTGTTCAGCACATTAGATGTCATAAATCCCATGGTTAAGCATCTACTTTCACCACCATTCATAAACAAGAGATTGAGGAAATGCTCAGTAATGTACTGAACTTACACTAATTTTATGGTATTGAATTTCCAATGCTAGTGATTTCCTACAGCCATGAGGCAACCTGGAGGAGCTACAGTCTCAGCATCATCATACAGGTGACAAGGGTGAGAGAGCCCTGGCACAGGCTGCCCAGGGAGGGTGTGGAGTCTCCTTCTCTGGAGGTTTTCAAAACCCACTTGGATGTATTCTTGTGTGACTCGATTGAGGTGAACCTGCTTTGGCAAGGGGGTTGGACTAGATGAACTCTAGAGGTCCCTTCTAACCCCTACCATTCTATGATTCTGTGATACAGGGCTGACATGAAGCACTGTCTGTCTAAATTTCTCTCTCCACTTTAAAGAATAGGTAGGTGCCCAGATCTAACTGGGCATAGTATAGTTTTTCTTTTCAGGGAGAATCCTTACATACTGAAAATCCACCCTGGTTATGTGTCAGAAAAAGGCATGCAAAACTCTTTCATTGAATTGCATACTGCCTTGTATGATGCAATCATTGAAGTGGCCTTCATGATATCTATTTTGATTTAACTTCACTTTGCATTTTGTTGTCCCATATATTGAGAAAGCAGTAGGTTTTTTAATGGTCAGTAATGGACTGTTAAAGCAAACAATCAAGTGTTCTAGCATGATTTTCAAAAAGATCAGGAATAATCCAAATAAAAAAGGGTATCTTTGAGTGAAAAAACTTTACCTTTTAACAATTGAGGAGATCAGAGCACAAATTCTGTTGGTTCACAAACTACGTAGATTCCTAAAGATGAACACTACAGGGATCTGCTATGTGTATATGAAGAACAGTTAGTACTATCAAATGTTGACAATCGCTCACAGAAACAAGTAACTATTCTAGATGATTTTTAAACACTTTCCAAGAAGATATCACTGTACTATTACATTCTGTTTACACTGGTTGATTAACCAGCTTTCAGGTACCTATTAGTCCTGTGACCTACTAAAGTATTTGCCTTTACTCAGGAGTTTGCATCCACAAATCTTACTTAGTGGATGACTTTCTCTTTGATTCAGTTTCTGCAGATATAAAACAAGGATAATGATAATGACCTCCTTAGTAATGCCATTAGGGATTTACTAATAAGCTAATTATTATTGGGGAATAAAACTTTATGTGAGGAACCATTTATTAAGGCGTCCCCACAGCTTATTCACACTCTATAAAAGATTTATGAATGGAGCTTTAGAGCGCAGGTCGATGAAAAGTGCACCAGGGTTAAAGCAGCAATGATCCAAAGCTCATGGACACATCTCCAGCAGAGGTGTGCATCAAGGCACAGACATGCACAAATTAGCAGTATCATAGAATGGTAGGGGTTGGAAAGGACCTTTAGTAGTTCCTCATCTTTATATCTCTCCTCAACCTTCCTCAGCTGCTGCTTTTGCTGAGGGAGGAGGAGGTAGCAAGTACTTCTTTAGCTCCTTAGGTGTAAAGGTAAGGGATTCTTCCACATTCATCCTGTCACCAAATGAGCGACAAAACGCTTTCCCTGCAGCTGTTTCTGCAGTATTACACCCATTCGTAACAAGTGAAAGGATAAGGAGGAACTATGCTAGGAATAGAGATATTGGGTGCAGGTGAAGGAGCTCCCTCACACAACCTGGAGCACACACAAACCATTTAGACCATGGTAATGGTGAACAGGGTACAAAAATCTCTTCTTCCACCTCATTTTGCTTCTGCATGGACAACCTGAAATGTTCCTAACATATTTCTTTTTCTTTTCCCTTCTGCCTAGTAAGCTCTTTCTCTATAGGCTCTCTTCATCACATATTCCCATTTAAGCCTCTGCAGAGCACTTCACTTGCCCAGCTGCAAAATTTGCTTGGACTGCAAAACTTTGAGATCTAACTGGATGCCAAATGTGTCTCTGACTCCTAACATCCTCTCAAATGAGGATTTTAGCCTCCATGTTTCTGAAAATAGGAGTTCATCTCTGCAAATTGCAGACTGAAAAACATTTGAAACTCAAGTAGTGTTCTCTGTACTTTCAGTTGCAGGGAATGATGAGAAAAGAAACATGAAGAGCCAACAGACCAATACTTGGGCCCAAGCCTAGAGTCACTAGCAGAATGTTGACTTTTTTGATCACAGGTTGATCTACCTGTCACTAAGACTGCTGGGGACAGTCAAGGTACCTCTGTCTCAAAAGAGGAAAAGATCACTGCCCAGATGGTTCGTGAAGTCTTCTCCTCTGAAGACATTAAAAACCCACCTGGATGAGTTCCTGTGTGACCCACTCTAGGTGGTCCTGCTCTGACAGGGGGGGTTGGACTAGATGATCTTTCAAGGTCCCTTCCAGCCCTTGAGATTCAGTGATTCTGTGATCTTTGTGCAAGAGTCAGCAGGACTCATCAAAAGAGCTTTAAACTAGATTTGAAGAGGTAAAGGGATAAAACTAGGCTTGCTAGAGATAAGCCTGGAGATAGCACACCAATTTTTGAAGGCTGGTGTGCTAGCAAGGAAGCATGATCTTCCATCCCAGTGGAGGCAGGAGATCCATGAGGCAGCAGAGATACAATGATTATTGGTGTGATTATTAGGAAATGCCTGAGAACAGTCAGTGGTGAATGCAGGGTGGGTAAAGACAGGGAGTTACTTGGAAACAAATCCTGATAAACTCCCCTTTCCTGTTCAAAAAGAAAAAAAATAATCCTATCTCTTCAAATCCTGAAGGCTCTATTCCCTTGCATGCAGTAATCTATTCCTGCTCATTTACTGGCAATTATGGTCAAGGGCTCCACCTGACAAAAAATTACGTCGCTGCAGCAATGAATAAAGCAGTGCCAACCACTATGGCATGGTCACAAGTCACACAGGATAAAGATCATTGTTGCACAAGGAATAAGCCCTTATAGCCAGATAACTGATACTTGAACACATGAAAGATGCTAGACGATAGGTTTCATCCATCTCCGTCTTACAGTCAAATGTCAGGACCAAACCATGAAAGAATGAGTGTAACAGGAGGTGGAAATCAAATGACATCAGCATTCTTGTGTATTAAATACTGATTCAAGACCAACACCTTCTTAGATGGAGTAGAATAAAAGCACATCAAGGGAGGAAGAAATCTCATCTTAGTGAGGATCAGTCTGCATTGGGGAGGTAAGAGTCTTGATCCTGGCCTTTCTCTTCGTAGCCAAAAACATTACTTCAAAATCTGTGTATTGAATCTTCACAAAGTGAAATTCACACTGTCAGTCTGTAGAAATGATGAAGGTCTAGCACCAGTCCAAAGTGGCTCAGATGAAACCATGATTCAAATTCCTATGCACTGAATAGAAACTGACCCCCAGCTGCACTGTGAAACACTGGTAGTTCAAAGCTTGGTGGTTATGAGAAGTGGCAAAGAATGCCTGGCTTTTCACACAGGCCATATGCTTCAATTTCTTCAAAGCTGAGCAGGATGCTTAATGGGAATGGCACTTTGAAGAGGAGGTGGTTGGGCAGTGTACAGACAGGTTAGCTTTGCAGCCATGTGCTGGATAAGTTTTTCCCAGTGAAGGAAAGAAAGGCCCTGATTCTCCTTTCCTTTAAAACTACATGGACTGTGCAAGTCAGAGAAGAGAATCCAGTTTAGACGAGAGAAAAACCTAGTCCAGAGAGAGAGAGAGAAAATTTGTCAACCTGAAACTCTGCTCTGCCGGTGCTTCTGCTATTACAGATGTTGTGTACAAAGCCTCCAGTGGCATGTAATT
The DNA here is from genome assembly GCF_028858725.1 of Colius striatus. Lineage (NCBI taxonomy): Eukaryota > Metazoa > Chordata > Aves > Coliiformes > Coliidae > Colius > Colius striatus. The sequence continues at coordinate 86,612,038 of NC_084762.1, read as the reverse complement.
TAAATCCAATTGGGCCTAAGTAAGGACTGTTGTATGGAACACGACTGCCTTCTTCCTTAGCTCACTGATGTGGTGAGCCCTCATTGTATCCTGTCAGGAATCCCTGCAGCACTTGTAAGTGGCTGGGGAGGGATGCCTCATACAAACTCACAAGACAAATGATATTAAAAATTAAAAGTGAAAAAGCAAACAGCTCACCTGGGACTTTAAAGAATAATAACTGCACTGTGTGCTTTTCACTCACAGCTTAAGTTCTTATGGTTGAATGGCTGCTGGAAACACTAAGGGTTTGATTTGGCAAATCTCTCACATGCAGAATTCCTGGGAGTTAGCACCACTCCGTCATAACTATGCTGTTCTTACCTGCTCTGTACGCTGTATTTCTATGTCCCTCTTACCATTGCAAGCCTACAGACACACCAACAGCATATATGAGCAAAGCCCCAGCTAGCATCTTTTCCCCAAGATAGATGCTTACGTGACACAAAAACCTGAATCAAAGGGCAAATGCCCTAAAGCTGTAAATCATACTCAGGTTCCCATCCAGGACCCATTTCTCTTGAGACAACTGCTTTTCTGTGCTTTGTAGTCTGCAAGAAGTTACACAATGGTTTCTGCTTGGACATTTCCTGTCTCTGGGAAATTACCTTCAGATAGCTGTAGCCTTTGTCATGCATTCCTTGGGCCATGCATAGTTTTCTTATGCTGTATTTACACTGTGCTAAGCACAATGAAGCTGTGCACTCTGGTCTCTGCTGCAATGCACACAATTAATAATACTGAGCTCTCAAATCAGTTGCTAGGAAGCTAGGGCTTCGACAGCTATGGCTGGTTAAATCAGTGAGACCTCAAGAACTGAGGCAGGGGCCAGGAACAGGGAATGTAAAGTAGAACTCATTTGCTCAGGTAGCCCCAGGAGATACACTGGATCGCAGCCTTCCTAAGCCTGCCACAGGGTGAACACATCCCTCTGCACAAAACTAACTGGGCAAACAAATGTTGATATATCTTATTATCAGACCTTCAAGAAATGCATGTCCAGAACCGCTAGCAAAGCCTCCATTCTATCTCATTCCTCCCACTTTCTTTGCAGTTCTTTGTTGAGATATTCACTTATGGTGACCAGGGAAGCAGAGATGAAAACCCACCTAAAGCTCTGTCCTGTGCAGACAGGCAGAGTTGGCAGTGTGCATGTCCAGGCCATATTTACCTGATGCTGTGATGAAACATTGCATTTTGGGTTTTGGAACTAAAGGGCTTAATTTTGCTGTAGATGTTGGTGAGAGATATGTGACTAGCTATAGACCTCGAGGTCTGAATAGTTATTCCCTAAGCTCTTCCAAGCTCAATAGCCATCAGAGCTCTGTGCAGTTTCTGCAAAATAGGCCCATCCTCCCTACAGTGATGGTTATCCTTGGTGTTTGGGGAGAGGCAGAATATTCAAGACCCCCTGTTCTCCTTACTGAATCCTGCTCCATCCTTCAGGATCCAGTCTGCATATGCTTGTGCTCAGCCCTGCACTTAAAACTAGATTACCTTCTGCATGGGGGTCGGACTACATGATCTCTAAAGGTCCCTTTCAACTCCTATCATTCTTTGATTCTATGATTACCATAGCAGTTATTTTCTTTAAAGACGAGATCTCAAGACTTCTATCTGTGCTGACAACGTATTCTGTACTAGTTTCAGAAGCACAGAAACTGTGTTAGTTTCAGGGGCACTCCTCTGTGCTAATAAATGTACCAGTATCCAGCTGAAGGTTTTTAGTCTACTGAAATTGCCGGCAGCAAGGTCCCCACGCTCTGTCTTTCCCATGCTCCCCCTCCCTCTGAAGGAGAGAAGCTGTCCTCTACCCATGGGATTCTACTGCAACTCCTTCAGTCAGGAAAACTTCTGCAAGAGAAGCTGGTCATGAAAGTCACCTTGTACATCCTCTTTGTCACTCACTACCATGTACCTGACAATCCTGTCTTGAATGAAATCCAAGGTCCTAATGTAACTTCAGGTTAAAGCCATAAAGGATTTTTTTTTAACCGATGACTAAGCATTCATTAGAAAATAAAATGATGGGAGAAAGTGAATGTGGGATCTACCCTTATTTTAAAATTCAATTAGCAGTACAACTGTGATGAACAGCACCGTGGTTATGTAGATTTAGTAAAGTCATTAAGATCTCAGATTACATGTGGTGCTATTTCCCCTTACTCTCCCTTTTGCTGCCCCCAGCAATCCTGCCTATCACAATACAAACAGAAACAAATCACCAGGGGTTAAACAGCCTAAATTGGATTACAGTCACACTGTTCAGAAAACAGAGTATTGTTGGTAATTGCATTCCATTGAATAAATATCTTTACATTAGTTTACATCACATTAGTATTCTGACAATGATTATTCTCATTGTAACTTGCCTGTCCAGAAAAAAGTGTAACACTCAGCTCAGAATCCAAACAATTGATGTGTTCTGAGCTCTGGTATTTGTTTTAAAGATTAAACAGCATTCTAGTTGGACATTAATAAAATCTTAGATCAAAAAATCGCAGACTCTTCTTCTTTCAGTCTCACTGAAGAATTATGAGCCAAATAATTCAAGGCCTCAACTTGTTCCTGCTGAAGTCAGTAGGAATTCTGCTAATCTCACTTCAAGACCCTCAAAATTTCTTTTATTTATATCACAGTAGCCTCCTAAATTTGCTGGTTCCAAAATATTTATGGATAGTCTGTGATGTGTATTTTGATATCAAAGGATTCCAGTCCAAAACAGGGCTGGTACAGTTTAGGAGTAAATTTTACCCTTGATCACTTCTCAGGTATTTTATTCGAGTTTCTAGTTAACAGCTTGTCTTAGCCAAAAGTCTCCACACCTCCCTTGCCACCAGCCAGCTTTACTGTGACTACTGACCGCAGTCCCCAAGTAGTTCACTGAGATGCTTATCAACCACTTTGATTTTGTTCAGTGCCTGCTGTTCTTCACTTTCTCAAAGAAAGAGACAGTGCCCTGACAGGAAGATAAAAAAAAGGATATAAAACAATAAAGGTAAAGAGCAATTTAGCCAGATGCTTCTCTAAACTTCATGGGGTCATGGGAGACATATCTCAACTTTCTCAGTCTCTTTGTTCCTCCAGCTCACTTTGTGCCTGAGACCTCTGATGTTGCCCAGGGGAATTTAAGGACCTCTAGCTCAGCAGGCAAGCTGTCTAGCAATCAAGAGCACCACCAATGTTCATGGGCCAGCAAGCTCTGGTGTGAGGCTAGATAAGAGATAGATGAGAGAAGGCAGGGGAAAACACTGGCAGTTAAGACAGAAATAACACTACAGTCCTTGCTGTCAGACTCAAGAACAGGCACACTACTCCACTGAGCATGGTTCTTAGTGCAGACCATGGTCTTCCTTTGAAAGAAATAACCAGCAGCTGGATGTCTTACACTGGGTACTTGTACTAATTATTTCTTTCTCTTCTCATAGGTCCAGTAATTAAGAAGGTTCTGGGAGAACTACATCATTCTTTTGTCTCATCCACTGAGCAGCAGCACAAGTTATAAATGACATGGAGATTCGACAGTACTGTCCCAAGTGCCCATCTATCTCATCTGTCATGTCAGAATGTTCTGAACATCAACATTTCTATGTTTCCAGGAGAACATCTTAGTGATGCTGACTTTGCATGGTAGTACTTTGCATGGAAGAAGTATTTGGGAAGAGACATTATCTTTCTTGCATAAAATAAAAGAAACAAAGACTGAGGGTAAAAGAAGACAGGACTGACACGAAAGAAGTATCACGATCAAGACTTGAATTAGCTGCACCTATATAAGTATAAAGTTGAAAAACTGGTCATTGTTTACAATCTGAACATAATATTTGAATAAGGCTATCAATAACAGACAGCCACTGGGAGGCAAAATCTACTGAGGCTCGCATTTTCCAAAGAATTATGGGACCTTGGAGTCCAATTTCCACAGGCCTCCAGCCTGTAATCCTGTTGATAAATCACTTCCATATGTAGGACTTGGTGCTAAACATTGAGAACAACCCACATTTTACTGCCAGTACCAAATGCATAAGAGAGGAACAAAACATTGCAAAAACTGCTGTGAAACTGGAAACCGGGAGCAGTACAGGGCTGCATGAAGATGATATACAGCAAGGAGCCCAGTACTTTAGTTTTTTTCCTGGCAGCTAGCATCATATATGCCAAAGACAGAAAGTGGCTGTAGGCAGTAGTGACTGTCTGAAAAACAGAAATGGGACAGAGCACCAGGCAATTGCCCTCAGCAGTATCTTATTCATCTGTCACTGGTGGATAGACCTTGCAAAAGTATTGCTATTTGTTGGCATCCTGTGTGATCTGAGAAAGTCAGAGGGGAGAGGAACAGACAGAGGCCATTACAGAGGGCTCCATTCAGGTATTGGCACCACAAGAGCCTTTTTGCACTACAGAAACAGGTCATGGTGTTTGGAGTCTGGTAGGCACAGAGAGGACTGGCTGAGAGGATTAAGGTTGGTATAGTAAAGGTGATACTGCCTGAGGCATCAACCCCACACTCTTAAACTTTTCCAAACATGACTATCCATTCTTTATTGCACATTTATTATGCAAGTACACCTTGAGTTCAAGTCAAGGACATGCATTTGAGGCTGGTGGAAATGAGGATGGATCTTTTCTCCACAGTCATGGTTCTAACTTCTGCCAGGTTTCCAAACACACAAAGCATCCCCTAACCTCTGAATATTCCTGTCTTCATTTAAGCAAAGGGCTGGATACCACCTCCTGAAGTAATTCCACCAGTCTCTTTCTGCTGAAACCTTGCACAAGTCAGCCCCGTGATAATGATAAAAGCTGGGACCATGCTTCTCAGAATGGGAGATAACACAGCACTAATTCATCCTGGTTTTCAAATGGGAGAGCTAATCACTTTGGTCAGGAATTTACAAAAAATGAACTTAGGGCACTGACCCAAGACACAGCAATTTGGAAGACAGAGGAGAGATAAACAGAACCTATTACATGGCAGCAGCATTTAACTATAGAGAGAATGCTGATATCTGACATCTGAGTCTTGGCTCAGTAGCCACAGATATCATAAAATCACTATGTGCAATTAGACACAATCTGTGATGTGCATTTCATAATAAGGGCAGAAACACCACAGCACGGTTGCTAACTTCATTCACAAACTACAAGCATGATCTTTCCAGGTCACAGTTAAGGTCATTGTCTAGCATCAGCAAAAAATCTTCTATTTCCTGATAGGTATTTACAATCTTCCTAAGGCTGAGCTAATTAGTCAGATTTTGTTTTGCTTACAACATTAGCCTTGGGGAGGGGGAGGGGAAATGACACTGAAATAAAGTGGGAAAAGATCTCTGTTCCAGAAAATAAAACCCCGTAAATTGGATCATGGTGAATTTTCCCATTAGTATGCAAAAATAAATCACACTCAACATTTTTACCAAAAACACAGGAGGTCCTTTCTGCTATCTGCATTTAAACCAGCCTGTAAAAACTGGTATGCTAGTAGTAAGTAGTTTGCTCCTTTTTTTCATATGACTTACAAATATAAAAATTTAGGTCTTACCCCTCTTCTCCAAAGTCATTATTAAAATCACGTGCAAAACTGATCCTACTGGAAGCACAATTTTCTCTAAGCACCTTCACTCCACTTGGCTAAAGAAGGAACAATAATCCATGTGCTGCTTTCTAAGCCATTTCTAAGAAACAAATACCTTAATCTTAGCAACAGCAGGGTTTGGTATTCCCAATCAGAAGCTTTTAACAGAGAAACCTTTTTGGAAAAGTTAAAACCTATGTAATCAACTTCTCAAAGCCTCTTTTGTGGTATGAACCAGGTTAGCCTCAAGAATGCTAGAGAACCCCAGGCATGCATGGCACTCAGTGATTCATTCCAGCGTGGAAGATGTCACTCAGCTGCCCTTTATCACAAGCACTGACCACAGCAGTATCAGAGAGACCACATTCCTTGAGAGCCAAGCTCTCACAGTCTTGCTTACAAGAATAGCACCTTCCCACAGTCGTGTTTAGATCAGTAAAGAATGGAGGCAAACTTTGGCCTTAAGCTGTGCATTTCTTTGGGATTTGTAATGCATATCATAGAATCATAGAATGGTAGGGGTTGGAATGGACCTTTAGAGATCATCTGCAGCCGTTTTGGTCCTGTGTTGAGTTCAGATTTTGGACTTCAGCCCATCAGTACTAATATGGCAGAATTTCTAATGGGGAAGGGAATTCATGAAATCCTTGACCAGAAGAAGAGCATCACTGCTCAAGCCTGCCAGTCCTATCATAAGGCAGTAACAAGGTTCCCTGGCTGCCACCACAAAGTAACTAAGGGGGTGCTATTCACCATGGATAGAGTGCAGACAGAGTCTTACAGCACACATACAGCTAGGGGAGAGTCAGGGAAGCAGTTTCATGATTTGTCAGTTGCTAAGATGTTCCAGTATATCTGCAATGATAAGAGAAGTTGTATTTTCTCAGGCAACGATACAGAGACATTTCCGGGCAGAAAAGTGTTTCTGCCTTTGAAGTCCAGGAAAATCAGAACTTCAGTATTTAGGCAAGGGGAGCCTTGAGAGGTATTATCTCTTTATGGAATTTCAAATCAAGGACATTTTACCTAGTTCTCATGGAGTCAGGCTCCAGGATGGAGCTGAAAGAAGCTGTAAATTGGACTTACTGGATCTAGTTGGCATTATTAGTAAGCAGATCTACCGTGTCCTGTGAAAATCACAGAATCATAATTTGGGCTGAAAGAGACCTGAAGAGGTCATCTAATCCAACCTCCTTTGCAAAGCAGATCTACTTAGATCAAGTTGCTCTGGGATGTATCCAGTCCAATCTTTTGCCCTTCCAAAGGTGGAGATTACACAGTGTCTCTGGGCAATTTATTCCCACATTTGACCACCCTGTTGCTAAAAATAAAAAAAACATTTAAAACTTAGTTTTCCAGATTCCAGCTTTTGTCTGTTGTCTCTGTCACTGTTCTTCTCACACTTGGGAGCCCAAAAGTGAAGCAGCATTCCAGATGCAATCTCACAAGTGCTGAAGAGAGAGGAAGGATCACTTTGCTTGATCTGCTGGCTATACTCTTATTAATTCAGCCCAGGGTGCAGTTGGCCTTGGAAGGATGTGCTTGAACTGTGGCTATTATTTGGCTTTACACAGTCTGCAAGGTGTAACTGAGACTCTAAAAGGCCATGAATTGTTCAGAGTTCTTCATGGATGAAGAACGAAATGGGAAAACAAAAGAAAAAGGAGTGATGTTTCACAAGACTTTCCTGCCCAACACATCCATGAAGGTATTTCTTTAAAGGATCCAAAATCAGACTAATTTCTCATTTTTCCTGTTCTAACCAAACTACATGTCATAACATCTTATCCTGAAGACACTCCCTTCACCTGGATTTTATTGCTAGATCATAAAACAAAATGACACAGACTGTAGGAAACTGGTTTGCCTAATCTTCTACTCTATACCAGCAAATAACACTGTCCTGCTTCTGATTAGCTACTTTTAGGATCAGTGGACTGTAAATGCTATGAAGGGAGAATATCCAGTAGAATTAGATTGTTGAATCATTGCATCCTTGAAAGAGCACAATGCACATGACTTCATTCACCTCCCATTGAAGTCAGTTGGAGTCTTTCCCTCAATTATGAGTTGGATTTAGTTTCTATCAACAAATGAAAGACTTTTCAGGTGAAGAATGGGAAGCTGTACCTTCCTTAAAGATGTGGCTTTATATTCCTCATCCTAATACAAAAACTGCACTGCCAAATAGTTTTGCACTGAAATCACTTTGAAATTGATACAGTGGAGATTTCAATTGATTGTTGCAGACACAGACTACAGTGTTTTGGTCCCTTGGCATGGTGGCCTTGCTGCTTTCCAAAAAGTACGAGTGTTTGTATTTTCCCCTAGAAATGATTTATCTTTATTCACGGCTTCGCTCATGCTGTTATCTCCTTCATGTGGAACCATAAAACAGAGGGAGAGAACGCCATACTGCACAGAAAGAGCCAAGAAAAGGGATTTGGTGAGGAGCTGACAACTCTAACATACACAGAGACTGTCTGAAATGCCTGTGAGCATGAGCATCGGGTGCAGTCTGCAGCTGATATCACATGTGAGCAAGGAAAGCATCACCGAACTGCTTTGAGTGCTGCTGAGTTGAGATGAACTCAGAGCCCTGCCCTGGGCCTCCCTCCTATGCTCTGACAGTCAGTGGAGATGGATGAAATGGAATGGCCAAGGGGCTTCCCTGAAGCAGCCAATGTGATCAGTCAGACTCCTGCCTAGCAGCCCAGGGAAGGGAAGAGGGGAGGGAGGGAGAGAAGGAGGGAAAGGAAGAGAAAAAAAATGGAATGAAATAGCAATGAACAGTACATTGCTTCAGCCATCCTCTTTCCCTAGTTGGAATCAACTCACACAATCAGGTAGGACAACATCAGTCTCCAGAAAGGCAAACACATACACCTGTCAGTTCTAGCAGGTATTAAAGTCATTATTATGAGCACACACATCATTATCCAGAGAGTACGTTATGAATCCAACCCAGCAGTGCCATCCAGCAGGCTGAAAGTTTTCTTGGCAGTACATTCTACCAGGAATACAATTTCCATCTACCTAGTTCAGAGGACTAAGGGAATAACCATCCCACAGGCACCAACCGAAAGAGCTTAGTGGAAGACAAAGATAATACTGATGCTTTCTTAAACAAGATGCACAGTGGTATTTCCTCATGCTCAGATGCTTTCTGCAAAAGGGGCAGTAACTGTTTCACACAGCAGCCACAGTGCCTGCTATTTGTCGACAAAGCTGAGCAGGTTCTCCCAAGAATCTGTGCATTTAACCAGTGTAGGAGATGGTTCTTGGTTGCAGGCAGTGATGAACAAATCCACAGGAGTGACTTCAGCCTGCCTAGGCTCATCTAGTTCCCTGCAGCCTCAGAGGTCTCAGCAGCATGATTAGTGAGTCACAGGAAAGGGATGCTTGCTATCAACTGAAAATCATCTCCGTGGAAGGTGTTCAGTGTGTGTGCTGCAGATATTTTGCTGCAGGTCATATCCAGACGCAGGCCTGGGTAAGGAGTCAAGGACCTCCCTGAGCACTGTGGACATTAGGAAGCTGATTCAAATTCAGACCCTTCTACTACCTGGAAAAATGTAGCACCTACCCAGTGATCTTCCTCTCCATGGGCCTTGTTAGCAGGAACTCTGAGCACCTCAGGACCTTAATGGGTTTATTTATCTTTGCAGCCCTTCAGTGAAACAGGTAGAAGTAGCTTCTATTCACAAATGGAGACTGGAGGCCTATTTACCTTCTTTAGAAGTTCAAATCCACTGCTAAAGTACACTCAGTGCTCTCGAGGGTGTCATACTACTGTCACAAGACTTTGCTGGTGCCTCAGTCTGTTGGGGAGTGTGTCCAAAGCTGCCTCAGACTGATGCAACCTCCAGCCCATGACCTTCCCCAAGCCTCACATCAACACTGATGCCCCAGAGTAGGTCCTTCATCTGCCTGTTTCCTCCTCATCTAGCTCAGCAAATTTCTATCCCATAGGCATGCTCATGGCACATCTGGGGCAGATGTAGGTTCACTCTGTGCATCCGTCTGTGGCGAGGGCTGTGGACAACAAGAAATGCGACATGAGGCAGAGGGTAAGCCCTGTCCACCCTCTGATAACATTTTGTGAGCCCTAGGTAGCCCAAGGTTCTCCCAATGCAGGTGGCTGTGTACAAACCCCACAGCTGCTCCTCCTGTGGCACTGAGACAATGAGGGGATGAGTCCTGCTCTGCTGCATTTGGAACAGGTCTAGTGGAAAGCCCTGAACATCACCTTTCTCAGGCGGTTTGAGGCTTTCTTTCTCTGTCACTTTCCATTGGCTGAAGGAGAAAAATATTAACCTGCTTCCCAGTCTAAAGGGCAAAGGATAAGGTGGATTACTCATCTGACTCCTGCTCCTCTACTCCGCCACAGACCTGCAGAAATGTTTGTGGGAAGCAGCTGTGGCCAGTACCTCCCAGTCAAACCAGCAAACATCCAAAGATGGGATAACGAGAGCAGAGCCCTCAGATCCCCAGGTGTGTTAACACTCCAAGGATGGCCAGGTCTTCTGACATGATCAGCTTCATAGTCTGGCACAGAAACAACCAGCGTCACAGAAGGAGCCACTTTTCTCGGTGGTTCTCCATTTAAAATGGAGGTGTGGGCACACAGCCATCAAACCATGGAATTATAGAATCACAGAATGGTTTGAATTGGAAAGGACCTTAAAGATCACTTAGCTCCAACCCCCTGCCATGGGCAGGGACACGTTCCACTACATTAGGTTGCTCCAAGCCCCATCTAACCTGAACTTGAACACTTCCAGGGATACGGCATCTACAACCTCTCTCTGTAGCCACATCACAGATTTGCTGGAAGGAGTGATGTGTTTATCTCACATTACTTTTAATAGCTAAAAGTTTTATTAGCAGCACAGCAACAGCCAAAGAAAAGACTCCTTCCTTTTACTAATGACTTCTGCTTAGGTATTGCACACCAGGAACAATCATCATAAGCTTCTCCTCTGAATGCAGCAGTCCCACCCTTTCTTGGCTGTATATAGAAGGACATGCTGTGCTACCAAGGCAGCCAGTGGTCCAGAAATGTGCTAAAATACACATTAAAGGAGGACCTTCTGGGGCAGAAGCCCAGCATGAGAGAGAGATCAGAGATGCAAGACACTAGTAGTTCTCATGCTGGAAAGATGCATGTGCTGTACCTCCTTCCTTGTTATGTTTGAAATACAGTTGCTGTTTCTGGGAAAAAATGGACTGCATTTTAATTAAGCTTTGCCTGCTCAAGTCAGTTTATAGCAATTCCTGAGAATCCAGGCCTCTACTGACATATGAATTACTTCATTTTCGTTTGCTGGAATACACCAATTAAAATCTCAGAGTGGAAGAGCTTCTTCTGAGATAGTTTGGATGCCTTAGTCAAAAATTCTGTGGCTTTGGCAATTTCAGCAATTTATTTCACCACTGATCACATTTAGTCACAAATTACAACACTGAAAGTACTTAACAGAGCCATAAGCTTCCAGACAGAATTTTAGAAGCAACAGAGTTTGCTGATGTGATAAACATGGCACTTAGAATTTCCCCTCTCTGTTCTCAAGATGTTTTCAATCTCTCTCTGATTTGCAGTTCACCTCACTTTCAGGTCTTGAAGGGGCCATGCTACACTATATGGAATACCAAAGGTCTTACATTTAGAAGCACATAGATGTCAATCCCTTGTGAGTGTCGTTAAAGGCTTATAGGCTAAATGTAGGTAAAACCTTCCTGTCAAATAATCTCTGGTTTCAGAATACCGAGATTCTCATGATATTTGTCAACATTTTGAGGTGCACAAATTTTCTGGTTACCTGAATTCCCAATATTTCTCCTGGAGACTCAAGGAGAGACGTTGAGTAGTGATAGATGCATGTTTATTTCACACATAAGCCCAAACATAAATCACAAACTAGTTATGCTCCTGTTAAAGTCTCTTCACGAGGCCTGGTCCAAAAGATATATCAGTATGGCTCTGACACAACAGAAATCAAGAAAAGCTGACATTCCCCCTGGGAAAAGCCAGCCCCCCCCAGCCAAGAGACAGGGGCGAGGCACAAAATGTCCCCCCTACAACTCAGGAGGAGATGGTCAGTGCACAAATCTATGGGGCCAGATGGGGTACTTCATAGAGTGCTGAGGAAACAGGCAGGAGTGCTCGCCAAGCCACTGTCTATCACTTGTCAGCAGTCCCGGCTGACTGAGGAGGCCCCATCTGATTGGAAGTCAGCCAATATAACACCTATAGACAAGAAGAGAGGGAAGAATGACCAGGGAAATTAAAAGCTTGTCAGTTTTACTTCAGTGCCCATCCTAAGTTCTATTACACAGCACATGCAGACAAGCAGGTGATCAGGCCCAGTCAGCATGGGTTTATGAAGGGCAGGTCATGTTTAACAAACTTGATCTCCTTCTATGACAGGGTGACACGCTTGTTGGATGAAGAAGAGGCTGTGGATGTTGTCTACCCTGACTTTAGTAAGGCATTTGACACTGTTTCCCACAGCGTGCTCTTAGGGAACTTGTCTGTTCTTGGCTTGGATGGGCATATACTTTCCTGGGTGAAAAACTTACCCTGAGTAAGTTTGCAGATGACACCAAGCTGGGTGGAACTGTTGAGCTGCTTGAGGACAGGGAAGCTTTACAGAGAGATCTAGATAGGCTGGATGGCTGGGCTAAGGCCAATAAGGCCAAGTTTCAATAAGGCCAAGTGCCAGGTCCTGCACTTGGGCCACAACAACCCCCAGCAGTGCTACAGGCTTGGGAAGGAGTGTCTGGAAAGCTGTCAGGCAGAGAGGGACCTGAGGCTGTTGGCTGACAGCAGCTGAACATGAGCCAGCAGTGTGCCCAGCTGGAGAGGAAGGCCAAGGGCATCCTGGCCTGTATCAGGAACAGTGTTGTCAGCAGGAGCAGGGAGGTGATCATTGCCCTGGACTCGGCTTTTGTTGAGGCCACCTTGAACACAGTGTCCAGTTTTGTGCTCCTTTCTACAAGGACACTGAGGTGCTGGAGGTTGTAAAGGATTTAGAGCATGTCTCACATGAGGAACAGCTGAGGGATCTGGAGCTGTTTAGCTTGGAGAAAAGAAGGCTCAGGGGAGACCTTTTGCTGTCTACAACTACCTGAAAGGAAGCTGTAGTGAGGTGAGGGTCGGTCTGTTCTCCTTAGTAACAAGCAATAGAACAAGAGGAAATAGCCTCAAGAAGTGCCAGGGAGGTTCAGGCTGGATACGAGGAGGAATTTCTTTGCTGAAAGGGTTGTCAGGCATTGGAACAAGCTGCCCAGGGAGGTGATGGAGTCATTCCTTGAAAGCGTTTAAGAGACAGGTGAATGCTGTACTTAGGGAAATGGTCTAATGGTTGATAGGGCTGGGACAAAGGCTGGACTTGATGATTTTAAAGATCTCTTCCAGCCAAAACACTTCTATGATTCTGTTCTATGACATTTAATAGCATCTGGGTTACACCAGCTGTGCAGGTTATGTGAGAATCAGAGGCCCAATCTCTTCCTGAGAAGATATGAGCAAAATTCCTCCATGAGCACATCCTAAAAGCAAACTTTCAGATCTTTCTGTTGGGTCTATCTGAATGACTCCCAATGAAGATATTGCACATTCATGAGACACGTGAATATTCATTACAGGGGACCTTAAAGCACTCTCATTCCTTTCCTGCATCTGATCTAAAAGCTGTTGTCATTCTTTTCCTTATCCCTCCCACCCCTGACTGACTGAATGAATATTTAATGAGCCCATACAAAGCTGAACAGCTTCAGTAGGACAGAGAGAGTACGACTTGCTCAAAAATAGTCTACAGTCTGGTGGCTTTCAGTACTCTCCTGGGAGATATTGGTTCAAGTTCCTGCAGTGAGATGAGAGATTTCAACCTTGGTCTTTCAAATTCCAAGGAAACAATCTGGAATATTAATGCTTTTTATTAACTAATGTGGCACTGCTTCTTCTTGTGTGTGAGAAACAGTCAACCAAACTCATTATAACACTTAACCTTGGGAGAGTGTTAGGCTGTGTAAAATGAATGAAAGGAAGAGCCATATTCCCACAGCTCCCAGGACGCTAACTCTGTGTCCCCTTCCCCAGCAGCTAGCTCAGGCCGGCCGTCTCACTTTAGGTGTCATTCCTGGCTTTACAAGAACTTGGTGCCTGACTCAGGGATGCAGCTTCCACTGGAGCACAAAGAGGCAACAAATGAAATGTTACAATCCTGAATTCAAATTTTCTTGGTGGATTTAGCCACGCCTGCCATGGAAGGACACCAAGTATCAGGAGCTCTTAGGTCACACATCTCCCTTGACTAAGGAATGATGGCTTTCTACAGAACTCCATGGAAGAACTTCCATGGATTCAGTATGAAGTGGTTTATTCCTCTGGTGCTCTTAATACCACTACGGTGCTTAAGCACTCTAGTTTGCTAGGTCTATGATGCAGAGTGCTTACATGCCAAATGGAGCACAGTTTATTTCAGTTCTCATAAAAATCTACTGAAAAAAAAAAAGAGAAATGGACGCTATTAAATAATTCAAGGGTGTCATAACCATCAGCTGCCTGAATACCTGCAAAACACAACATGCTTACTGAACATGATACTTGTCTAACAAAGTATTGCTCTCTAGGAAAGAAATTAAAACGTATAATAAGAAGATATGTAAGTGATTTCTTCTCACACTGGGTATCTTTTATTAACAATAACACTGAGGACACAGCATTTCACATCCAAGTGAGGGTCAACTGTAATTTCAAATCACTTTTTTAATCTCTGGATGTAAGACATGTAAGGTTAAAGATCAGATAGCATAGGAGTAACAATATAACTTACAAATAAAATAACAATCTAATTCTCAAAACTAGAGAACTTAAGTTTAAAGTAACCAGAGCTATTGCCACAAAGGTCCCTGGATTACATCAGCTACGTAGTCAGATAGACTAATAAATGCACCAGCTCCATAGATGATCCCCTGTCTTTAAGACAAGAGGTACAGTCCCCTCTGTGTTCTGTATATATCAATGGACTATACAGCCAAGCAGCTTTGGGTCTCTAGAGAGCTCTGCATCATGGCAGGTTTTTTGACCTTAAAAGGGAAATGACTATTAAGAATATTTGTTACTGACAAAATTCAAAGTATCTCAAATATCTTACGAGTCATGTTGCAACCCACTAGAATGGTACTTTTCTGATGTGAAACTGCATTGCTGCCCTCAACAATAGACTGAGGGCATATGGATATGCAAACTCCATTGTGAAAGTGCTGAAGGGCTGTGTAGAGCAAAGGAAGCCAGACCACATGTAGATTAACCCCTGCTTCCTTGCAGTCGTTGTGGGGACTCAGATGGGGGAGTTACCTGGAGTGAACCAGCCCCACAGCCACACCTGGGTTTTGTCTGGGGTGGAGATTTAACTCCAAAGGAGAATCTACAGGTAATAAATACTTCTGCAACCTGGATGAGCAAGTGACTGTGACCTAGGCGTGACACCAGGAAATTACCTTTTTTAAGTGTCAACATCCCTGTTGACTTCCACAGGTGTTTGAGCACAGCTGTAACTGTGGTATCCACAGCATTCCTTCTGTGACAGGTACAGAGCTAAATATCTCCAAACTGGGCAAAAAAAAAAAAAAAAGCCAGTATACTGAGCAAAGCTTGACTCACCTAGTTGAGAAGCCTCCAAGAGCAAGGTCAGAGGTATGTGTTCAGCTCTGCCTTGCTGCAGTTTGGACACCCAGCTCAGAAACTGCACAACCATTCCTCCCTCCACTCCATATCCACAGAGTGGATTATCTTTAGCTGATAAGAACCAAAGTCCTTTTTTTTTCCCCCAAAAAAAGCTACAGAAGAGGTCAATGCCCTCTCTAAAAGCACAGTCACTGAGAGAGCGTGTCACTGCCCCCAGCCCCCATCCCTTGTGCCTGTGGAGTTTAGCTGCTTTGAGGTTTTAGAGGTTAAGCACACAGGTGGTACAATAGGCACTTTAAGTCCTTCATGGATTTTCCAACCAATGCTTTATCTGCAGGTGCAGTATGCCATTATGTATGTGTTTTATGACACAAAAATACTCTCCAATGGTTTCTGATCCTAGAAACCAGCAGATTGATCAGAGAATGTGGATTCTGAGAAGCAGTCATTGAAAGGAAACTCAAAGAGATCAAAGAGATCAAAGCAGCTGACAAGGTGCAGAAAATTAAGCACCAGGGTGAGTTGAAGCAGATAGGAAAAAAAATGAGAGAACAAGAGAGAGAGCTGCAAATATGTGTGGATGTGCATGCACACACAAGTGACTCCTCTGGGCAACAATGAATTCAGACACAACCTTCCATACATTGCAGCAGATTCAAAAGGAAAACTAGCTTTCAACACAGGGCTACCAAAACATTTTAGCCAAGAAACACAACTGCTCCAAAGACAGTAATTTACGGAGCTGAGATACAGCTTCCAATACAAATGGGAGACCATGAAAAAGTCACTTCTATGTCTAGTCTAGCTCCTCCTTTTCAGATATTCTCACATTTCTAGATGCTCATCCTTAATTACCAAAGCAATTTCAGAAAGTAGGGCCCTCTTTTGTCCAACAGTAGCTACAAAGGAGAGGAATTTTAGAGTCAAATGGGCAGGTTTACTCAACCAGCCTTGGTCCAGTCCCATGGCTGGAGTACATCTAGTTTGGCAGAACATGAAAGGAATGTGTGTGAGCTGTTAGAAACCACATTGGGATACAAACCAAAGTGTGTGTGTGTGTGCACACATTAGGGGTGGGGGTTTGGGAGACTAATTTCAAAAGCTTTTCAGTTACCTACAATGCCCCTACAGACACAGTCACCAGGTGAATTTGAAACATAAAGGTCCTGATCTGTCTGCCTGTCACCCACTGTAATCGCTTGCCACAGCCTCACCATCCCAAGCAGTGGGAGTGCTCATCTCCCCAGCTGCAGCAACAGCAGTTCTCCCCACCCCAAAAGGCATGTCTATATTTGAAACCACAGAGGCGTATAATCTGATGGAAATGGTACTCTTAGAGCCTGTGGGCAGTGCCCAGCACCCCGGTAACACTGCATTGGTTCCTTCATTTGCCGCCGTCTAGTGAATCCTCAAAACAGCAGCGGGTAGCTGGGTTTATAAATTACAAGACAACATGCAAAGGGAATATATAAGACAAAATTAAAGACATTACTTGTAGCTCCCATATATTATCTCTGTAGTCTATTTAACAGATTTGCCAGTGCATGTTAAAATAGCACGAATAATAAACACACCTAGAAGACTAACTAGGCATTAATAAGAAGAATATTGTTTTGCATTCTCCAAAACACAGAAAGAAAACTATTCCCACCAGGTCTGATAATGCCTTTCCAGAGGGAAAGAATCATCATCTTCTTTATTGAAAAAGAGA
The DNA here is from genome assembly GCF_028858725.1 of Colius striatus. Taxonomy (NCBI): domain Eukaryota; kingdom Metazoa; phylum Chordata; class Aves; order Coliiformes; family Coliidae; genus Colius; species Colius striatus. The sequence continues at coordinate 86,595,019 of NC_084762.1, read as the reverse complement.
GTGCTCTCTTGGAGTCGGAAAGAAAAGAAATTAATAAAACTAATTACACACTGCGCATCAAAGAATCGAAGGCACGAAGTCAGCCCTGGAGAGCCGAGCTCTTTGGTTTTGTTCGCTTTACAACTTCCCTGTTATTGTTTGCGGCCCCAAGGAGGTACCTTCCGGCACCCCCGCGAACACGGGCTGCGGGGCGGCCGCTTACCCCGTGGCAAGGGGCCGCCCGGAGGATGCGGGGAGGCAGCGACGTGACTCCCACGGCCCCGCACCGAGGCTCTGCATCGCCCCTCAGTGCTGTCCCAGGCAAACTCCAGCTCACAACTACTCGCCCCTAACCAAACCGGCGGGTTGGGCTGCCTTATGGCACCGTTCCCTTAAAGGGGCCGCGTGAGCGCGAGTTTGTGTGTGAGTGCGTTGCACACTCGCTCCGCTGCCGAGCGCCGCGGACGCCCGACCGCCGCCTGCGAACCTGCCTCGTAGGGTAGCGGAGCGCTTGGCATGTAGGAGCGAGTAGAAGGAAGGAGGTGCGGAGAGGAGGAAAAGGGGTGGGGGGGGGGAAGGAGGAGAGGCGGGAGGAAAAAAAAAAAAGGGAAAAAAAAAAAAAAAGAGCTGCCTCTTTAAATTCTGGGGGCTGAGCCCTCGCTTGTGGCGTCCGCAGCCGGATCCAGCCTCCCGCCCTCGGCCGAGCCTCCCGCGCTCGCCGCCCAGCTCCAGACCAAGTGCCGGCGGCGCCGGGCGCTGCCGCGCCGGGGCCATGCTCCATCTGCCCGCCCGCCCCCGCCGCGCCGCACGCTCGCCATAGAGCCGCTCCGCTCTGCTCCGCGCCGCGCCGCCGGCCCCGCCGGGTAAGTTACCAGCCCCGGGGCCGGAGGGACAGGGGCGGGCGCAGGGGGTAGTGACGCACCTGGCCGGTAGCCTGGCTCGGCTTGGCACGGCAGCGGGCAGGTGTGCGCCTGGGCGGCTCTCGGGGGCGAAACTCGGCCGTCCCCAGGTGGGACCTCCAGACCTTTCCTGGCATTTGCAGCTTGACTCCCCGCCACCCCCCCAACAGGTGGCTTAGTGCCTTCCCGCTCTCCGGTGCCTTCCTCTTCCTCGCTGCCGCCTAACAGGTGGTGGTGCCGCCGCGCCGGCCCCCGTGCGGGAAGCGGGTTCGTGCCCGCCGCGGGCAGCGCCGCCCCTCCCGAGGGGCTCCTGCAGCCCCCGGGGCTCGCCTCGGCGTGCGTGGGGAGGGAGAAGCCGCGCTCTGCCTCACCCCTGCGCGCCTTCATGCCCCGCGGTATGTCTCGTTGCAGCGGGCATGGGGAACCAGGTGGAGAAGCTGACCCATCTGAACTACAAGGAAGTTCCCACGGCCGACCCGACAGGTATGGACAGAGATGAAGGGCCCAGGATCGGGGTCTCTTACATCTTTTCAAATGATGATGATGAGCTGGAACAGCAGCAGGATTCTGTGCATGACCTGGGGGGTGAGCACCCAGCCCTGCAGACCTACGATCCCCAGCTGCACGAGGTGGAGTGCTCAGTCTATTACCGGGATGAGTGTATTTACCAGAAGAGCTTTTCCGAGGAGGACGCGCTGCCGGAAGAGGGTGATGAAGGAGGCGGGGGGCATCTGAGCACCTACACCCCAGAGAACCTGCTGAACAGGTGCAAACCAGGTGACTTGGTGGAGTTCGTGTGCCAGGCCCAGTATCCACACTGGGTGGTCTATGTCGGGGATTTTCAGGTTGTGCACCTGCACAGGCTGGAGGTGGTGAACAGCTTCCTGACGGACGCTAGCCAGGGCAGGCGGGGCCGCATCGCCAACCAGCTGTACCGCTACAAACCCCTCAGCCCAGCCGTGGTGGTCCGCAACGCCCTGGAGCAGGTGGGCTGCAAGGACCGGGAATTGAGCTGGAGAAACTCGGAGTGTTTCGCTGCCTGGTGCCGGTACGGCAAGCGGGAGTTCAAAATCGGGGGGGAGCTGCGCATCGGCAAGCAGCCCTACCGACTGCAGATCCGCCTGGGCGACAAGCGCAGCCACACGCTGGAGTTTCAGAGCCTGGAGGATCTGATTATGGAGAAGAGGAGAAATGACCAGATTGGTAGGGCTGCTGTCATCCAGGAGCTCTCCAGCCACCTGCAGGCTGCAGAGGAGGAGGAAGAGGAGGAAGAAGACTCTCATCATCCAGGTGCTCGGACTGCTGTGGAGTAGCAGCCTCAGCACCACCGTGCTGCTTAGCCTGGGTGATGGGGATTAAAACTGAAGGCTGCGAAATTGAGCTGTTTTAAGCCCTTTGGGCTGCTTCGGTGCAGCTTCATTCCAATCACACGTGAAAGGAAGGGGGAAAGCAGATTAAGTGTCTGTGCTTTAGTGCTTAACTCCTTCAGTGCTTGATGATAAAACCACTGACTTATTTGTAGAGGATAAAACTCAGGGCAATTCTACCCATACTCACTCCCACCTCTTTCCCTTCCCTTCTGCCCTCTTTGTGCATAGCCTTTCGTTCAGCCATCTGCCAGTAGGCTTGACCCTATGAGATGCTAAATGCCTTTGACATCTACTTATCAGCAGAAGTTAAGAGTATTTAGTACTATTAAGAAGGAGCCAACAACTTTCAGGACATGGCCATGCAGCTCTGAACATATGATTAGTTTGGTAGCTGAGAAGCGTGAGGATATTGTTTCCCCTTCTTTTTCCCCCTTTCTTTTCAGTTGTGGCTTCTGTTGGTATTGCAACAAGCTGCTTGTTTGCCTGGTACGAGGCTTTATGGATTGATAGCCAGCCCACAGGAAGGTATAAGAGAGAAATCTCCATTAATTTTAATGAAATGGATTTGATGTGCCTGATGCCTTCTTAATTGATAGGAGCTTGCAGATGGGCTAGGGGACCTTTGCCTTTGCTATCAGTGTGCAGCTTTGAGGACGGAAGATGTATTTATTGCTGACCAGTCCCACGGGAGGAGGAAGTTTGCACCCTGACTAAGGAGTCTGTGTATCGGTGTATGCTGGGACTCTTAAAGGCAGATACGGAGCTATGCCAGTGCTTGTTACAGGCTGTCTGGCTTCCCCTAAAGCAAATGGCAGAGCTCCTGATTACATCTGTGGTACACATCAAGGCAGTAGAAGCTGGTTGTTCCTGTGCAAGAGTATGTCATAGGTAAGCAACCCCTCGACAGGGTGGCCTCTTGGCTGGGTGCTGCTGGCCCTGAACGTGTCCCAGGTTCTGCACCGCAGTAAACAATGACTGTGATGGGAAGTGATGGGAGGGAGCACAGGCTGGAAGGCATCACCAGCAGGGGCTTTTGGGTGTTCCTGTTTTTTTCTTTCCTTCCTTCCTTATTGCAATTTCCTTTTCATTAGAAATGTCACTTTTCCATTTTTGCTAATTTTTATGGTATGCAGCTGAGCTATAGCATTAGAGAAAAGGAGATGACATGCCTTGAAAGTTGCTGCACAAGTCCCTTATTAACCTGGAGGGGAAGTGATGTGCTGCCTGTCTTGAATATTCCCTGAACTTGTTTTCAACTCTTGAACTGCTCTCACACACACACAGCACTGTCAGATCTTTGTCCTGGAATCTGACGTGTGTAAGCAAACACTGATTTGGAGGCAGTTTCTAATGCAAAATTCCTCCCCCTTAAAGCACAATAATGCTGAGGTGAACTTGAAGATAAGCTTGAGTTCATTTAAATAATGGAAACTAACAGTGTGATGTAAACTCGAAGCGTAGTTAATATGGTCTTCCCTGCAGTTGTTTACAGTTATACCACAAATAGCAAAGTACTCCGTGTCCTTTCCACCCCTGAGATAGAGGCAAAGTTTGTCATTTAAGAACAGGTAGATACCAGCTTTTGATTAGTTATGAAGTAACTTTGCCAATGTGATCCAAATATATCGTGGTGTTGTGTTTTCTGCCTAAAATACACAAGGTAGAAGCAACCTCTGAAAGACTATTTCATCCTCACTTCAGGAGGAAAAATAACTTTTAGAGTTATGCAAATGCGCCATGTACTGTTCCTTTAATGACTCCTGTGGTCTCATTTTGGGCTGTAAAATAACCAAATCCAAAGGAGAGTTTAACACCCAGCTCCCTTAGAATGCTATAGCTCAGGTGTGGGGTTTTTTTTCTCCAATATGCAATTGAGTTATACTCAAGTTACTGTGGTTGCCAAGTAGATGTGCAACTTTGCTTGGAGAGCATTATAACTACCCATATGTAACTATGATGGGGTTAATAGGTGTATGTCTGCACACAGGTTTTGTACAACAACTAAAAGCTGAAATGATCACTGAAATAGTCTGAAAGAGTGAGAGAGAATCCCTTCTTTGTACTGACTGGTGTGAGACAACAGAGGTAATTGAGATCGTGTCTGGCTGTGGTTTCTTTCATGCTGAAACCTTGTACATAATGAAGTTTATTTCACTGTGTAACATAGGTATGTTAAATAATATTTTCTTACAGATATTTTTGAAAGTTAAAAAAAAAAATCCCTTCATAACCTTGCATTTGAAAGTAAGTTATGCACATTATTTTCCAGTCTTCTGAATGGGTTTATTTTTCATTAGTGATCTAAAGTATATTCTAGGTCATAAAATATAGAAACTGCTATAAATGTCAAATAATATGTATCTACAGGGTACTAAATAGTAAACTAGTCATGAAAATATTTTTCCCTTGTGTCTGAAACATCAGAGCTGTGGCACTTAGCTATTTCTTTCCTTCTAAGACCCTCTGAATAGCCTGGCTTTGTTTCTTGTTCTCTATTTCACTTTTTTCTTTAACAAGACAAGGACCAAATCTGCTTGGGAATGGAGAGCAAAGCTCCTTTGACCAACTGAAATTATGTCTTGTGCTGATCTTCGTGCTTCTCTGTACCAGTCATGCCTTTTGGGATAAACCCCCACACAGGCAAAGGGCCTTAGCAAAGAATCCCAGAGCTTGCACTGGCTTGCTAGGATGGGGAGTGAAGGGCAGAGCTTGCCTCACAGGTTTCTGCTGTAACACCTATATGCTCCTGTGGCACCTGGGATACAGGTGTCCAGTATTTAAAACATAGATATTTGGAGTCTTTAAATTTCTCTGCAAGCCCTGTCTGGGAATTTATTCTGTCTCCTGGCATTCCATTATGGGTAAAAGTAGAAGAGAGGGGGAAGCTTGGATTATTATTTTTTTATTTAGTCTGGAAGAGAGCTACTTCCATACAGGGATTTCTTATTCCAGCAGATAAAAATGCAACTGTTGAATCTTTAACAGACAGGTCCTTTTCCTCTACTTGTTCGTTAGGCAATGTTATTTAATAGGTGCTACTAAACACCACTGCAAACATTTCCAAGCAGTCTGGTCTTAAAGCCATGGATGAGCTGGATATGAGAAAAGGAAGTGCTGTAGAAGCACATCACAACTGCCTAGTTTCTTGCCTTTGCTGTACTTTACTCAGTTTCTGTCTGCAAATGAGGCTGGGTTTTCTGAAGCTTCTTTTTAAAGAAACAGATCTCCCAGGAAAACAGACTTTTTTTGTGTGTCTACTTCAAGACTTTTGTGAAGATCACAAAAGGCAGGGGAAAAGAATAGATAAAAGTTCTCTACAGCTTCTTCTTTAACATATAGAAAAAGTGTGATCCTTCTGCAGAACTTCTGGTTCAGTGAAGGTCTTGAGCCTATACCGAAACTGGAAGTTGAGTAGACTCTACCTTGTGCTACTTGAAAAATCAGTAAGACTGTTCATGTGCTTTGAGGTTAAGTGTATATTTACACTTCTTTGTGAATAAGGGCCTGGAATCTCAGTTTGAGGTCTCTGGTGGGAGTGTGGAGGCTCTGAGGTTGCATAATCACTGGGGGAGAACAAGTAGTGCTGTGAAAGCTGTTTCTCAAAGGGCCTGTTGTCCAAACAAGGCTCATGGAATCCAGCCCAAACTTTGGCCTCAGTTTCCCCCTGGAAATCCAGGAGCTGCACCGATTTGGCGGGAGGTGTATTACACAGCAGTTGTGAGCAGAGCTGATGATAGTGCTGCAGACTGTTCTCTGCTATCTGTCTCATCATGCTTGAACTTTCCCATGCGTTTTTAACATTTAAAGTTAGTATCATTTGTTTTAAAAGCCCTTTGATTGTGCAAACACTTAATCATCTATATGAATTTACTCATTTGGGCATACCTACCGCTGCTGATAGGATGACTGCTGTGAATATCATTATGCACATGTTAAGGCTGGCAAGACAGAGCCCCAGATGTGTAAATGTAGCTCCAGCTAGGAAATGTAAATGAGCAGTCTTATTTCCCCAGAGGATTGGTGTGTTTGATGCAAATAATGTCTTGGAAAAGGCTTTATAGTACAACCTACAATTATTCCTTGATTGAGTAGTTTAAAGAACACAGTTTAGACATTCACCTTCCGTGGCAGTGAACAAGGGCATAAACTGAAGAGTATTTCACATTATCCCTGATTCTGCATGAGTGCAAAGTGTTGATTACAGCCGCTCTCTGGAGCTCACCTGGCCAGCATAGTAGGTAGTTTTAGGGTAGGCAGGGAAAGTACTCGAAAGCCAATTCAAAAACTGTATTTTCTTACCTGGAAAAATACATTCTTCAGACTGAAGGATCCTAGACTGTGGAAGTAAACATTAAATTGTTTTGTACAAAGGAAACCCTTAAGTTTTGTTCATTTAAAGTCAATATTCTGCTCTCAGTACTAAAATAAGTAATATTATGTGATGAATATATTTCAGATTTTGAATGTAAAGATGGTTTTCTTTTTCTCTTCTCCTTTGGTTAAGTTTTACCAAAGGTCTGTCCTTGGGTCTGTGAAGTGTGTTGTCAAGTGATTTCCCACCTGTGCTTTTCTGACAATTAACAGCACCAACCATAACTCTGACAGCCATGTAGGAACAGATATTTTTCTGAAGCAAATTTTTAATTTTATATAAGAGATGAGAGACAAGTAACTAAGTAGACATAGAACATACATTGTTCCAACAGCAGTTTCTATTTGTAAGAAATCTACTGTTAATTGAGTATGTGTTGACTGCTCTTATAAATCAATGTGCAGTGATGAGGCCACGTGTATTGTATAATGGGCTTAGACTTTCAGATTAGATTTTTATTTTAAAGTGTGGGTAGGAAGAAATCAGGGTGACTTCAAACACCGATGGTTTAGATGGTTATTTTGCATTAATATCAAATTAGAAGCTTTCTTTAAATGCACACTTGAAATTCCTGACATTGTACAACTTCATGGAATCATCCACAATAACAAATGTAATCACAAAATGGGTTTTTTTTCCATCATGAGCATTTTCTGTAAACTGTCTTTTGTCAGTAAATGTTGAATTGTTAGTGCAAATATCTTCTTTTCCCGAGAAAGAAGTACAGATCATTGATTGTACCATTTCCTTCAAAATGAAGGGCATTGCATAGTAACTAAAAAGAAATAAAACATTTATAGTATCTTTTACAACCTTTCTTTTCTTTGGGTCATTTTTTTTTGAATGGTGTGCTTTTTGGAAAACTCATGTTTTCTCATGATGGATGTGTTGGACAGAAAAGAATCAATGTTTTCACTGACTTCACATGTCAGACCAAAATCTGACTTTTCAATTGTGTCCTTGCTCCAAAGAGAGAGGAACAATAATCTCTATACAAGGCCAGCCCATCAGCTGCTTAACAGGCAATAGCTGTATTAAATCCAATGAGGATCTGGACCATAATTTAATTTTAAAAGTGGAAAATGAATTCAGCAGAAGATCATATAGTATTAGTTGGCACCCAGGCTTCTCTTGTCTGCCAGCAACTGTGAAAAGAACAGATGCAGTGTCTGTGATAGGGAGAAATAAGAGAACTTCAGAACTCACAGGGAGTTTTTGGAAAATCTGTACAACTGTTCAGTTTGTGCCATGTTTTATCTTGTGGAAGCTTCAGGGAGGGAGTGGGATCTATGTTCTACCTGCATCAGGTTCAAGGGCAGTTCTTACTGAAGGTGATGAGGGTCATTCATTGTACTAAGATGTTAGATCCATAGGGTAACGGTTCTTAATTCATCAAAGCCTTCCACTGTGTACACATCCACGATGACCAAACCGCTAGCAGTACAACAAACTGTACTTTTCTCCCTGAGATCCTGACCAGTAAGAGATATTTGAACCTCACACAAAAGCACTGAGGCAGCTCAAGCAAGAATACTTGGAGTGAAACCGTCCTGAAGAAAATTAGCTAGAACAAGGTGAGACTTCTGCTGAAAATACTGGTGGAGATCTTAGCTCTTCTGTGGGTCACAGCTGTCCTTGACAGCCTTCTTACAGGTGTGACAGTGTGAGACAAATTATTATAACACAGACAGCAGCTTTTAAGGCTTAGGGCCACAGGTGGGATTCCACTATAGCATTTAATTTCTAGCTCTGGCTTGGACTTGGGTGACTTTAAACAAGATGTACTAGGCACCTGGCTGTGCCCTCTGTAATGCAGAAGTGCTTGAATTTTCAGGTGTCTGATATTAGATCTGAAAAAGAACATGAAGAACCAAAGATGTGAACTGGGTGATTGAATCAATACCTGAAAAATCTCTGCTTGGTTGCTACCTAGCACTGGGTGCCACTAAGCTTTGAAGCTTCATTATTAGGTTTGGTTGGTTGGTTTGGTTTTTTTTTCCCAATTCTTTATTTATCATATTATTTCCAGAGGTTTTTTTTCTTGAGGTTCTGAGTGTTTTTCTCACTTGGAAATTTCACCAAGTACATAAAGTTAAGCAGCTCATGACTTCTTTCATAGCCTGTGCCCATAGAGAAAGAGGTCCAGCAAGCTGGATCATACCTTACATCCCAGTGACTGCTCCTAGAGTGTATGTGACCTATCAAAGAGGAGCTTCTTAATAAGGACCTTTGCATTGCCCTATGATGTTGCACTTAAGCAAATGGTCTAGTGGTTGATAGGGCTGGGACAAAGGCTGGACTTGATGATCTTAAAGGTCTCTGAAAGGTCGCTGAAATGACTCTGTGATTCAGGACACACCTGAGCTAGAAATAGTTTAATGTAAAATGCATTCACGGGAACATGGACTGTGATGTGGTCTCTGCACTTCTGGCTGACTGCTCTGAGCCAATGGACTTGTGTTTTCCTTCAGTTCACTCTTTTCTGTGCTATGGATCACTTCTAACAGAGCACTCTTGAAAGTCTGACAAAAACCTGCAAGTGATAGAAGGGTTGAATCCCTGTCATCTCCAGGCAGAAGAAGAAATCAATTTTTTATTTTCCTCTATCCTGAAGCTATGCTCAGATCTCTAGGATACTGTATAAAAGGAAGGCTGCCAACCTTTGTCTTTATAAAGGAAGGCAGCCCAAGTTCTAATTTGCACGAGTGGTTGCCTTGTACTTTCTTCCCGAGAGCTCTGCATTGCAGCAGGAGGCAGCTACTGTTGGCCAAGAAAAAGGTGCCCAAGCACTAGAGGGGGGTGGGATGGGAACAGCAGACTCACAAAAAATCCTTAAGAATGGGAGGGACCTCTAGAGACCGTGTAATCCACCCCCTTGCTCAAAGCATGGGCAACTAGAACAACTTGCTCAGGACTGCATCCAGTCAGATTTTTAATAACTTAAGTGATGGAGACCAAAAGTGTCTCCAAGCAACTTTCCACTGCTTATGGGCTTTTATGTTTTGAGTTTTGTCAAGAACTCCTTGATTGTCCGTGGCACTTTTGCTTGACTTCTTGCAGGTAGGGATGGGCCATTCAAGAGCTTGGATGAGGTGACTGATAAACATCAGCCAGGTGTTATGGACATCCTCTCTAGCACTGTGTCCATGGATTCAAAACAGGTCCCTGAGCAGACTAAAGTTTTCTCTCATAAAGTCCATGTTGTGATCCTGCTATTTGCCTTGTTCCCGCTTCTGAAAACTATGAACTACACTATCTTGTGGCAACTGCAGCCAAGGCATCTCCAAAGCGGTTCTTCCTTGTAAGTGTACTCTATAGAGGTATCTCCCCTCATTACTGCCTTGATCCTGTGCCAGGAAGTTGTCATCAATATACTCCATAAACCTCCTGGATTCCTTGTGCCCTGCTATGTTGCCCCTCCAGAAGAGACTGAAGCAGTTCAGGTCCCCCATGAGGAGCAGGAAGTCCTGTCATGAGGCCTCTTCCACTTTTGTGCTGAAGACAGTCTCATCTTCTTTCCAGTCAGATAGGACATAGCAGCCACCCACCACAACATTGCTCACCTTGCTCTGCCTGCAAACCCTGACCCGTAAGCTCTCAGTGGACTTACCGTCTATCCCCAGGCAGAGCACCTTGTATTCGTGCTGCTTTCACCTCCTCTCCATCCAGGTCTGGCCTTCCTACAGAGCCTGTATCCATCCCTTGCAGCCTTCCCATTATGTAAGTTATCTGTTTACGTCTCTGTGGTTCCCAGTGAGATCATCACCCTACAACTGCACACAAACCTCCAATCCCCACACTCCCCATGCAGTGTGCACCAATGTAGAGCCACCACAGAGCTGTACTATCAGCACTTCCTTATTTCTGTGCATACATTTTGGGTGACCTCCTTTCATCCCACTTCTGCTGTTTTAGGGCCTCTCTCATCCACATCAACCTGCACTATTTGCCAGTTCTCATTTCTTTGTGGGTCTTGATTTGCTTCCCTCATTGTTCCACGGTTAAAGCTCTCCTCCCCTAGTTGACCCCTGTTGGCAAAGATGTTTCTCCCCAGTTAGTCAGGTGGATCCCACCTCTCCCAGCAGTCATTGAACCATCGTTGGAGTCTCTGTTTTCTAACCCACTAAGCACAGGGTTTGCCTGTCTTACTTTCAGTACGTCTTAAGCATCAGACTCCTCTTGTATCCTGGTATCACAGAGGATATGGGCAACCTCCTTTTCATCATCTCTGATGCTGCTGACCTCCTGCTGCAGCTCCTTTACTCGGTGACATGAATCCTTCCACAGCATGCACCTGCAGACAAGGAGCCCATCTCCCCTTAGTTCCAGCAAGTAGCCCCAAGAAGTCACTGCATCCTGAGCCCACAGAACTGCATCCTCCTTAAGGTCAGTCAACCTTGGCTAAGGGACCAAATGCTTCAGTTATCCTCTCACTCCTACTGAAGGAGAAAATAGAATGGAAAAGCTCACGGGTCATGATAAAGACAGGGAGATCACTTACCAAATGCTGTCATGAGCAAAACAGATTCAACATAGGAAAAATTAAATTTCTTGTTAATCAAAATAGATTTGAATGATAAGAAAGAAAAACTAAAAATAAAACACTTTCCCCTCTCTTCGCTGGGTGTAGTGGGTCTGGGATGGTAGTGATTTTCCACAGCAGCTCCTGCAGTGCTGTGCTTACTGTTGATACCAATACTATGACTACTGCTCGCACAACATCAGGGCTGTCCCTCCAGCATTCCTTCCCCCACCTTCACCAACAGCTGTGGGTGGGCACAATCTTGGGAGGGACCACGGCCAGAACAGCTGACCCAGGCTGACCAAGGAGATATTCCATACCATATGACATCAGCTCAGTAATATAAACTGGGGGAGAGGAGCAGGAAGGGGAGGCAAGATTCATTTTTGGCCTTCCCAAAGCAACCGCTACGCGTACCGAAGCCCTGCTTCTTGGGAGGTGTCTGGACATCACTGCTGATGGGAAGTAGAGAGTAACAGCTTATCTGCTTTTGCTTCACTTCCCGCACGTGCAGCTTTGCTGTTTCTTTATTAAACTGCTTTTATCTCAACCCACGAGACTCTCATCTTATTTCCTCCCCTTACCCTGGCTTGCTGAGGAGGTGAGTGATTGACTGGTATGGTGGGCACCTGGCATCCAGCCAGGCTCAAACTACCACACTGGGCAATGCAGGTGTCGTGGTTTGGCCCAGCTAGCACAGCAGCACCACAACAGTCTCTTGCTCAGTGCCCCCATTCAGTCCCACCCTCATTAGGATGGCAGAGGCCCCAGTGAAATGGGAGTAAAAAGTTAAGCAAGGTTGTTGTGGATTAAGACAAGGGCAGGGAGGGCTCGCTGCCAATTACGATTCCGGGCAAAACAGACTCCAGCACTCAACTTAGAGAGGAAAGTAGGTAAGTTTATTCTACAAGAAACAGAACAGAATAAAAGCAAAAAGGGAGTAGGATGTTGAGAAAATTACAACCAGCACTTTAAGATCTCCCTCCCCCAACCCTCTTTTCTTCCCGGGCCCAGCTCACTGCTCCCCATATCTCTACCTCTTCCCTCTTCAACAGCTCAGGGGGGCAGGGATAGGGGATATGGTCAGTCTCTCACAGATGGGCTCTGCTGCTTCTACCTTCTCAGATGAGGATGACTCCCGGCACTCTTCCCCTGCTCCAACACAGGGTTCCTCCCCCAGGACATAGTTCTTAACGAACTTCTCTGATGTGGGTTGTTCCCAACAGCTGCGGCTTCTGCCGATACAGGGTCCCTCTCTCGGGACAAGGTCTCTTCTGGGCATAAGTTTAATGAGCTGCTTTGTAGTGGGTTCCTCCCCACAGTTACAGCTGTGGATATTGGATCCCTCCCTCAGGACACGGCCTCTTCCAGACATAGTTTTAAAGAAGAAAATCACTGCCCCTGGCTCGGGGTCTGCAGTGAAGTGGTTGGGTCCCCACCACGGGACGTGGCCTCCTCCGGCCATAGTCACTGTCCCTGGCTCAGGGCCTTTAATGAAGTGAATTTATGCCCCTGGTCTGGGGCCAGCTTTAGCAAAATGAGTCTCTGCCCCTGATATGGGGTCATTATCAAAATGAGTCTCTGCCGCTGATGTGAGGTCTTTAAAAGAAATGAAAATAAATCTCAGCTTCACCAGTTCTCTCCATAGAATGCAGGGGAGTCTCTGCTCCAGCACACCTCCTCCTCTCTTTCATCACTGACCTTGGAGTCCACATGGTTGTTTCTCTCACTGTTCCTACTCCTTGCACCACCACCAGCCAGAAGAAAAAGAAGGGGCAGAGAAGAAGGGGAAAAAAAAAAGGAGGAAGATGGAGAAAGAAACCTTCCCTTCCGGCTTCTTCTTAAAAAGTGATCGTGGAGGCGTCTAATTGGCTCAGCCTCAGAAGTGGATCTGGCTCAGAGCTGGGGAGAGTTGTGAGCAACTTCTTACAGGAGCCATCTTTACAGCCCCTTCCCCCTTACCAGAAAAGGCTGTCATGGCAAACCATGACAGCAGGGTGGGCTGGGGGAACAATGGGTCCATTGCAGCCCCTCTGGACTGCTCCTCCCTCCTTCACCTCTCCCTCCACCAGTGCATCTTTGGGCATGGACAGCCTGTGCAGTGCCTCAGGAGCTTGGGCTGAGAGATACCCTGATACTGCAGGGACAGTTGCTCCAATGGATGTGGGGGACTGTGCCCTGGACTTCTCTGTATGTTGTTCTTGGTAGAGTTTTCAGCCCCTTTTCTCCAAACTGCTGCGCCTGTTGGCCACACACTGCTCGCCATATACCAGGCCCAGCAGTTACCTACGCCTTTCCCTAACACCTGCTGAAAGGGTGCTTGACCATCCTGATCAGAAATCAAATGGAAATGAGGAAGTGAAAGTACTCTTCAGTCAGGAAGAGGTGTCAGATCTGGTTAGAAGAATTTGGAGCTTGCTAGAGACTCATATGGAACAGTCAGTGAGACTCACAGAAGTCTGTGCTGGAACCAGAATTTGTCGCTGTTATCAAGTTCATCAGTGGAAATAATCTGGCACTGTTAAGAACCAAGTTAACTGAAGATCATATGAAAGTCTGGTCTTTCTCTTAATTTTAACTTGCTCCTGAGCTTCTTCCATATTGTCTTATTCAGAACAAGCATTCTGGGGCAAACTCTGCTCTTTCTGTACAGTAGTTAGTGCAATGAAGTCTCGAGGTGTTTACATAGTATTAATCAAGTCAATCACCAGAGGGCAGAGGAAGTGAAATGAGAATGTTCTGGACCATGAAATAGATGACTCACATGCCTGGAAAAGGTTTAATTGAGCAAAACAGGTACACAAGTGTACCTGGCTCACCACAGAAATTGAACAGAGAAAGTTGAGTCCCCAGAGGATAGGATCAAGGCACTCTGACAGCACACAGAGAAGTGTGTGCAGTGCTAAAGTAAATTGTGTCTGTGGAAAATAGGTTTCCACATACAACTCATCCAGCTCCCACAGAAGACAGCTGGCAGCACTGTTCTTCACAGTACTTTCACTAGAGCTGTTGGTGATGTCCAATGTGGAAAAGATGCTCTGCTGGCAACCTTAGCACCGTGTACACAGTGAGGAGCATTGCTTGAGACCCAACAGTGTTACTCTATGGAAACACATTTGATGTTGTGTTTTTTCCTCTTCATGTTTTCTGTGCTCTTGTTCCTCAGCACCTCAAGAAAGCAATGCATCTATGAAGAGGAAGAGGGAAATGTATAGTTGTGGGGAAGACTGGTGTGTACACGTAGCCATGGTGTTCTGCGCTGCCCATGTCTCCTGGAGCTGGATTCTTCAACCCTCACTGCAAAAGGAAGAAATGAGATACCCACACCCAGACTTGCAGATAAGTAGGTAGCTCAAGTGTTGGCCTGGGAAGTGGTTTCAAATATCCTCTCTGCCTAAAGCAGAGCGTGGTCTTAAACACAGAGCTTGAGGAAATGCTTTAACCAATGCTTAGGGGACCAGAGCCATTTGTATTCTCTGCATCAGTGAATAATTGACCCATCCTATCAAAGAAGAGCACTACCAGCAGGGAACAAGAAACCTATGTCTTCAAGTAACTGGCAGTCTTGCAGTTACATTGTTTTCTGGAGGAATAGGATGCTAAAACTTCAGCTCTTCAGGATTTTCAATGACAGTGACGGGCCTTATCTTTTCCATGTGATGTGCATAGCAACAGAGCTCTAAGAAAGCCAAGAAGACTAAGTCCCATGGTAGATTGTTAAATGGTGAGGCTCAAAGGATTTCTGTAGTATCTGCTTGAGCTACATTTTCAAGAGACAGAAGTGCCCACAGCTCCTGGGCATGCAAGATGTGTGGTCTTGGGCCGGACCTTCTAGGCTTAGGAAGACTAAGGCTTAGCCACCTTATATGTCAGTAGGCCAGACCTTTTTTGGTTTTTCTGTTATTATTACAAACTACAGATATGGTTAAAAGACATACCAGCTGTTAAAAAGTATTTTCTGATTTTCCTTAAGGATGAAATAGTTTCTTCTTCCATGCACAGCTCTACGTTTGTCCACCTTCAATAAGCCCTACTACAGGTGTATGTATTTACAGCCCTTGTATGCCCAGATGCATCTCAGATCCTCAAGTCTAATGAGTTCCCATCACACGAATTAATTATACTACAAAGCACAGGAAAGAAAGCCATTAAGTCTTAAATTAAGTTATTAAATTAAAATATTACTGCAGAAATTCAATAGCACCTTGTAGCCTGTGGGAAGTGCAGGGAAAAAACACCATTTGCAGGTGAGGAGCACCTTATCATATTCATGGGGAGGAGGTGCTGAGCCCTGCAGAGAAGCTGCAGTTATAATGAGTCTTTTATCCAGGAAAATGCAGTTATCCCAATACATTTGTGATGGAAGCTGAGGTACTAAATAAGATGCTAGCAGGATATAAATAATGAGGTGGCACACGGCTGTGTGTTGGAACCAAGCCACTGGAGCAAGATAATGGCAAAGGCAAAAGCTTAACTTTCATTTGGGTAGTTCCTGTGGGAAAGGGGATGAGAGGATAATGTCGCATGGAAAGCTGATTCCTCAACCTGTAGTGTGTAACATGACTCCGAAGCCCTGCTTGTCTTTATTCAGAGCCAGAACATGCAGAGTTGAATTACTGCAGAGGTCTTTAACCCTAGGTGCAAGGCTAGTTTCCATCTGAATGTGCCCCCAAAGTCTAACCGTACAAAGGCCATTTCTGGCTTTACATAACTAAACCCATGCTGAGAAAGGGAAGAAGCTGCTGAATGCATTGGGCCTAGATTCATCAAAGAGTTTAATCAACATCCCACTGAAAAGGGATTTGAACTTGTGCATGACTGCTCTGATAGTCTGAGGCTATCAGAGTATACATTATTTGATATTTTATGGTGGTTTCCTGTTGCCAGGAAAGGCATTACTCATATTTCTAATTAAACATTTTAATACAACACAGCTTGTAAGCATCTCATGGTACAGCCTAGTAAAGACACAAGATAGAGTTTTAAAAAGGAACAGTGATTTTATTTAACCACTAACACCAAAACTCTTCAACATAATTCTGCTCTGCCCATCCCCTCTGATGAAAAAATCTATGCAAGAATTCCTAACAGGAACATCAGTCAGTTTAGACATCATTGTACATCACTGTGTTTTGTTACAGGTTTGCTTAAATATCTTTCACTGAGATAAAGGAGTTGCAAACAAAAAGGGCACTGTTGTGAATTTTCCTTGTTTTGCAACTCTATATGGCCAGATTTACAGATTGCTGAAATGCTTTATTGCTTTGATTAAAGGACAAAGAATCAAGTAAACTTCTCTGATGATTTCAGGGGGGGAAAACGGTGATTAATAATCATGTTTCCTTTTAAAACACATTATCTTATTAACTGGCCTGAAAGTTAAAGCCCAGTTAAATCAAAAGAAGAATTTCCATTGACAGTTAATTGGGGATGTATTGTGGAGAACTGCAGCTAAGAAATGACTGACTTTTTTGAAATCAGATGGCAGCTAATGCCTTGTAAAAACTCTGAGCAATATTGCAATGCCTTATAACAAGTTGGGTACATCAGAGCAGTCTTGATAACTGTTGTAAATCTCTGAAGAGCCTGTTAATTCCTCCCTGACTGTGGTAAAAAGGGGCACATTTATAGATCTTAGCTCTCCATAGTGAATGTAACACATTTAATGTTGCAGTTGTCCCATGATGTCCCATAATGAGGAAGGAAGAGCTGGGCCTGGGAGGTGGTCCTGGCCACCAAGTAGCCCCAACATCTGAGGGACATCACGGGTTTGATCTTTCTAGGGATCTGCTTAGAAAGGCAAAGTATTCCTCTGGCTCCCACACAAAGTGCTCCCAGACACTGAGGAATTAAAATAAACTCTCAATTCCTCTTTCAGCTACAGCTTTTCCTAGATTTGTAACTAATTGCTCAGACCAGCAGTTTTCCTCAAGGAATCATTATTAGGGTCTCCCTTAGCCTCCATTTTCAGTCACTTCCTCTCCCCAGAGCTGATGGTTTCTGCAGCTTAAAAAGGTCTATCTACAGTCTTTGCTTTAGCTCAGCAGCTTCTGCTTTCTCTCAGGGCAACAGCAGGGTCAACTCACAGCTCAGTAGCTCTGGCAGAGCTATTGGAACAGTAGCACTGTTGCTGGAATAAAAGCATTAAGAAAAAAATGGTTCTTCAAATAATAAAGATATTATCAGAATGTCTCAATCTGTACACCTTTAACAACTTCTACCTGGAAACCAAGAATATTTCTTTGCTTCTCCCTAGGATTCTTTCACCCATAAAAGTCTTGAATCCACAGCACATGGCCTCTCTTTTGAGTCAAGCTGGTCTTACTAGAAAGCTTCTAGTCTCTCCCTGCCACCTCTGAACCACAGCAAATCAATACAGGATATTTCCTCTGGAACTGAGGTTTCTGAAGACTAGGAAACTGCAATTCTTTTAGTGAATGTACTTCCTTGTCTGACCCATTTAACTAGGAATACAATAGGTAGCAGAACCCACAGGAGATACAGAAATTCATAACATTGATGAACAGTCTGTGAGTGCTGCAGATGCCTACAGCATCTGTCCTTTTGCTGTCTGGTACATCTTCAATAGTCCATGACATTGCAACAGTCACAGGTGCTCCCATGATGAATATTTTTAGCCTGATTTCTTAGAGGTGTGAGGCTCTGTGGTGAGTGGAACTGCTGTTTTATGTGTTCACTGATAGGGATTTCAGCTTTGCTTTTGGGAGAAGGCTAGATGAGGAGTCACCACCCAGCATCACTTACCTTGCTCACTGCTGAACTGGGCACTTTCAGCCTCGTAGTCTTGGGCGTTCCTCTGCACAGATCCTTGGGCATCCCTCTATTGTACTCTTTCTGTATGAAATAGAGATGCTTGTTAGCTGCTGTTTCATATTCCTGGAATACATTGTAGTTATGGTGACCATGGAGAACACTTTCAGAGTTATTTTTTTCTCGTGAGAAATTGTCACTGAGATTACAGAATCAGAAAATGGTAGGGGTTGGAAGGGGCCTCTAGAGATCATCTAGTTATAAACACCTCTAGAAGATACTTGCAGAAGTATGCCACAGGGAAACCACAGGTGATGACAATGCAGAGCAGCTGTGTCCTCTGTGTCATGATCTTCAAAGCACAAGTTGTCCATTCTTTTGGACTGCTTTGTTCCAGAGATAGTAAGTGGTTCAAAGAAGTTTTCTGCAAGCTTTCAATGGCCTATTAGATAATCTTTTGTTCTTGTCTTTAAGCTGCTGATATATCTCAATGGATTAAGCTGGTGAACACTACTTTCATCCTCGTAACATGTAACTTTACCTTGCACTAAAAATTAAGTTTTTTCTAATACAAATCAAGAAGCTAACTGAATTTAGTCATTTTCTTTGTGAGGTACTTTGTGATCCTAATGTTAGGCAGGCAAGTGATATGCCTGTCTGACAGAGTTCCCTAACCATGAAAATGAATAGGCTTCTCTCAAAATGAATCCAGTCACACAAATGAAGCTCTCTCAAAGCCAGTCTCTTTTTGAGGCTTCAGACACAACACCACGTTTGCTAGACCTCAGCTTCCTACTCAAATAAAACCAATTGCTCAGACACAGTGATCCATTACTCAGGAAAACTTATATGTGATGCTAACATGGTGTCATTTAATAAACTAGGATTACATCTACTCATAAAATCGTAAGCAAACTGCAAAAAGCAAAAACAATAGTACAGGAAATTAGAGCTCAACAACAAGGTTCATAAGTAAAGTTTACTAGGCTGGATTTTTCTCCCTCTCTCATATAATGAGATCAGAGACCTCCACATTCTCTTTGGAATCAGGGATTTGTGCACACAAATGGCCTATGTGTCTTCTAGGTGATCTCTGTTTCCTATTATACTACTCTGCATCCCTCAAGACAACATGGAACAACTTTAGCTTTCTGCTAATTAAGTGTAGAGTTGTCTGAATTCTTTATTAATACAAATTTTAACGTGCTCATTGAATGGAATACATTATGCTTCCACTTGCTTCTGAGCTTACCACACAGATTTTGTTATATTTGTGCTGTAATCTCTTCCACTCCTCTACAGATGAGAAGGAAGGGCCCAGCCTATTGCTTATACAGAACATTAGTTTGTCAAGCATTTTGTGCATCCCCTGGGATTAGTGGAGCTATGAAATTGTATCATTATCATTGCCTGCTGCATTACCAAACCACCAGGCAGGGCCTGGGAGAATGTGCATGCATGTTTGTGCAATGACATTTTTAAGCCACTATTCTCCCTTTCATTTCTTTACTTCCTGCATACTAATCCATCCCCAAAGTATTCCAGGCTGGTGCCTAGAACAAGAATTTCCTTCTGTTTTAAACAAGATTTTTTTTTCTTTTTCAGGTATTTGAGCTATTTGACTCAAGCCCATCATTTACAGATAGGAGAACTGTTGCTTTTTGCTTAGACACATTTACAACTTCTGAAGAGAGATACAGACTTGCAGACTGCTGTGAAGTGATTTGGGTTTCAACCTTTGTCTCCACAGCATGCCTTTGAAAAACAGGCCCCTTGTAGGCACAGAATTCAGCTCTGCAAACACGGAAACCTGCCCACAAAGATAAGTGCAACAGCAGCAGTTGAGTCATGGCTTTACGGTATCAAGGTCTTATTTTAAAAATGTGTATAGGCCTGGAAATGCTTAATTTTAGGCAAACTTAATTTTTCAACTTTGTTACAGCAAAACAAATTTCAGAGATAAGCAAACACCACTGTGACAGGAAATTTGCAAGCCTATCAGAGAGGGAATTTTGCTTGAAAGAGCACCCTTGGACAACTGCAGAACTGACTGCTCTTTTGTAAGCCTACACCTTAAAAAATGCTCCTAAATCAAAAGTCTGTAATTGAATAATTAAGTGATAAAGCCTTGCCTCTGTGTTTGCTGTTGTTCCAGCTCCTTCTCACCAGGGTATTGTGCTCCTTGCTGGTTGCTTGGGCTGCACAGATAGCTGGCACCCAGGGAAAGTTGTTGACACGCGTAGTTGCTGACAGGGTGCGACTCTGCTTTTGGACGCAATCCTAAGCAAACAACGGTGTCAAACTTTTCAGTAGGGCAAGAGAAGTCACCATGACACAGTTACTCATGCTGGGCTAGACTAGGAAAGATTAACTCTTCCAAGGCCAGGCATTTTCTTCTTCCTTGTTGTCCAAATCTGAGCAGAAGGTTCGTTCACCTGCTCTTCACTCTCTCATTCCTCTTCCATTAACTTGGTAACCAGAAAAGCAAACACTTCAGTGTGTTGGCATGATGTTGTTGTGGAGGATGGGAGAGGTTTCAAATCCCTCATGTACTTTTGCAGAAGTATGAAGGTTGAAGCAATGTGAACGTTTAAAGAGCAAGGAAGCAGAGTGAGGAAGCATGGTCCCAGCAGCCTGGCAGCTCTGCTGGTGTCCTGTATATTTCATACAGGCTAATGTAGTGACAGGCTGGAATGTTGCTTTGAAATAGGAAAATGATTGATTACATTGTATTATGACGTGTAATTATAGAGAGAATTTCATAAATTTCAACAGAATTCATGGGTCATAATGTTAAACTGTAATATTATGTGGGTCTGAAAACCAAGAACTGTAATGCCATTAAGTGGCATGTAATGTTAGCACAGGAAAAAGAGCTCTTGAATGAAAGTGAGTTTTCATACTTTCACAGAAACATGTTTTGAATTTGTAGATGGTTTTGCCTGTTCTTTTTCTTCAAGGAGGGAAATGACAGTGATTTCCCTGCCACTCTTAGGACCTTTATGATCGGATACTGCAGTTACAGTTTTGTGATTTAATAAAGAAGCCCACCCACAAACGTGTTGAAATTGTAGATTTTAAAGCATTATGTTAGCAAAGATGTTTTGCAAATTTGAGGAAAGGGTGATGAAACTGAGTTGCAAGAATTTAATTTGCCATTCATTGGTCTTTATCCTGTTTTGTCTGCAAATAAGCCATCCTACTGAGGTGCATGGAAAGAAATGGAGATAGAAAATACGAGTCATTATCTGTGTAAAAGCAAAATGAATGAAGTTTGTGACCTGGACATTGATCTCAAGCAGCCATTTTTGCCTTAGATAAATTTTCAAAAGTCTGCTGTCCTTTCAGACTTTGTGATAGCTAGTACAAACTGTTTATTAAACAAGCAGCATTTTCCAAATAATGCTGAGTGGAATTTCCACTCATGCACTGAAATATCCTTCAGTATCTCTAATGAGGAAACAAAAATGGCAGTATAGCCAAACACAGGTGTTATGTTCTAATAGAGGGCAAATAGGAGCTACAGCTACAAGTAAAGGGCACTTGGAAGACACTGTTATTTATTGACAGCAGCACTCACAATTTCACCTCTTTGTGTCAGAGATTCTACAGTGGTGTGAACTAAATCCAGGGCAATCTTGAGATATTCTTCCTTCCAGGTCCTTGCAGAAGGAGCATGAAGGGATGTGGGATGAGGAGAATCAGAACTGTGCACAGGAAGTGTCAGGCCAGTGGCTGCAGGAAATACCACCCGGAATAATGTGAGCAACGTTGTGATATTCATGCATTGACATCATTTATGTGTCGAAGTGAGATCAAGAAGCAATTCCAGTACTCATACGTGGGAGGAATTGGACTATCTCAGTTGAGCATTAACAGTTATAAAATTCAGCACAATTTAGCTGGCTAAAATTCAGCAGAACTGAAGTGCCCATCAATAGTTTTTTTCAGAAACGTACTGGATTCTGAATAACAAGCTGAGTGCTATGAATAAAGGAGCAGAGAAGTAAGTGCTGTCTTCAGCCTCTTGTTCTTTAAGTCACGTGACTGTAGGTTGCCCTGCTTCAGGGACCAGGCAAAGGGGACAACTAAAATGCCTTATTTTCATGTGCCAATTAGTCACTACATGCAGTTATGCTTTTCCTGTTCTTTTAAGGAGGAGTGCTACGCCAATAGCTTTATCAACAGGTAGACAATGCTATTGGTTTAGGTAATGTTATATCAATACAGTCTTCCTATATTAAATAACAACACTCATTGGCAGAACTGGGAAAATGTTCCTCTGAGACAACAGCAGTTGTCTCAGATGTAGGCTTTAAATTAAGAGCTGAAAGTGTTAACCATCAATGACGTAGAAAGAGCATTTAGAAGGCACCCTGTTGTGTGCCCAGGGTCATTGTGCCTGTTGTGGAAAGACAAGTTATTTTCTTCCACATATAGGATTTACCAAAGTGTGCAAAAACTAGCCTGGACTGGCTGGAGTTGAAAGGAGGTTTGGGTGGTGTGAATTTGCTTGTTTGACTCAGACTTGCAGCACTGAGCCACAGTCACGAGAATTATTTTAGTGAAGAAGTTATGAAGTGTTTTGCACAGACTTCAGACTAGCATCTCCCCCAGGTTAAGTCCAGGGATATCTTAAGTTTTAAAGGCAGAATTGAACTGGAATAGCTTGAATTGTGACCAACAAAGATAGCATAAAATATATTGATTTTACAAAGAAAAAAGTTCTCTGATATTTTATTTATTCATTCCTTTCTGCAAACAAAAGGAGTTGTTGACTTCAGAAGTGCCTGTACTCTCTCACAGCAGCACTGGGTACGGGTCTGAGAATGTAAAAGTGAAAGTGATTGGACAATGATTGGTAATAAAGGTGAAAATACATAGTTTGTTTTCGTTGCCTACTGTGAAAGAAAGAACAAAGCAAAAAATTGGGATTAAAAGCCAAGTTAATGAAATTCCAAATACCTTTCAGTGTAATAAGTTACAACGGTATTAGTAGCACAAGCTAGGCAATTTATTCCTAAACCCAGCATTTTTTTCAGTCTCCCTAGGTTTCCTCTGTACTTAGTAAGGAGAGATGAGCATACACAAAGGGCATTTTAGATCTTAGGAGAACTGAATTATTTCCTCAAATGTGCTGAATCCCTTTCTTTCTCTCTAAATATATATGTGTACACAGACACACAGAAACACACACACACAAGGAAAGATTTCTGTCTATACATGCATATGTCTCTATATGTTACACACATCTTTATGTGTGTACACAGGCATGTGTGTACACAAGCATGTGTACGTGTGCTAACGGTCCCTAGCAAACTGCATTCTGAACCCAGGGCCATTGCCCACACTTACATGGGATTAATCCAAGTGTGGAATTTGGACAGAGAAAATGATGATCCTCCTCTTTCACTGTTTTTACAGCTATGTTGCATAAAGGAGTTTCTTCTGACTTACACTGGTTTACTTCACACCAAAGTAAAGGCTTTGAGAACAAAGGATGTTGGAATAATTCTATGGCTTTTACTAGAAGCTGGTAGCTAACGAGTTAATAACACAGTTCAGCAAACTAAATATCATATCTGGGAGATCTGTAGTCACATCTTCAGATTGTGTAATTTAGCAGCTCCCAAGACCTTGTCCTTCCAGAGAGCAGCTGAGGGATGGCCAGAGCCTGCTTTGATCAGTGTTCAAATCTGCCTGCATACCCCTGTGGGACCACTTGTCATGGGTCTTTCTTCTGCGATGCCTTGAGACCAAGAGACATCTCTTCCTCTAGGCTGGGCTCTGCCCTGGCACCTTGGTCTTCTCCATCCCAGAGGTGGGTGCATTTCAGCTCTGCCCCGAGCATACTGGGGAAAGAAAACTCTGCTGTTACCAATATAAAATGTATGAGCATTATTGATCCACCTGCACCTCGCTCTGTGCGCAGGGATAAAGGCTTGGCCTCTCACATGCAGGAGAACAACATTTTGCCTCTTGTTTGGAGGTCACTGAAAGAGTTGTAACAGACAATGTCCCACTGAATGCTAGGCACAGAGGCTGGAGCTACTCCATCTCAATCAGATAGATACAGAACATTTTACCTTGTGGTAACATTATGGGTGTCATGGTGTGACTGTTACTACTCGGAGGTTCCATGGTCTTTACCAAATATAACCAGAGATAAACAAGTAAACTCTATATCTGCAGTTCCTCCCCACGTAACATATACCATGAACATCAACAGTTCTGGGCTTATCTTACTGCAAATACTTTGCCAATTAGCTAATGCAGCTCGCATTTTAAGGGTATTCAGGGTGATGGCTGAGATTCTTGAGCAAAAAGCTCTGTAGCTGCACAACCTTCTGTCCAAATAAGAGTGGCTAATATTACATTAGAATGATTCCTGCCTTCCCCCTCACGTTCTAAGTAAAAATCCAAAGCAGGCTGGCTAAGAGAGAGCACCAAATTTCAGGTGGCACATGCACCCTTGAAGTGTCAGCTCCACTTCCTGGGCACAGTCTCTAGCTTTCTTGTAGCGTTGAGTGGTTTTTAAGCAGCTCTGACTATATTTGCTGTCACTAAGTGACTGTAACAGAGAGCCAGAATACAAGAAAGCCACAGTAGCACTGGCCAAAATCAACCTCCTCATCTTTTCATATGAATGTTGACTGCTAGGTCTTGGAGATTATGTCCAGTCCTCCATTCGGAGAGTCTCCTGAAGAGCGAAGAGTAAATATCAAAGCATGGGTAGAAAGTATTTCCACTAATTGTAGCTGCAGTTCTCCTCATCCTTTTAATACACTCCAACAGGCAGAGGCAGCTCTCGGTTATTAAGTGTGTATTTGCTTTGTTTTACTGCAAGGTAAGCCTGTATCTGCTATGGAAACCTACAGATACCACAACAATTACTGTGTATACTTAGATTTACATGCTATTATCTGTGCCTGCATATTTGAAGAGCCATTGCTACTATTACCACTGAATGGTGCTGGTTACTTCCAGTGACCATAAACAAAATCAGTATCAGGAAAAAACAGACACTACATATTTTTCCTGCTTGTATGCTGGCCATCATGTCATTCTCCTCAATAGGAGCTTTCAACTCAGATTGTCTTATCGTGCAAAAGCTTTGATGCTTGCAAAAAAAAAAGTACAGTTGCTCGATAAGGATGCTGTTCAGGTGTAAAGGTGACCCCTAGCTACACAATAAACAGCCAGGTCACAGACTGGAGTAGATTCTTTTCTCCAACTCCTCTGAAATTAGGAGGAGCTGATAAAGCAGCCAAATCAGACTGTGTAAATGGTAAAAACTCTAAGAAGGTAAAGGTTTACTGAGCATATCTAAGCTGAGATGGCTTGATGAATACAATCATGAGCTGACAGCCTAAGTGGCTTATCTCTATGTCAGTAGTGAGTTACTTCTCTCTCATTGTTAACTCCCTCACTCTATAAAGCTGGTTTCATGCATTTCTGTCAGTCTTTATTAATGTTTCAAACTCATTGCTGGAGTATTTCAGTTTGTCCAGACCTGGTCTACTTTCACTCTATTGACATTAATTTATTCCTGTAACTCATTAGGACTTTTGCAATGCCAAAGAACATTTTTTCTTTGCTTTCTGTAGGTAATTCAGTTTCTCAGAGACATGGAGATGTTTAGTCCAGCACATGAAGGTGATATGACATGCAGTGGTACTCAGTGGCTTTAAGACATCAAATCTAGTAGTGGAGATAGGGAACTGCATGTCTGTTCTGAGATGTCCTAGCAAGGCAGCAGTGAGGGATGGTCATAACAAGCCAAAAGATATAATGAAATCAAAATGTAGACACCCACCAAGCAATGTGAGATGACCTTTCTTGTGCTGCTTCATCTTCCTTCCCCAGCTCCTGTATAACTTGTTATCAGCCCATCTCAAAACCTGCTTTCCCTCCTGATTTAGACTTTAGTTCTTGATTCTTCCACCCACGCCTGTATTAATTTGCCTCCCTCATGTTGAACAGAGAGTAGATCAAGGGCTGTCATTCTGCTCAGATTAATCTCCAAGCAGAAAATGTTAAAAACCCCCAATTTCAGAAACACATAGATTAGTCAGCAGAACCTCTGTCTTGGTAACTGGCAGTCAGAAAACACCTTCATAACTGCACCTGCATATGATAAGCAATGACTCTAACCACAAACAGATCCTCTAAGTCAAGAAACTTCTCAGCCCTGAAGATAAGCTTTGTCTTCTGACAGACTCAAAATGGCTATGCAATTTTCTCAGCAGCATGTTAAACAGTACCAGAGAAGAGGGTTGCTAAGCTATAGCTGTATCTGTAGCAGCCTGTGGAGAATGTGCTTTGCTGGGCGTCTTTAAATTTGGTGCCCCAATCTCACCTCCTCCACCCCCTCACACTGCCTGGGGAAAGATCATGAATATCCTTGCATATGGCAAATGCTAAAGACTCGTAACAGACCAAGTCCCTGTTTGCTTTGTCTGGGGGATGAGAATTCTTCTAGTATTTTTTATAGTATGTTCTACACGGTAGCTGAAGCTCCAGTAAGTACAGTGTACAGTGTTCAGTAGAGCTGGCCAGTGGTTTCAGGCAGGAAGCTGAAGGGCACATTGCATTTAGCATTAAATGCCTTGCAAAAATCCTGGTGAGGTGAAGGATTAAATTGAATGAGGTATCTTGCTACAGATGTTTCTGAAGCATCGAATGACTGCTCAGTGCATGTACATTGCTGGCACAGGAAAGTGCCAGATTTCAACACATGCGCAGTTTTGTAATACATTCAAGCATAGGCATCATCAACCTCTCTCTTTCAAGAGCACATTTGTGTTGAATCCTCACGAGGGATTTATGTGCCGTAGTCTTTAATAATGCACAACCTTGCAGCTTGTGCAGTCTCTAGGAAAAACCATCAACCTGCAGCCAGGAGAGGCAGAGGATTCTTTGGAGACAGTTGTTTTTGCACATCTTTCTGCCTCTGTTGCTCCCAGTTCTGCTGTATGGGAAGCTGATACTCTGATACTGTGTATATACTGCATGGCACACACGTGCATGTATGCACACCATCACTCTAGAGACATATTTGGCTGCACATACACCACGTGCACACAAACACACACACTGACATAATATAATAAATCTTATTTATATGATTTGCTATACATATACACTCATTGCCTGGCAGAATTGAACTTTTTATAGAGCAGAGTCTTGATTGAATTCATTGTTCTGTGCTGTCAATTTTAAAATAAAAGCACTGTTCCACATAATCACCTGGACGCTCGTCATACCTCATCTATCAACTCTCTTTTTCAAGAGTAAGGCACTTGACAACTCAATGACCCTAGATATATAAGATATGTAGGGTTATCTGTAGTTCTTTTATGTATGAGTGTACTTCTATATATAAAGTGACAGATCTCCAGTTGGTATATTGATTAATAAACCAACATTGCTCTATAGATGCCACTGAATCTCTCTTGATTTACATCTGTAGAGCATCTGATCTGTGGTATACTATGATGTACACAAGCCACAATAGCATGATGCAGCATTAATTAATATTTTAGGTATAACTATACAAATAGACAGAATGGCAAAACAGGTTAACAAAAGCTGGGCATTAAAAAAGATTAGCGTAACTATAGCATACTATAAACTGCATATGAGCAGCAATGCCTTGCTTTTTTCATTTTTACTGGTAATTCCATCATTAAATCTGTGAAACTGAATGACTTACCGTGAGCCTAAGCAGAAGTTCAGAGTGAAAAGAAAACAGCAGATATTTCACATTCCCCAAACTAGATCCACTGTTTAAAAGAAACCCTCACATTGCAAATCCAGCACTCACTTTCACCAGAGATAGATGAATACTCTCTTTCTTACTGGTACAGATAGAGATAAAATATTATCTATTTTGCATTCAGTCCCAGTAATTTGAGGAATGACATTCTGTTAGGAACAGAAGATAACACTTCATGAACAGATTGATTAGAAAAAAAGAAAGACAGTGAAACATATTAGCTGTCTGAAAGCACACAGAAGTTCAGAAGGTTAAAAGGGTTGAGCCACTATTTTCTCTCAAGATTGTAGATAAACAGAAAGCAATTTCCCTCACTATCTGTGGCAGTAAAAGTTAACGCCCTATGAAGTGCCTTGTTGCAATCTCAGAAACCAGGAACCATATGTCTACAAGACCTGTAAGAGACCTCAGAAGAGAAATGCATTCCCAAACCTAGGCAGCATTGTAGTCATCTCCAAGTTTCACAATAGAATAAGGAAGTTAAAGCAAAGATTAATACCACAACTAAAAAGCAATATGAACATTTATTTAGAAATGTCTTGGAGACCATGCTTCAGTGCAGCTGAATAGTATTGGTGGTGAAAAACTTCAAAGCCTTTGTGTGACAAAGGAAAACAGAACTTGACAAAAACGGGTTGGATTAGCAATGACAGTAGTAGCAGCCAGAATTCAGTGACACAAACTGACTCAATTCACAAAGTAAAAACATAAAACCAGCTCTGAAGATCATAAGTCCTGACCTAGGGTCTCCTGTTTCTAGTGCAAGGGTTCATTTGATATGAACTTGTAGATGTGAATTATCTACAAACATCAATGTTGAGGGCAGGGTCATAGCTGTAGAGGCTGACTAGCATCTACGGTGAGAGTGCCATCCACTCTCAGACAACACAGGGAAAGGAAAAAAATCTTTTCTTTTTTTTTGTGGGGAGGAGGAAAGGCAGAAGGGTCAGTGTACCCTTTATTGTATATAAAAACAACCACAACCAGCAAGGCAGTGGTAGAACAAATTACTTCTAAAGGAGGCTCTAAAGGAGCTGCAGGTTCTCTCACCAGTAAACGTTTATATCAGCAGCAGCAAGCTGAAACAGGCACCCATAGAGACAGGCTTATTCCTATCCAGGTGGAAGCTATCCACACAAATGTGTTATTCTTCATGCAATCACAACAGAAGAAACAAAATCATACTGTATCTGTCAATGGTGACCTAAAGAATTCAAAGTCAAACTCAGTGAAAAAGGTAGAAACCGATTTGCAAACCTTTTCTACGCACCAAGCCTGGAGAGTTCATGAGCAGAGCAATTGAAGATCATCCACCTCAGCGAGAATTACAGAGATACAAGTCAGAAACTTGTGATAGACACAGGTTGCCTGGAAATGGAAGATAAATGCCAAGAATTCTGAAAATGTAGTTTGGTGATTGTTCTGACTGGGGTGAGGGAGCCTACTGGTGCAAATGCTAGGTGAGGTTCATACCACTGAGGTATCACAAGAACCTGAATTTTTCCAGTGAAACAGGGAAGACTCATTATTATCTTACTTGGCTTGAGATTATCCTCATCACAGACAGGTACAATCCAGGCAGAGTCCCATGTACTTTTCGTCTCTGGAGATATCTCCCTCAGGCACCTCACAAGGGGGAAAAGTCACAAGTACCAGTTTGTGCTGCCTGCCACAGTCCCACCACAGCAAAGTTGCTTCTGTTATCACCACTGGTTGGTCAACATCTGAAGGAATTTTTCCCTCTGATATGGATGCACAAAGTGAGTTTAAACCATTCCCTACAAAATTTGAGTGAGCTATATGTAGGTGAGAGCAGGAAATTATGTAAATAATTCCATTAAATGAATTCTTAGGAGATTTACATGGAGCACCAATCTCATAGGAAAACTTTAGTTCACTATTTTATAGTAACCAGCTGTCAATGATACCCGGGAAAAGAAAACAAAAAAACCATCAAACAAGTAATCCAAACTCATCAAGCCAAGGCAGCAGGGCTATCTGTAGAGCTCAGGCATAACAGACAGATATGAGAAAAATGTGCTGTCATGTTTGAAATGGGGAGAAAAGCTGAAAGTTTCAATAACCTCCACAACCCATGCAAGCTCAGCCAGATCCTTGCTACCAGAGACCAACCAAGGTACTTGACACAAGCAATCCATGAGCATAAAGACTTCTTGAGCAACATGGCCCATTGACATTTCCTAGTATCTTCTTAGAGCTGAAAACAATTATTGAAACACCCTGGCAGCAAAGCTACTTCATGAGCTTTGTCAATTCCAAAGGACAGATTGGTTCTTTAACTATGACAGGAGTTAGTACAGCCCAAACACTGATATGAAAGAAAGTAAGATTTGTTTCTATTTATTCACTCTGGTGACAAGGGGTAATATTATGGGAGCAAAACCCCATCTATCTTTTTTAAAATGGATTTTAAAGATTCAAGGCTTAGTGGTACAGAAGCTACATGTAAAAAAGCTGACCTCACATCTTTCAGATCATGTCTCCAAATAAAACAGGCTAGAGACCATTCTCATCCTGGTGAGTAAGTGGTATTACAGAGTTTATAGCCATACAGATAATTCCCCCACTCCAAGCCCCTGGCCCCAGCACAAGATGTTCAAGCCCACAACAGCTGCTCTATGTTGGACACAAACCATGCCAGAGCAATCTGTGGGCAACCACTAATTGGTGTGGGCTAAAGCCATGCTAAGGAACATGCTAATCATTGCACAGTACGGGTATCTGCAGGACAGAGCACAGCCCTGTGCCACAATGCTGTTTTGTTAACGAGCGTTGAGGCAGCTTTAGAGCCTCTGCAAGCTGTGATCACATTACAGGGAAATCAGGTTGGAATTCATTCACAACATGATATTTGAGACCTTTGCATGAAGACCATAGGCCAGTGCCAGAAGACTAGAGGAAGCACAGAATGTCTTCAGAGACCCACCCCACAGGTGTGAGGAGATGATATTTGTTTGTAAGATCATGCTTGGATTCTGTACTGAAACTCAGCAAAGTCATCACCAGGGTTATCAGGGTGATTCAGCTGTCTGGCAGAGGTGCAGCCTTGACCCTTGTTATTTCCTGTTTTTAATTTAATAGAAATTGCTCCCAGAGCAGACAAACACAAACATACCCACACACACCAGCCACGCTTGATGATGCAGCTAAATAGTTCAGCATATTCTGATGTTCATTTCAGGCACTATTTTTATAAACTTCCTGGACAAGGAGACAAACCTTCCTGCAAACATTTAAGTCACATACATTTCTTTGGGTTTATATTTCCAGAAAAAAAAATTAACTTGCTTCATCTAAGCATATGGCCATAAAATGTTCCATAACTATGCACAATGTTTTATAAAAACACTGATAATATCTGGGTGTGGAAGGAACTGCTTAACAGGAAGAAGATGTTTTTTGCATATGATCTGAAAATGGACAGTGTCCTGAATCAAATACAATGATTTATTTATCTCTGTAGGACTGATTTTTGCTTTGGACAAAGTTTTTAAACTTGATTTAAAGTCCTTGATTTAGGGAATCTGCAATAGATGTTGCAAATGGAAGTATCAAAGCTTATTACAACTTCTGCAGCCTCATTTCAACCATGCTGGAGAAGGAAGATGAATCAGTCTGTTCACATTGGATGTTAAATGCTTCTTTTCAGGCAAACAAAAAATGATACTTTTGTATGATTTTTGACATCATAAGTGGACATCCAATTTAGATATGTTGGAAACAAAAGAACAAAAAATGTTGTCATCTGCAACAAGTAAAGCAGAAAACATATTTTAGCTAGCTCAGGTGATAACATCCTGCACAGAAACAGTAGCCTGTTTCCTAAAGTGCTGTTGATGTCAGTTCACTATTGGCAAACAAAATAGTTCCAGCTGCTTATTCACAGTACCTGGTTCACATGTGCCATTCCTTGCATAACTGTCAGCTTCCTTGCTTGAATACGTAGCATTTAATTTCGGTCACCATTTCTTTTACGAAACATTCTGTTCCTGGAAATGGAAAGGACTCTATTTAATGATTAACCATCAAAATAGATTCCTATTTTATAATCTCCTAGGGAAAGGGCAAATCCCTTCAACCAGTATACTTTCAGATCAGCTCATTTCAAGAGAAAGAAATGTAAGTGCCAGGGTCTCTAATACTGCCATAGAAAATGCAAACCAGAACACTTTATAGAGAACCTCAGAAGTGTTAGAAATCCTTCTCCTCTGTGTCTTAGGGTGTACCACTTCATACAGCACAGCAGCTCTTTGCCTCCAGCAATTCTCTTCATAGCTCTTTCAGTACCAGGAAACCTTGCCTGGTGAGATTGGTTTTCTTCCTCTAGGACATTTTGATATAGGAGTGTTGTTTTATGCATCTTTATTTCAATAAATAAAGTTGATTGTTGCTGTGTTTGCTTTTCTGGTTTCAGTATTTTTACTGTGTATAACAGATGGAGCTGCTAGCAACACAGTGAGATAAGGTTGCTTAACGTTTTCCATGATAAGTCTCTGTTTTCAGTTGCTTAGATCTCTTTTTATTCACTTGGGCTAGAGCATTTCATGCTTGCTTCTTGCCTCAGATTGATTTTTCTTTTCCTGTTTTCTCAGTAAAAATTATTCTGTTACTTCTGAGGATCAAAAAAGAAATAAATATATTTCCTAATGTTAATTTCCTTTTTTTAATGTAAGACCTTGGTAGGAAGGTTGTGGTGGAGTGAAATACATTAACTTTGAAACTATGAGCCAGTCTCACAAACAATAAGACTAGTGTGAACAAAGCATGGAGCTTCTTGCAAAGTATCGGCTTTTGAGCTCTGTGTTCTTTAGTATCGGCTTCTGTAAGTTTTAGCTAGTACATACACACACACAAATACACATGGAACAGATATACAGCATTATTTTATAAAGGTGTGCGGCCGTGATCCAAAGATTTCAAGCAAAATGCTACCACCACTGAAATAGCTGGAATATTTTCTTGTTGACTTTGCTGGGAACAGTGTTGTTTCCTTGGTGAAGCTCCCCACAACCTTACATTTTAAGTAAAGTTATGCAGCTCAGGCTGCTCCTACGCAGAAAATACAGCTTTTGCCTTCCCTGCAACGACACCTTCTGAACACATACTCGTGCGGCAGTAGCTTCTGCTCTTTGCTCAGTTGCTTGCAGGCCCAGAAGAACACTTGGATGTCTGAGAATTGCTCACTGCAGGAGCAGCTATTTTCCACACTGTATGGCTGAACACCTTTAGCACTGGCTGGTGAGAAAGCCTCTCTGGGCTGACAGCGCCTTTGTCCTGAACAGTATGCTTTGATGCAGTGCCTGGGATGTTAGCTGTGTATGATATTTATTTCTCCTGGAAATGAAGATCCTCCCCCAGGGAATGGTAGTTTTATTAATGCCTTCAAAAAAAGTAAACTAATCAATTAAGATCTGCCAAGTAATTAATCTAAGAATTGATCCTCACAACTGAAATGAATCAATTAAAAAAAATCAGCCTTACAGTCTATGTGTCTGGCTAATTATATAGACATTTACCATGCATATTTTCAAGCTAAACTTAAACTAGTTGCCATATAGAAACTCCTCCAGTGTAAGAGATTGTACCACAGAGTTCACGTGTTTAATATATGTCGATATATTTTCAAGTATATTTGCATAATGTATGTTGTAGATTCTAATCCTACCCTTAACATCCAAATCATATACAGCAATATGTGCTGGGGGTGGTAGGTGGGGTTTTTTTTAAGTGACCAGCTCCACCACCAGTTTAACTAAATTAGTGAGGTTGCTGGAATG
This sequence comes from Colius striatus, assembly GCF_028858725.1. Classification (NCBI taxonomy): domain Eukaryota; kingdom Metazoa; phylum Chordata; class Aves; order Coliiformes; family Coliidae; genus Colius; species Colius striatus. Next base: position 86,561,530 of record NC_084762.1, on the reverse strand, counting down.
TGTTCCACATGAGGCCCTGCTCTGGAACTGACACTGGAGCAAAGGAAGAATGCAGCTTGATTATTAAATGTAGTGGTTCACTAGGGACATGGTAACTTCCAGATAGAAACTGAGGTGTTGATCGTAGCCTATAAAATCTTGGATGATTTCGGCTTGGTCAGAAAGCATAGCATTATTCTGTAAGAAGGATATTGGCCTCCAAGCAGGCTACCATGCTTCTAAGCTCTCATGTTCCAAGAACTGCTGTAAAATAAAATTAGCACATTAATTTTTCAATTCTTTATGGATGAAGTTCTTTAGAGTTTGAGGTTTGACTTTCCAGCACTGAGCCGGCCCTCGATAGCAAAGTCATGGCACAATATCATAGAATCATAGAACCATGGAATAGAATCATAGAATACATCAGTTCGGAAAAGAACCCTAAGATCACTGAGTCCAAACACTAAACCAGCACTGCTAGGTCCACTACTAAATCTAGTTCCTCAGCACCATGTCTAAATATCCTTTAAATACCTTCAGGGCTGGTGATTCAACCACTTCTCTGGGCAGCCAGTTTCAGTGAAGACATTTTCCCTAATATCATAGAATCATATAATCATTTGAGCTGTAAGAGACCTTCAGTCCAGCCTTATTCCCAGCCCTGTCAATCACTAGACCATTTCCCTAAGTGCAACATTCACTCGTCTCTTAAATACCGCTGGGGTGACTTCAGCACCTCCCTGGGCAGCCTATTCCAATGCTTGAGAACCCTTTCAGGAAAAAAATTCCTTCTCAGATCCAGCCTGAACCTCCCTGGCACAACCTGAGGCCATTTCCTATTGTTCTGTTGCTCGTTACTAGGGAGAACAGACTGACCCCCACCTCGCTACAGCTTCCTTTCAGGTAGTTGTAGAGAGCAATAAAGATTGCCCTGAACTTTCTTTTCTTCAAGCTAAACAGCTCCAGATCCCTCAGCTATTCCTCATATGAGATGTGCTCCAAATCCTTTCCTAGCTTGGTAGCCGACCTCTCCAGCACCTCAATGTCCTTTTTGTAGAGAGGAGCCCAAAACTGGACACAGTATTTGAGGTGTGATCTCACCAAAGCCGAGTCCAGGGGAATGATCACCTCCCTGCTCCTGCTGACAACACTGTTCCTGATACAGGCCAGGATGCCCTTGGCCTTCCTGTCCACCTGGGCACACTGCTGGCTCATGTTCAGCTGCTGTCAGCCAACACTCGCAGGTCCCTCTCTGCCTGGCAGCTTTCCAGCCACTCCTCCCGAAGCCAGTAGCACTGCTGGGGGTCGTTGTGGCCCAAGTGCAGGACCCGGCACTTGGTCTTACTGAAACTCATGGCATTGGCCTTGGCCCAGGCATCCAGCCTATCTAGATCTCTCTGTAAAGCTTCCCTGTCCTCAAGCAGATCAACACTTTCACCCAGCTTGGTGTCATCTGCAAACTTACTCAGGGTGCACTCTAACCTCTCATCCAGATCATTAACAAAGATCTTAAACAGGAGTGACCCCAGCACTGAGCCCTGGGGACACCACTTGTGACAGGCTGCCAGCTGGATTTAACTCCATTGACAAGGACTCCCTCGAGTCTATTATCTAACCAGTTTTTCACCCAGGAAAGTATATGCCCATCCAAGCCAAGAGCAGACAATTTCCCTAAGAGAACGCTGTGAGAAACAGTGTCAAATGCCTTACTAAAGTCAGGGTGGACAACATCCACAGCCTTTCCTTCATCCAACAAGCGTGTCACCCTGTCATAGAAGGAGATCAGGTTTGTTAAGCAGGACCTGCCCTTCATAAACCCATGCTGACTGGGATTGATTACCTGCTTGTCTGCATAGATGATCTGCTCCATCAGCTTCCCAGGCACTGAAGTCAAACTGACAGGCCTGTAGTTTCCCAGATCCTTGCATCTCTTCTTATCTATGGGTGTTATAGTGGCTGACTTCCAATCAGATGGGACCTCCCCAGTCAGCTGGGACTTCTGATAAATGATGGGCAGTGGCTTGGTGAGCACCTCTGCCAGTTCCCTCAGCACTCCTGGATTTACCCCATCTGGCCCCATATATTTGTGCACATCAGTGGGGAGCAGTAGGCTACTGGCCAACTCCTCCTGAATTGTAGGGGAGACATTTTACTCCTCACCCCTGTCTCTTGGCTTGGGGGGTTGACTTTCCCCATTGGAAATGCTGCTGTTACTAAAGACTGAGGCAAAGAAGGCAATGAGCACCTCAGCTTTATCCTCATCTTTTAATACCAAATTTCCTTCTAGATCTAATAGGGGATGGAGGCTTTCTTTGATCTTTCTTTTACCGTTAATGTATTTGTAGAAATTTTTTTTATTACACTTTACCTCTAAAGCCACTTTGAATTCTAGTTGGGCTTTTGACCTTCTGATTATCTCTATACATAACCTAGCAATGGTCTTGTACTCACTGTGAGTGGTCTGCCCCTTTTTCCAGAGGCCATAAACTCACTTCTTTCCCCTGATTTTAAGCAAATCTGCCTACACAGCCAAGCCTTCAGGGACTACCTACTCCTGCTGTGGCTCTCCCCGGCTGCAGCTTCTGCATGAAATGTCTTGCCGCTGCAGCCTAGGGCTCTTCCCAGTCTGGAAGGTTACTCTAGGGACCTGCTGTGACCATTCCTGTTGGCTGGGTACATGTGTGCTTGGGTCCTGCAGCAGCCCCTGCCCTCATATCTGCAGGTGTGTGGTCAGAGAGTAAGCAGAAGGAACCAGCTGCATCAGAGAAATTTAGCTGCATTAGAGAAATGAGAGAAGCATTTAGGAAACATTGAGAACACAGAAACAGTCATAAAACGTGTCCATGGTTCCAGGCTGCAGAAATGTTGCAAATCAGATGTGTTTCTATTGAATTCTTTACACCAAACTGGGCTCAGTTACACACACAGGACCAGCATGACTTATATGATTTCCAACCTACACAGCATCAGTCACAAATTTCTTATTACACAAAGTTATTTTCCTTATCATATCTGCCACAGATGATAAAACTAAACAAATGGGTGAATATAATTCATTCACTGGTTTATGAACCTGCAGTCCCGCAGAGACAGTAGGATATGGCAGTCCAAACTGCAGTGCTGTTGAAATTGAGGGACAAAAAGCAACACAAGATCACAGTGCTCCCAGCTCAAAAGGATTTATTCTAGGAAGCCAAATGTGCTCTGGGGCTATTGTTACTTCTTTCCTTTCTGGGTTTGTTATCTGTAGTAAAACATTTACCTATAAAATTCAAAACAAGGCATCATGATTTTAAGGGAACACCTATGCATCAGCTCAGGCTGGAAAATAATATGGGTTTATTTAGGGTTTTGGAAGGTTTTGAGGTGTCAAGGTCAGTGATTCCTTTTAATGGAAAAGGCTAACTTGTCCCTTTGAAAATTGTAATGGTGCAACAGATATATACAGAACAAAAATCTTACATTACTGTATTGTTCCACCTGCTTTGTGTTGCTCTGTAATGTAAAAGAGCAACCCAAAAATATCAGATGGATTGTAGATTTGCTGTCCCGTGGAGATCATTATTAACTTGGCATTGACTTTGCACAGAAGCAGTGACAGCAAAAATAGCTGAATTACACAGACATGGCTCAGGTTTTGATTTTTTTAATGTAAAAAAAGTAAAAGAAGGGAGAGTATCACATGGTGCTCAGGCAGAAGTCAGGCATGCTGTGAAACACCAAGAAAGGAAGCTCAGTGTATAACTGCCTTGAGGACACCAGGAATGCCCAGTCTGGCATTGAGGACATTTGCAAATACAAGCTAATGCCTTTCAGGATTACCTTTTAAACACACAATGATGCAAATGTTTATTTATCCACAGAGCAGCAGATTGTTAGAACTGCATATGCCAAAATATGCTTTGGCTGCAATCTGATGACAAAGCCTTGTCTAAGAGATACTGATCAGTCTGGGGAGCTGGAGTGACTCAGAAGAGATATAAAAATCAAGGGGTCTGTTCTCTGAGGCATACACAAACCATTCAGGAAGTAAAGATAGTTTGGGGAAACAATGATATTTATTACCTTGCCCCTGGTGAAAGGGTTCAAAACTACCTGACCTATTTGTTTGAGTACCTGTATATTTTCTGTGTATAGATTTTTAGGGCCTAGGAAGCAGGGTGTTCAACTTTATTTGCATAGTTTCAAAAGAAGCACAGCACACTTCATCTGTACATATGTATGCTTTACATCATAATCCCAACATTTAGCATATGAGACAGAGGTTCCTGCAAAAATAAGGTGGCGTTGTTGAATTATAGTTATCCTGTCAATCTGAGTGCAAGTGCCCTCCAGGCTGGAGCATCTCGCATTATGTTTAGCCAAACCTAACAGAAATGTAACTGATGCATAGCACAGATCATTACCCACCAGACCTCTCTCTGCCTCAGCTTTCAAGGCTATTTTTAATAATTTTGCAAGTTATAATGAGGCTTGCTTAGTTATGTTTTTATTAGTCATCTGTAATGGGTCCTAATTAAACTTAACGCTGCTGCAGATCCTGGTGAAAAATTCTTCGTCGCCCTTTTATACTCTGGAGAATTGAAAGGGTATAAGCCTGCAATTATGCTTGTTATGGTCCCCACAAGTGTGCCAGAGAATTTATGGTTCATCACCAAGGCCAAATTACCATCATATATTCCCCAAAGGTGCTATGCACTGTTTTCTTATTTGAATTTTGCCATTGGTTGAAAGACCAAGTGATTTCCCCATGGGTTGAGGAGCAGCTCTGCAGCTGATGGCACACAGGAAACTGGGAAGGAAAACAGTGACATGGTAGAAAACCATCATGGATGAAAAGAAACAGTTGTTGTTACCACTCATTTAGACCTTGGGCAGCTTTAGTTAGTCAGCCTCTGTTCTAAAAAGTCATTATATCTTCTTTAATAGGAAACATCTACTTATAGAACCTCAAACTATTACCTTTATTAACATGTTATCATAATAGAAAACACCAACCACAAGACTCTCTGTAGATATTAATGAGGAACATAATACTGTAAATCAGCAAAACTTTTTTAAAGTTATCAAATTCATGAAACTAGTTATAATATTATCTATCCAAAATTACTTTTAATCAAGAAACTCCACATTCTTATTGCTCAGTAGTCTCCCATCATCACACTGAAATAGAAAGAAGAATGTTGGAGGAGTTCAAATTCAGCTACTGGAGATCAGATGGAGCAGGGAGGACTGGTGTGCACAGAAAACTCTCTATACATAGCTTCATCATTAAAATTTCCCTAGCATGAGCAGAAAAGTTATTAAATTCCCAATAAAAAATGTTTAAATGTCATTAAAAAGTTTCAGTTCTATCATAATTCTCCTTAATGGTAAAAATTCTGTGCTGGTTCTCAGTCCTGAAATTGCATTTTCAAAGAACCCTGTGCTTTAAGTCTCAAATTGCCTAATTACCATATTTATTGCTGGATTCTGTTTTCTAATCCCTGATGACTTTGTCAGATGTATTTATGTTCCCTCCATTTTACTCTCGTGCAAGAAGGACATACAGAAGTTTGTAAAGGATGGCATATTGCAACCTGAGTCAAATAGGTGGCTGTTATCAGACAATATTAATACCTGTTTAGCCAGCTAGTATTAAAGGCTCTGCAAACTATACACAACTGCATATGAAAAATCATAGCAGTTATTTTCTGCTTAACATTTATCCATGTTGCAGTATGGTCATTGTAGTTGATATAAATGAAACCTCAAAAGTAAACCATGCAGTCTCCAAGTTGACAGCACCAAAAGCAGTTTTATTTCAATTGAAGACCAGAAGAACAATTCTACTTCTCAGTTTCCTTTAATTAAAGCATTGCTACAAAAAAATGTAATTCAAGGGAAGAGATGGGATAAAATATTAATAAAAGCAAGCATCCAGATAGTCCAAGAGTAGTAAAATCTTTAAAATGTTCAAAGGAGGGCTCTAGATTTATTTAGCTCGTGTAAGTTTAGGAACGGTGAGTAGGAGAGGAGGAATTCCTTGCTTGTTATTTAAATTAAGATCTCATTAAACTACAGTTCTTCTTTAAAACTGAGTGTATAAAAATGCCATGATAGTATAACACATTTAATGTCCTTTCATAGACTAAGTATATTTGATCAACAATCTGCACCTGACCAACTTTTCCCAGTTTCTAACTTTGCCTTCTCAACCCACAGTCTGACAAGATAGCTTTTTTTTTGCTATCTTGCAACTGATTGTTGGGATCCTGATCTTTTTTCCCATCGCATATGATAACAAAATTCAAGAGTATGGAACTTCTGCAAAAAAAAGATTTTTAAAGGTTGACAGCTAACTTTAATCAAGCATGAGCTGTTTCAACTTCATCCTCATTATATTAAAACCATACATTAGCTATAACATTTTGACATAAAAAAGGAGAAAAAGAAAAATTAAAAATATCAAAACATCAAATACAATTTGAATACATATTTGAAAGCAAAAAACTATTTAAAAATGACCCTCTCTCTGGAACAATGACAAGATCTGGGGACATAAAAAGATACCTCAAGGGAACTGCAAACAGATCTGCCTGTGAAAAGGTGTCACATCACAAAGTAACAGATTTTGCCGACCACATCATAAAACCAATGGCCATTACAAACAAGCCCATGTTAGCAGTGACACTTAGTAAAGAATAAAATTAATAATAGGAAAGGAAAATCCACCATATTTCTATTGAAACACTAATTCTATACATTTACAGGATATTAAAATCTACTGTAGACATTACAATCAATAGATTTAATGCTGAGGAAACACAGCAGGTCTCTCACATTATAGATTTAATTTCTAAGTCTGTTTCAGTAGACAAGATTTTAAAAACTAGAAGAAAATTCAACCTGTGGTATTTTGATATCATCAATTGTAAAATTGATTGTAAAATATTCTGAATTTTGGATTGGTCTCATGGAGCTGAAGGATAAGGTCTGACATAGGGACTACTCTGCTCCCGAAGTTGGCAGTGATGAGAAGAAGATGGTTAACTACTTTAATTAAAGATCTATATGAACAGAAACCTGCTTCTAATAATTACCAGATTAGAAACTGTATGCCAGGGAACACTTTCTAAAAATAATAGAAAAATCAAAGACAAAGTATGAACTGTAGATTATAATATTAAAAAAATATCTGTTGCATTGAAGGGTTTTTTTCCTTACCTTCTGTTCCAGCAAAAAACCCCATCATGTAGCCATTTAAATGTCTTCAGATTTCAATCAAACGTACTTGAAGATAATAATTTTTTGTTTCAAATACACTGGAAGTTCTGAATACTTTATGAATACATTTTGCAAGCATAATCTAAAGCATGGGGAAATATAAAGGATGTAAGGCCTTGCTGTGCAAAAAATAAAAAGCAGCTATTTGGCATTGACTGGAACTTAAATAAAAATATTTGAATGCATCCCCTTCAGAATGTAATGGTGTGAATCACCATCACTTTTAAGAGATCAAATTTGCTCCTGTTTCTCAAGAATAGTAAAATGACTCAGTTCAAGAACAGTGTTCTTGTTTCATTTACCAGGGTAGTAGCTAGCACAGAGGTAGAAGGTAGCTCCTCGTGAAAAGGACAATCCCTCATAAAATAACAGGTCAATTGATAACTAATTCCAAACACCTTCTTGATGTCAAGCAAACTTCAGGCATTTGCTGCTCTTCGGATTTTCTGACAATGAGCTGTATCAATAGTCACTAATTTCAGGAGCTGCATTTAATACTTGACAGTAGCTTAGCTTCACTCCTGTATTGTGGAATCATAGAATGGTAGGGGTTGGAAGGGACCTTTAGAGATCATCTAGTCCAACCCTTCATGCTAAAAACAGGTCCACCTCAATTAGGTCACTCAGGAACATGTTCAGGTGGGTTTGAAAACTTCCAGGGAAGGAGACTCCACACACTCCCTGGGCAGTCTGTGCCAGGACTCCCTCACCCTCACAGTGAAATAGTTTTTCTTTACGTTTAACTGGAACTTTTTGAAGCTACAAACTTGCCTGCTTAACATAATAAATAAACAAATATGGGCTTATGTCCAGAAAACAATAACTAAAAAATCTAGACAAAACTCATTAAAAATGGTCAGTGTATAAAACTAGATAGTTTTCCACTGTGTTAAGAAACCTGGAGAGATTTATTTCACACAGATTTCAGGTCAAGCAAACTAGAAGTTGGGGACAGCTTCAGCAAATCAGGCATCCTATAAAATTCTATCTGAAAACAATTTACTGACCAGCCAACAAACAAGAATTGGGATGTCCTGGTTCTCCAGTTAGTGAAGCTCCTGTAGCATTTTTTATAAGAAAAGGTGGATGAGTTCTATTCCCCCAGATTAGCTTTAGCTATGACTTTACTTTCTCAGCATTCTCACTTAGATTCAGTTTACTCTCATTTCTCACTCCATTGATGTTTTCTAAGTCAGAAAAACTTCAGTAAAATTGTAGCTTCACTTTCCATCTTGGATGTAGATAATTTCAGTGGGATCTTCTCGGTGTTTCTCTTATGAATTCCCTTCCTACTTCATGCAGGCTTTGGATAATGCAGTTAAGAGAAGTTTCCAAAGTGGATTGGAAACTGGATAAAGCCTCTCTGATGTGAATTATTATTAGAATAAGAAAATTAGCCTAGATAACCAAGGTAAAAAACCTAACTACATCTTGCTATCAGAAAGAGAGGTCATAGAAAAAACACAAACAACAACTGAAATTATTAAAGCTGTAAATAAAGCTAGAGAGGTAAAAAAACCCTGTAATCATGATAGCACACAGAGCCAATTTGTAGTCATCTGGTGTTAGATGCCTAAGGCAGGACACAGGTCTCTTGGGGCTCCCTAAGTGGTCAAAGGAGAGAGAGAGCTATTCAGTCAAGAGCTCATTTTTTGTGCCTAAATAAACCTGGAAAGGTAAAAGCTCCTCTTCCTTCCTTGGCTGCTCACAGAGTCAAGGGAAAAAAGCTTTCAGATTTAAATATCTCAGCTTCAAGTTGTGCAATGTAGATCCCTCAAGGACTTCAGCCACTGGAAAGGTCCAGCTACACTGTAAATGATAGAAGGATGCATGAAACCACCCTTCCCCGGGGCATGGAAAGCCAAGACAGCAGCCAAAGCAAAGAGGACACAACGGTAGTGGGAGAACAGAGGCGGTAATCCCAAGATGTATGAAGAGCTGGCACGACTTCACGGGTAGCTGCTGCTCTGTGCCTCATTGCAGGAAAGAGTCTTTGAATTAAAGGTGGTTTGTCACTAACCTGTCTGAGTTTAAGGCAAGCAGAGGCGGGTTTCCAGCTCTCTGGTCCCAAAGCACTCCACCTGCCATTCCATTAGATAACAAAAACTGAAAAGAGGACTGAGTGAATTTTTTAATCTTGTTATATTGCCATTGCAGTGCCTAGAGAAGGATTCTAATTCCTCTTTACAGAGGCAAATAGTTCTCTTCCTGTGACAGAGCCCAGAATTGATCTGAACTCTCTGAAATCAGAGGCTTACTCACTTCTCAGAGGGTGGAACACTAATCTTAATAGCTTTTGCTCATGTAGGAAGAAGCAATTTCCCACATAACAAAAATTTCTTATTATAGTCATTTAAGTAGAATAAAGTGACAACGGGGAGTTGACAAACACCAGGCAAAGTTTTGGGCCCCTCACTACAAGAAAGACATTGAGGTGATGGAGCGTGTCCAAAGAAGGGCAATGAAGTTGGTGAAGGGTCTGGAGCACAAGTCTAATGAAGAGCAGCTGAGGGAGCTGGGGGTGTTTAAGCTGAAGAAAAAGAAGTCAAAGGGAGACTTTATTGCTCTTTACAACTACTGGAAAGGAGGTTGTGGTGAAATGGGTGTCAGTCTCCCAAGTAACAAGCAACAGGACAAGAAGAAAAGTCCTCAAGTTGCTCCAGGGGAAGTTTAGATTGGAGATTAGGGGAAAATTCTTCATGGAAAGAGTTGTAAAGCACTGAAACAGGCTGCCCAGTGAGGAGGTGGAGTCACCATTCCTGGAGGTACTTAAAAGATAACTAGATGTGGAACTGAGGGACATGGTTTAGTGGTTGATGTGACAGTGCTACATTAATAGTTGGACTCGGTGATCTTAAAGATCTTTTGCAACCTAAAAGTTTATGGGATCATTTCATTCTAAATTTTAAGCTTCCAAATAAGTGATTTTAAAGAAAGAATATGATTGAAGATGCCAGCTTAGATGATACACCTCCAAAAGTATCTATAACTCAAAAGTCTAGAACAAGAACTTCCTCTTGAATTTAAGCTTGTCTCTAACCCCACACTAATGGTATTTATGCCAGAAAATTAGGATTTAGTAGCCTAAAATCAAAACCTTCATGTTTTCAGAGCTTTCATGTTGCTACTTACTTATTCTATAGACAATAATTCTTTTATCTCAAGAAATACTGATTAAAACAATCACACATATTTTCTCAAGACTTAATCTGAAATAGCTACAAGCGAGTGTTTTCATATATATTTATGTACACAGACACTGCTTTAGTGTTCATTTTGTGCAATAAATTACTTTTAAGGATATTAAAATGTGTCTTATTTTCAAATTGTGTGCTGCAGCTTTTGCTGAGTCAAAACATGCCGACATTCCTCAAGCCAAGCTTTTGATTGTTACTTCTCCTATCAATATTTAAACTTCAGAGTGCTACTAGAGATCATTTGAAGACTCTTGCTTTCTCAGAGAGGTTTAACTGTACCTCAAACCCAGCAGAAATTAATTATTCAGGCAAAATTATTGTAATAAACACTTCACTTTCCTTACAATCATATTCTACAGCTGATTTTGAAGCACAGACTGAAAGATACAGTGAAAAAAGCATAAAAATATAATTTTATACATGTTCCCACAGGTTTTTAATAGAAGAGAATTTACACTGAGATGTGACATGCAAATAAGAAATATTATAAAAATATTAGCAAAAATAATGTAATTGTAGAACAACCAATTTATTGTGGTTTTAGTCTCATCAAACCAAGCAGGTTGATTAATTAATTATTGAAGTATGATGTATGTTTTACAGGACTTTTTTTAGGTCTATGCTGTTTTCCTGGCACTATGCTGAACATCTTGGTCTTCACATTTGAGCTGGGGAGAAGGGAGGCATTAAACTGTATCACAGTTTTTTACAGTAGTTACCTGTCACCTTGAAAGTCAAGATATCAAATTTCTAAATAAACATATTTCTCAGCATGGGTTTACATGAATGATGTATTCAATGGTCAGTCAAGGGATAATTACACTTCAGCTTGTTTGCCATTTTTTCCTGTCTCAGCATCATTCCTGAGGCTGTGCCTATGCAAGACCTTTTGGTGATCCAACAGTGAATCAAACTGAGGGACCGATCTGTCTGGAAAACAATCCAAGAAAAAAAATGTACCTTTCAACTTGGCTTAGTTCCCAAATATGGCTCACAACACAACAGTGCAGACATTTGCTTTAGCATAGCACAAGAACAAGCAGGCTAGAGCAAATGAGACAGCAATTGCAGGTGCCCATTGAAGCAAGCCTTCTTTCCTAGGTTCTTCAGTTTTATTTTCTCTTTGAAAATATTCCCAAAGTACATACAAATTTTGGGCACCTTTTCTATCGGACACTGTGATTCTGACATCTCTGATTTGATCTCAAACAATTAGTCCCTTTGTTTTCATAAATTTTAAATCCCAGGAGATGACCCCTAGTTCATCGGTTTAAACAAGGTCAGCTCATTGTCTAGACAGGATTCCGAGAGCAAGGCCTTTGCCTTTCACTCTATAAACTTACTTACATGTTTTCTGGATTGATGATTAGCAAGAGGGTTGAGGTTTTTTAATTATCCACTGAATCTCAGCCAGCAAAAAATGTGCCAACTTTTGAAGCATATTCCTTTACGTGTGAATTTAGTTAATTTGTTCTTTTGCTTTTAAATTAGTCATTATGAAAATTCCCTTGATATCTTAAGCAGAATAAGCTCTGTTATGCTTAACTTTAAATTGTTTTGTGAGACTCAGAAAATGGAACAATCATAAAAGAATACCCATGAGAGTGTGTCTGATGAAGGGGTGAGCAATATGTTTTAGGCTTTGTTTTGAAATAATAACCAGCCACTAATACACAGTCATAATTTCTCTCTGATATTTTGAGTAGTAGTCTTTGATATCCAGCCACTGAACCTCAATCAAAACCCCATCAATCATTGTTTAAAAGAGAAAGCCAAGGTGCAACATGCAAGAATATAATTTTCCATGCGCTGTACAGCCTCGTGTTGCTTTTATGCATTGCTTGTTCAGGGGAAGTCTCTGTTAAGTCAGGTGTTTCCTTTTCATTGAACTGGAAAATGGAATGAAGTTGTGGAAATAAAAATGCTTGGTAAGTTCATTTTTTCCTTTAGCATAAAACGAGTAGGTAAAGCTGAAGTTTGTGTGGTTCACTGAAGTTGGTGGACTAACTGTGCCCTTACAGTTCAGTTTGTGTTCAAATCTTTTGCTTGAATAAAGACAGTAATCATCTTCTTTGAAATTTAAATCTTGATTTTGCAAAATCTGATTCCCATGAGCAGAGCTGGCTCCACTGAAGCCAAGGATGTTGATGGACCTACATCCAGAGCTCTACTGGGTGTCACATGGGGCAGGGGGCAGTGCCTATCCCCACTGACAGACCATGCAGAACAAAGGGTTTGCAGATCCTTTTCTGAATTATTCCTAAGTGATAATTCCCTCCAGGATTAACACTGTGACTTCAGGTCTCACAATTTATTGCCATTCTTTGAGTTTCCTTCAAGCCCTGGTACACCACCTCTCCTCAGGGAGAACAGGACTTTAACCTGTGATAATTCAGCTTAGCAAAGCAAAATGCTGCTTATTCAGAGGAAAAGAACTCTCTTTGGAAAACACATAACAAATCAACAAACAAAAGCTTTAAACTCAAGCCACTTTTACTCCTAATGCTTCAAAGTAAGATCTGTCAAGGACTCAAGACATAGTGACTCATTTTAGGACAGGACTGTCTTTTGGCCCCATTTTTTGCTAGTTCTCTTGAATCAGTCCAAACCAGGATATGATTTCCAGTGAGCTGATGACTAGCATTAGGAACTGGTGAGTATATCCCTGACTGACTGTTATGCCCAGTAGAATCATCCAGCAATCTCCCATTCACTTTTAAACATAAATTAACCCTTTCAGGTTTCCAAAGTTTTACTTTTCTCACTAGAACTGTTCTTGCAGTTTAAAGGAAGAGGGTGAGAGGAATGCTTTCCTAGTGTTGTGTAAGAATATTCTGACAGTCACAAGCATTAAAGAGGCAATTAAAGCAGCTGTATTTATAAGTACGCACTTCAGAACGCTTCATCAAAAGAATTGCTTTTTGAATAACTTTACAGGGCATTGTTCTTGTCCATAATGGGAATCTGGTACAGGTGAAAAATACATATATGTAAAAGCTTCCAAATTAAGCCCTCTCAGAATACAGTAGTGAAACATATATCTAAACAATCAGGGATGAAAAAAAAGGAATCAAGTTGTAATGTGTAATTCAAATTAGATGATTACTTCCAGGGCTAATGAGTCGGAGACTACTTTCTCTTTAGGAGAAGAATAGTGAAAGAATTTGAGCTACATTTGAGCTACACTGGGACACATACATAATTTGTCCTGATCCCAGCTTCCCTGGATCTCCCAAGAAGGCTTCTGCTTCTCCTTTCCTGTTGCCTCATGTGCTTGTGGTAAAAACAGCTAAAAAATCCAACCAGCTGTGTCAATTTTTTCAGAGAAAAAGATTTTCTTTTAGTAAAATCAGCACGCCAGAGGAGGTAGTGATGGTTCTAAACAGCTTAAACTCACCAACAAAGACTATAGATGTTATAGACAGGGAGAGAGGCCTATATTTCTGTGGCACCATGATGGTCACCTTTGTAGACAACTGCCTGACCCTATGAGATTGATTTGCTGGTAAGGTTTAAAAGAGTTTTTAAGATGGAAATCAAAAGGGACAGAGGTTTCTCTATTCTGACAGTTCTATTTTTCACTCTGCATACTTTGCTGTCTCTGCTAGCAATTTTTAAAAAATTTCCATGAAGGAAATTTCCAAAATTGCTGAGCTTTGGAAATAAAAGAACTGTCAGACCAGCCTCATGGCATTTTCTGGGATTTGATAGTCCTACAGTATTTTGTTCAATACAAATGAAGCTGAACTTTCAAGGTATCTAATAGTGTCTTAGAAAACAAAAAGACAAAACAAACCACTTTCAGAGTTGAGAGTGAAACTAAGGATTTTCTTTAAGGACAAGCCAATAGGTCCTCCCCTCCACCCCCACTATTTCCCCCCCATCTTCCCCTTCCCCACCGCCCTCATATCCCTTCCTTCTCCCCTGCACTTCTGCTGACAATCAACTGCAATCATTCCATCAGTGAGGGGCTGGGATGCAGTGTGAAGTTCATCATCTCTGTTGTCAAGAATCAAATCAGTATCTAGAGAAATAACTACCATGGAGAAAATACAGAATGAAGAAGATCCCAAATGAAACAGAGGTTTCAAAACAGCTGTTATGGATAGTAGGAACATTCTCTTGACACTGTTTCCCTCAAGGCATTTAAAACCAGGGGAATGAAGACTGAAATCTGTCCTTCTGTCTGTCTTATGAGGAGTGGCTGAGAGAACTGGAATGGGTTAGTCTGAAGAAAAGGAAGTCAAGGGGAGACTTTATTGCTCTCTACAGCCACCTGAAAGAAGGTTGTAGTAAAGTGCAGTATGGTCTATTCTCCCAACTAACAAATGATAGGGCAAGAGAAAATGACCTCAGGTTGCACCAGGGGCAGTTTAGATTGGAGATTAGGAAAAATTCCTTCCCTGAAAGGGTTGTCAATCATTTGAACAGGCTGCCCAGGGAAGTGGTGGAGTCCTCATCACTGGAGGTATTTAAAAGATGAGTAGGTGAGGTTGCTGAGGGACATAGTTTAGTGGTGGATGTTGGCAATGTTAGGTTAATGGTTAGAGTTGATGATCTTAAAAGTCTTTTCCAACTAAAATGATTCTATGATTATTCATGGCATGGCCTAAGTGGAGGTCCAGCAGTCTTAATCCAGGTTGCAGGATTCTATCTGGCCTTATGAAATCCTAAAGGGGAAGCAAAACATTTTTCCTACAGAAATGTCTCTGAGAACAATAGAGATGACACTGAAAGGCAACCTGTTTACCCAATATTCCCTACAGAGTTAAAATAAAATGCCACATTATCAGTCTTTAGTGCAGAGATGGATGCTAACACTTGATATCTGACTAGAGAAGTGACAGAACATCAATGATTCTAAGCAGGAGGGAAATGGACAAGTCCAAAGCAGAGAGCAGGGAAGCTGAGAAGCTAAACTGTCAGTCTATGGACAGTCCTTGCAGCTACGTGAAATAACACTGTAGGAGTTTTGAAATAATATGGAAATTTATTCTGTGGGTTTTAACACATAGTTCTGGTGAACAGAACCAAGGTCCTAAAAAAATAAGGCATTTAGCTACTTCACAGCATCTCTTTAGAGGTAATACCAGTAAGGGTTCACTCAACTGCAATTCTAAATCTCTAATACATTGCAAACACAGAAACACAACAGAAGGTACATGTCTGCACTATATACAGTCACATTCATATAGAATTAAAGCAAACAATGGTGATGAAGGTGAATAAGACCACTTCTGAATACGTGGATTACTTCTTTTCAATGGTCAGAATTCCTGTGAAGTTCTCTTTTTCAGCATTATGGGTAATCAGTTCTCAGGCTGCAGAGGGACTGATATTCCACTGGTACAAATGTTTGCACACCACAGGCCTGACACCACTTTATTTGGTACTTGGTAATGGAAGCCGTGTCTCCTAGAGTCCTGTGAATTCTTGGGAGTGATAGTTCTCAATTGCAGTGGGAAAAATTAAATGCTGAACCCAAAAGGATCAGAATTCTAAATTCTATCAGTTGAAGAAGCAGCTAAAAGGAACATACATTTAAAACCCTCATTATTTTTAATCCATCTGAGGAATTTCAAGACCTAGCTCTTGTGTTTTGACTATACTTGGTTAATAAATTTGGTAAAAACATGATGCTACAAAGCAAAAATAAAACACTTTAGAGAAGTAAACTACATAGAAACAATTTAAAGTCTCACATTTTGCTTTAATTGACATTATGGATGGATTACTAGCACTTTTGCTACTGTGCTGAAAAATGATACAGTATTACAGAATCCTCTCTGGAACATGATTTTATTAATTTTCATCCTTGTCATACTTAAGTACTTAAGTTTAATCAAACTACTAAAAATAGATCCCAAAGCAATAATATCTGAGGTCATCACATTGATCCCATGTTCAATAAATGACTACATACCAATAAACTGTTTGCTGACTTTGGGTTAACTTTCTAATGCTGTTAAACTTTAGACTTCTAGTCAAGGTCTACCAGGATGAATGTGATATGATCCTTCTCTTCCTGTTTTTTTCCTGGCATTAGAAAGGCACAGTTAGGTAAATAACCCTGCCAGAAGGCAGAATGGAGCAACATGCTTTGGTCTTTTTCACCTAACTTGTAGCACTCTGTCATGGATTCAAGGAAACATTCTTCCTATCACACCACAATCCAACTTGGGAAACTCACATGTCTGTGCAACTACCTTACAGCCAGAGATCAGAGAGAGACAGAGATCACATCTGGCCCTACTGGACATACTTTTTTTGGAACCTATAATAGTGATTATTCATTAATTAATAGTCTAAGTCTCATAATAATTTTCATCCATTCGAGTGAGATGCATCCTGTAGTCTGTTGCCCATACTGCTCTTTCACTGATGACATTCATCCACCAAGATCTGGCTCCAACTCTATTAGTCCACCTTATCTATGCTGCCAGATACACACCAGATGGTGACTTCTCATTCTGTAATGAAGAGTGTTGCTTTTTGGGAGTGAGGACGTCTTTCTGGCTGGTTTTGGATAGCCCTAGCACAATGCCGTTTTGGATACTGACAATTTTACTAGCCAATACAACCCACAACACCAAACATACTTTTGAGGCTGGTCTAATATCCATCCCCAGAGAGGGTCTGTGAGGCCACATGAATGTCTACACAGCTATACAGTGTTTGAGGATACTACTAATGGTAAATGTGTACAAATTGGCAGTTTCAACTAGATTTTCCAGGCTGTTAGGCGAACAAGCTTGTTAAGACTAAAATTTACTCCAAATAGGTACAAACTTATGGTTTGAAACTGAGATGCTTTCTGGAACGGCTCAGCAGCTTTTTATATTGTAGCATGATTCAGTGCTTGGGCATATTTCATATCTCAAGTGCTGTCTAAGCAATTAGCAAAGCTTCTGACAGCAGCTAGCCTGAATGTCACCCTCAGACAAACGTCGAAGCAGCTGCGCTTCCAGCAGGCCAGTCAAAGATTTCTTAGAAGAATCCTTTGCTTTCTTCAAGGTTGAAAGCATTTGATGAAGGAATATAATATTCCTGCTACATTTCTCTCCCCATCTCTTCCTAATTGTTTTAGGTGTTTCCTGAATCCTGTCATTACTACTGTTTCTGAAAATGTTGGGTCATCACTTCAGAGAGTAGGATTGTGCTATGATGCACTGGGTCAAGGTGGGAAAGTGTGACACAAAAAAGGAGTGCCTCTAAGAAGATTTAAGATCTACCAAGGAAGGGAGCATAAATCCAAGTCCTGATTTCATCAACCTCTTATTAGGGCAATTTTCCTAATAAACCATTCCATCCTTGTTATTTCCAATCCTTTTGACACTAGCTGGAGCCACTGGCATCACCTTTTGTGTTAAGAGATGGAGTACAAAAGTATACTGAGATATGTCTTGTAATTACAGAGGCATTTTATCACATTCAGCCTCACCTTTTTTTTGCCTATTTCCGTTGCAAAGCGATTTCAGCAGATGTAGAGAGCTATTAGAACAGACACCAACACTTGCAAGTGTGTGCCGGGTCAGAGTACCAGCTTCAAACATCCCATGGCGTTGTCTCTAAGTGGGTCAGTTCAGAAAATGTTGTCTGTTCAAATGATATCCATGCTCTAGTAAGAAAAAGAGGAAAATGTGGTAGTAATTGAAATGATCTGATTTTAAAAGCCTGGCAGCCAGTGCATGTTCAAAAGAACATTTCAGTTCTCCATTAATAATACTTCTAGCACACAGGAAAATTGCAAAATGTTGTTCCTAAAGATTATGGTCTGAAGTTAAAAAAAAAAAAAAGAGAGAGAAAAGGATTTTTAAGAAGCTTTTGCATCTTTGGGACGTTTTTATTTGTACCTTTTCCTTTATTTTTTGCTAAGAATGGGCCTTTGAGTGCATCCCAACCTCCAGTGCCTATTCAGTGTGCCTAATGAGATAAGGAATTCAGTAGAATATATTGTGCAATGGCACAGCATTAACTATTGCTCCATTTCCATACATTCTTTCATAACAGACATTCTGATTCAGCAGAAGAATATTTTACTGACCTTTCTACTTATTTCTAGTTCACTGGTGTGTCTGGAGCTATCTTGTCTCTTTGGAATTCATTTTTGTTTTAGCCTAAGTGACTGCTTAGAAGTAATGATCCCCACTGGCATGTCAGGCACAAACTCCTCTCTGGAGATGCTGAAATGGACCCCACAGCCACTGGGAGGGGAAAGGGGAAGAAATTTGTGTGGAGGAAGTGACCCATGATACAAGGTGAGATGGGGTCCTGCAGGGTATACCAGCTGAAGCTCCAGCAGGCAGTGTTTCATTGCTGTTGTGACACTCAGTACTGAAGCCTAGAGGTTAGAGAGGCTTGTCCTTGTAGCCAGGTCTACTACTGGGAACACAGGATGCTATTTTCTACCCTGGAAAAATGGGAATTAATAGTTTTCTTAATGTGTCTCCCTGAGCATTGAGAAACTGCAGGTCTTAAAATGAGAGAGATGAGAGCAGATTCTTTAGAGATGGGACCATGAAACAGAAAAATTTCTGTATGTTCCTTCCACTATATAGGAGTATGCCTTTCCTCTGGGCTTTGAGAGGAAAAGCCTTTGGTAAATTAAGAACCAGTTGGACTCTCCTGCTCAGTGGCCTCTTCTAGAGACAAGTGAGAAAATTCTGTATTAATTTCAGGTATGAAATGGAATTGTCTTCTAGGATTATTTCTATCATCTCCCTAGGGAGCAAGATGGGGCAAACTGGCCTGTGGTTTCTCAAATCCTTCCTCTTCCCTCTCTTGAAGACAGGGAGTGCGTTTTATTTTTTAATGTACCTAAACTGGTCATTCTGTCTCTCAAAGGAGTTAGTGAGAACAAAGCGACACTTCTAGGACATGATATAACTGAATTTTTCTTGATATTTGTATTAAAATCAAGAAAAGTACAGGAAAAATACCTTCTCTTATTGGCTATAAAGGAAGGATAGATAACTAGGTCATAAGGGGATGCTTCTATGCACACACCTACATTTGGCTGAATACATCTGTAGAGTTTAAAGAACCATTGACTTTCCTACAAAGGCAACCAGATAATGATAATACAAGTTCAATTTTTGCCCCCAGATGGAGTACTTTCTTGCAGCAGAGTCAGATACCAGACAGGTCCATTAGATGGATGCATGGCAAAGGGACTTTTTCTTTCTTTTGGTATAAATTGTTCTTCCTCCAAGTAAAGCTGGCTACCATGGCTGGCTCTCCTTGAGTAACAACTGTCATGTGTTAAAGAACCAAATGCCCCAGTCAAATTGGAATTTGTTTCTTTTTCACGCTTTTAAGCTACTATAAGTAATCACAGAAAGAAGCAAAAATTATTAGCAGTGGACTTTTATCTGGAAAGCAGCACCAGTACATTTGGACACTTAGGGATATCCTTTAAATCACAGTGGATCGCTACCATTCAGGTTAAACTCCCTTTGCATGCAATAAATAGTGTCATCTTTAATTTTTATTCCAGGCTAGATAGCCTGCCTTTCAAGCTGTAAAAATAACCTTTCACTTCTCCCAGTAAAAAACAAAAACCCTTAACTTTCAGTATGTCTCTCATCTGATATCTAGAGGAATCTGGATCCAAGGCCAGATGTGTGTGTTGCACCCACAGCTGCATCCATGGCAGGACTCCTGCCTTGGAGTCAATCTACGAGCTCCTGCAAGAGATCAGTTGTTCAGAGATTCAGGAACAATGATCCCAGGTGGGTTTGACATATGATCTCAGAATGGTGAAAAAGCAGGCATTCAGCCCCCCTGTCATTCCCTTCCACTAGAGGCTTTTTGAAAGAAAATTTAGAAGAAAATTAGAAAGCTAGCAAACAAAAAATTACCAAGGGAACAAAGCACAAGAGAGGCAGGATAAAGGGGAAAAGTGCTTGGAAAAACATTTCCCTCTCCTGACAAGTCTCAGTTATGTACAGAAAGCCTGTGAGAAATACTGAACCTGTGACAGCAGAAACATCCCAAAGAGAGCGATGTGTGTGGGGGAGCACAATTAATAATAAAGCCCTGTGGAATTTGTGAAGGTTCCGCACAAAAGCTTGAAGCAGTCTTTTGAGAAGCCAAATCAGCTTTAATTACTGTACTCTGAGTTATTCTTTTAAAATGCTTTTGCAGTGAAAGTTTCTCAGTCTGAGGGAGGGCAATGCTGCTCTCTGCTATCATTTCCCTTCATTGTTACAGGCTTCAGCACACAGTGAATGCGCGAGGACAAGCAGATCCTCGATGTCTTTCATTTCAAGTGTTATTTTTTTCTCCTTTTCATTAACAGCCTCCAAGAAGAAAAAGAACTACTTAGGGCAGGGTTTTTCTTTTCTCTCTCTCTTTTTCTTTTCTTTTTTTTTCCTTTTTTTTTATTTTTCCTGTCAGCCTGGGTGAGGCCCTGTGCATTCACTACTCCTTGTTATCTAAAAACCAATATAATAGAGATACATAGATGCTTGTTACTAGCAGCTATGCCATCTTAACGCTTCCTATAATGGTATTTTCAGCACATAATAGACAGTCTATGCTGAATCTGTGCTGATCTGTGCTGAATAGTGAATGTGGTGCTTGATTTTTCTTTCACTTGGCAAAATCAGTGAAGTATCTCCCATTTTCAACAGTGAGAAAGAGGGAAGAATCCACTCCCTGTAGTTGCTTTCCAAAGCCTGCTTGCCACAATATCTCACTCACCAACACTGACAGAGGGGTTACTTCAGCAAGAAGGTAGAATGCTCTGAGTCTCTGGACCTTAGACACCAATAGAAATGAGTTGTATTTTTGAGGTGAACAAGCTTTGCAATTCTAGAGAGAGAACAAAAGCAAGAAGGTGAGAGGAGGAAGCAAAGTGGGAGGGGGAATGTAATCATTCTTCAACTGCTACTAGAAATGTTAGTGATGTGCAGCATGGAGGGGAAGGAACTCAGACAAAAATAAAGCTTAGCCAAGATAGGACTGCTATTTCCCTCTGTCTTGTATGGTAGTGCCTTCTAAGTGCTTTTCAATTCAGTGAGTTTTAATAAGAAACAGAAATGGCTATATGTCATTACATACTGTTACATGGTTGCAGGTATACTTATGCCCACATCTGCCTATGTCTTTAAGAATATACTTCATGAGCACAAGTATAGGTGGAAAATTTTGTAAGAGACATAAAACCCAGTAAATCATTTGCTCAGATCTGAAAACAATACAAAGAGATACCTCACTGATTAGGAAAGGAGCTACCTGTACTGCTCTGGGGCCCGAAATATCCAGAGAGATCAGTTCCAACAAATACCAGATTTTACTTGAAGTTATTTTATTTTTGTGCAGAAACATAGATATTGTCATCAGGCTTAACTGTCTTTCAAAACTTTCCTGAAATCAGTGTGAGTACAGAGGAGATGGCAATTCTAGAATCACAAACTGCTCCTCAATGACCCAAGTTTCTCTTGTGTCCATAGCTGATCAATTAGAAAGGCCTAGGTGTTTTATCTATGATTCCTAAACATCACTTCCTTGCTATGCAGTTTAGGATTATGTATTCCACTTAATCCCAGACAGAAAGATCATGAGGACAGAAAGAAAATATAAAGTAGGGCATAATAGCTACAAAGCAAGAAGCATGATTGAAGGGTACAGTATTGAGGACTAGTATTCAGGATGATTGGAGTACATTTCCCTTGTGTCAAAACCAGCCTCATTCATTGCTATGATCTTGCTCAATTGCAATCTCAAGGTTCAAAAACCCTCAGTGCCACCTAGCAGACAGTTGCGGCTGTGGGAGCATAATTGGTTCCATCAGTACAAAATACTTGCTCTCAAGAGTGTGTGAACAGTGACTGAGAGTGAGGCTAAAAGCTCACTTCCAAACAAAGTAATTGCTTACTCTTTTAAATATATATATTTTAAAAACCACAAACAAACAAACAAAAATGCCTGCAAAAGAAGGCAGAAGGAAAAATCCCAGCAGCAAAAATTGTCTATGCCTAGTGCACACATCAGTTTATTGCCTCAGGTTATTTCTCTCACCTTAGTCCTTTTGAAAGTCACATCTCATCCTATTTTTCTCTCATTATCAAACTCTCATTTCCAGCCACAACCACTTGCACTATCTCCTTTGTCCTGTCTAGATAGGAATATCAAGGTTTGGAGTTTAATCTCACTGGAGTCAAATAAATAGGCATTCCTTAATTAATATCTTCCCCATTGTTTCTTCAAGGACTTTGAGAATTTCCTGAAGGTATATTTCATCTTTGTTATTGTCTCATTTCCTGCTCATGCCGCCTAACTGTCTCCTTTGACTTAACTCTGCACAAGTGGAAGAAAAGTGGAGTGGACTACAGTGCAGAGTACTTTTAAAGCAGACACATAATGATGCAAGGATCTGTCAGTTTCATGGGAATGGGAAGAAGGAAGTCAGGGAATAGCTCACAATAAGCAGCAGTGTCTTGGCAGACAAAAAAAAAGTGATGTTCCTTGGGATCCCAGAGAATGAGAGTTCAATTTTACCCAACTGGTAGTCTGGAAGTCTTTAATGAGCAGAATTCTATGACCAAGAAAGACTTGTGGAGCAAAAGTATGGCTACAGCTCAAGAAAAGTTGTCTCATTATAAGAGAAAACCATTTTCTTACTTTGTGGGATTTTTTTCTTGAAAGCAGAAGAGTTGCTAAGTTCCATGGGTTAGCATTTACTTCTTAACAAAGTCAGGAAATTCCCATTTGACCACACCTAAGAGGTCTCCACTGCATGCATGCAGGCTTGCGTGCTCTATGCTGAATATGATACTCACATTTTGTTTCAGATTTGATTCTGGTCTAGTTTCCTCAAGCTTAAGACACAGGAACTCCCTCCTGACTCATCTGCAAAGTTGGGATGTAAACCTTGTTCTGAAAACAAACTTCCTGCAATTCATGTAGTATCAGGCAACGTGAATCCTGGCCACAGCTAATATGCAAAAGCTGAGATTCATAGTCTTCTAGATAAGAAGCTTTTTAGAATAAAGATATTCTTTTGAGGTGTTCAAACATGTTTAATGCAGTTCTGGTTGCTACAGAAATCACAGCTTTGCATTTCTGATTTTGAGGTGCCGTCCTTCTAATTTAACAGTAATGAAAGTTTTGTAACAGTTACATTAGAGCATTATTATTCTGCCCACCTCCAAACTAAAAATAGACAACAATTACTTGCGTGTTTTGATCACACTTTACTTACTGGAACGGAACTACTGAGCGAGCTGCTTCTCCCAGCTTCCCCTTCAGTAGGGGCTGCCCTGCTCTGATGGTCTTGCATGCTTTTTATTGTGACTTTTGTACAGGAAGGAGACTGCTTGTCAGAGCATGTGATAGCTAAGAACAGAGCAAGAATCTAAGAAGAAATTCTGTTTTATGGTTCAAAGATGGGGTTATTAAAGGTGAGGATGAGACCTTCCTGGGCATAACACTGTCTTATGGGGATTCTATGAAATTAGTTCAGTTTTTCTGGTGATGCCCTTTCTCCTGAGTGTCAGCTTCCACCAAACACTCATCTCACAAGAGGAACCTCAGTCTGTTCTGCTGGAGCAAATTTTACCCTATGTTGTAGCCAATCCTGGCACAAGGAGTTCCTGCTACTTGATGAGGGAACATACTCGGTCTTCAGCTTAGCATAGGCTGGGTTACCATAAAGAGAGACTCAGCCGTTGATTCAAGACAGGAAGGGCTATGAGCATGACAAAATCATACAAGGCTGCTTTGTCTTTAAACAGCTAAAAATGTTCTGTGGTTGCAGAACAATTCAGTCCTGTGAATTCAAGAGCTAGGTTGTTTTCTCTTCAAATTCAACAGGGAGGGAAAAAATCATTGATCATTTTATCTTGGTTTCAGAAAGCAGTGATTTACCTTTGGTCCATCTCAGAGTTTCAAGCTGACAATAATTTGCAGCAATTCTCTATGAATTGCTTTATGTAGTCTTTTCCTGTGCTTCTTTTTCTGTTTCAATTTGAAAACCATTCAGGTTAATTGAGATACAGTTCTTAACAAGCAAACATTTGCTGAGGACATCATCATATAGACATAGCTGAAATGACAAAAAAAGAGACATCTCTGAGATGGGAACTCACCTTCTAGCTTCTAAAATACAGAATATCATAGAATCATAGAACCATAGAATGGTAGGGTTGGAAGGGACCTTTAGAGATCATCCAGTCCAACCCCCCTGCAGAAGCAGGCTCACCTAGATTATTAGTGTAGTTTGTTGTAAATGCTGTCTATGCCACCAGTGTATCCTACAAAACTAGGTGAAGTTTACAACCTCCTAATCACAAAAACAAATTTGCTGAAATCCAATTTGATGAAAAGAACAAGAATGGCAAGTTTCAGACCCCACACAACTGTCGACTGTCAAAGTTAAAAACAGGATAGACAGAGAGAATTTATGTTACAGGATGTACTGGCAGTATTTAATATCTGCTCAATGCATTACAACAATATACCACAAGCACTGGCCACCAGCAGTGATGTGGGGGACTCATAAATTAAAAATAACTGGCATACCCCTTTATTTAAATTAAGGGGAGTGTTCATGAAGTCAACTACTTTTCATCCTGATCATGGTTGGCAGAGTGCATGATTTAGTCTCTGTGATTTAGTGTGGGGAGCTGCATATGCGTTTTCTCAGGGTGATTTGTCCCTTGTCATTAAATTTGGCATGCAGAGGCTGGCCAAGCAGTGTCTGGTTTAAATTCCCATGAACAGAAGGTAGAGGACTGTGAATGAATGGGACTAAGAGCCCATAATACAACTGTTGATCTGGATTTAAATGAAATATGTGTAGCAGTGAGTCAGAGACACCAAATAACCAACTGACCCTCATTCAAAACCCTCCTCATGTGTGAGTTCTGTTTCTTGAGGCTGTAGGATTTTGCCCCTTTGCCCCTCTAACGTTGGGAATATGAGGAAGAGAGTCCTCTAGGGCAGTGGCATCTCAAGGGCCTGAGGAAGGATTTGCACTGGTCCCCTGACCCCCTCCTCTGCATCCCTGGACCTGCTCATTGTTCAGAGCCCCATTTCTCACCTTGTCTGGAACCTACATGCTCCTCTCTCAACCCACCAGGGCACAGACATCCTTGTTCCCCATGAAGATTCCATTTTCCTGCAGACCATGAGAGATCCAGGCCTCTGCACAAGGCATAAACAGCTCTACTTTTGCATATTGGCTGCCGATGCCCAGGGCTGATCAGTGGGGCTGTAGGTGGCCACCCTGCAGAAGCACAGACCCATCCTGCAGCCTGGGAGGGCCCCAGGATGCAGAGGGGGGAGATTTCCTGCAGGAGCTGCTGCCAGGGAGAGCCCTGGCAGGAGAAGGTTGTCCCTGAAGGATGCAGCCTGGGGAAGGGCCTGTGCTGGAGCAGGTTCTTCTCCTTTGTGGTTATGGCAGCCTGGGAGGCAGAGCCTGCTGTCTGTTGAGGAGCAGAGTAGCTCCAGTGGCCAAATTTCAAAGGAGAAAATGAATGCCTCCCCATTTCTCGTCCAAGCTGCATCTCTCAGACCTTCCTCATCCTCTGTCTCAAAGTGACCGTGAGGTTGGCTGCAGGTCAAGGCTTTCAATCATGAACACTGAGAACAGGTTATTATTGCCTTCTAGCAGCAACTTGTCGTATTCCCAGAGGGATGTCATGTTCCTTCTACATCTTTCTCTTACTTAGAATAAATGATCCCATTTTTTTCTTTGTGGCTGGTTTTATAGAACTCTCATCAACTTTTCTACTTCCCTTTGACTCTCCCATGATGTAAGATGTGGTGCCATCTGAGGCTTTACCAGCACTGCACTATGTGGCATGATCATGTACCAGGTCTTACAGGAAAGAAGGGAAGCAGAGAATAAACAGAGAAAGGAAACAGGGATGGATAGAATGGCAAGTACAGGCTAAGTCTGACACAGAGAGTGGGGTATACATCTGGGAGAGATTTGCCAACCTAGGGTGATGTGGAGGACCTTCTCCTTCAGCTGCAGTAGGAGACATAGAATCCTAGAATCATTACAGCTGGAAAAGACATTTATGATCCCTAAGGTATTGGTTGTGCTATAGAAGCCATATGCAATTCAGTGATAGATAAATACAAGATAAAGCACATGGGAATACATATATCGTGGATTCTAAATTAACTATTGTCATCAAGAAGACCTTGGGGTCACTTTGTATTGTTCTCTGATGGTCATATGCAAGCAGAAAGTTAGAAATTGTTAGGAAAAGAATACAGAGTAAAGCAGGAAACTTCACAATGTTACTGTTTTGTACACTCATTCCTGGGACTGTGTAGGAGCTCATCCTGACCTGTGCCTTGTGTTTCTACATGCATGTGGAGCACTGGGAAATGCGAGGGACAGCCACTGCCTCCAACAGAGTCCAGGGACAGCAGCTGAACCATGCTGTTACAAGAGAAGCTCAAGGAAGAATTACTTCTTTGAAGTATAATTATCTTTGTGACTCTTCCTTGCTTCAGAGATCAGAAATTTGCTGCTGGCTTATTCGTACAACAATCAAGAATAGTGCACCAGATATTAGTTTTAGCCGTGGACAAGCTTTAAAAGTTCTGCTGTCTTTTCCCCTTACTACCCCCATCCATCCTGCCTTCCCTTTGCTCTCCAGCTGGCTGTCTCCTCAGCTGTGCTGAGACAAATACTTGCAGACTATGTTCAGTGTGTTCTATAATTAAAAATTAGAAGAGAATTAATCTAAATGGAGCTGTTTTAGTTATCTGGCTTTCAAGACAGCCCACAAAGCATTTGATCTAGCTCAGCTAAGACGTGAATCAGGGACACAAATAAGCAAGCAGAGCAGAGAAGACAGGAGGGGACAGTAGGTCCTTCAGCTGGCTTTGCCTCTGAAGTGGGTATCCTATGAGAACATGGCTTTTTGCAGGGGATCATGCAAAGTAGGTGTGGGGGAAGGATGTAAAAAGTATTGCTAGAGAGTCCTTCTGCAAACAGCTGTGCTGGGTGGAGGCACAGGTTCACCTGAGCTTTCAAAACTGCTGTTCTGCTAAAGCCTATGGGGCAGTAGATGCAGCTCTACCTGCAGACAGAGCCATACAAAAGTTGACTCTCTGCTCAATGTAAAGCTAATTAAAGACCACTACCTCTCTATTGTTAAGGGTTTTCCTGCTTCTAGCACAATGTGCTCAGTGCTCCAAATAATCTAGAGCATACGATCTGCTTACTCTAGATGCATGTAGCTCATGTCAATGTTGGTAAAATGGGATTGATCATACACAGAATCATAGAATCACATAAATTGGAAAAGACCTTTAAGATCATCCAATCCAATTGCTAGTCTAGCACTTACAAGCCCATCACTAAACCATGCTTCTAGGTGCCACATCTACTTCTTTTAAACACCTTTAGTGATAGTGATTCATCTGGAGTCCTGTGTCCACTTCTGGTCTCCCCAGCTTAAGAGGGACAGAGAACTTCTGGAGAGAGTCCAGCACAGGGCCACCAAGATGATCAGGGGACTGGAGCATCTTCCTTATGAGGAAAGGCTGCAGGAACTGGGGCTGCTTAACCTGGAGGAGACAGAGAGATCTCATTAACACTTACAAGTATCTAAAAGGTGTATGTCAAGAGGATGGGGCAGCACTTTTTTTTCGTTGTATCTAGCAACACGACAAGAGGTAATGGACATAAGCTGAAATACAAAAAAAATTCCGCTTAAACACAAGGAAAAACTTCTTTCCTGCTGAGGTGAGGGAACCCCGGCACAGGCTGCCCAGGGAGGGTGTGGAGTCTCCTTCTCTGGAGGTTTTCAAAAACCACCTGGACACTTTCATATGTGACTTGATCAAGGTGAACCTACTTTAGCAGGACTAGATGATCTTTAGAGGTCCCTTCCAATCCCTATCAATCTGTGATTCAGTGATTCTGTGAATTAAGCAGTAGGAATTTTATATCAAGATGCCAAGACAAGAAAGCTTGTCACGGTTTCCTTGACAAGTCTGTCATAAAGCCCATGTATATTCTTTCTGTTAATACTCCATTACATCATATTTATATGATTCAGACATCTGTTCTTAAAGTGTCATGTCAAGGGCACTGCCAAAGCTAAGAACAGATTAGAAATAAAAAAAAAATCAGGATTAAAAGAAAAAAAGTATAGATAATGAAGCTGAATAATGGCATTTCACAAGACTGTAACCCAATATATTCAGAGTTCTGAATAAAAACCTATATAATACATATACTGTGTAATATAAATGCATATGCAATATATGTAATTCCTCCTCATAGAAATAAAGGCCCAATATACTTATTATTTCATGGTACATAAGAGATCTTATTTTTTATTGCATAAGGATATCATAGCATCATAGAATGGTAGGGGTTGAAAGAGACCTCTCAAGATCATCTAGTCCAGCCTTCCTGCTCAATCAGGTCCACCTAGATCAAATCACACAGGAATGTGTCCTGGAGGGTCTTGAAGACCTCCAAGGAAGGAGACTCCACACTCTCCCTGGGCAGCCTGTGCCAGGGCTCCCTCACCTGAACAGTGAAATAATTTTTTCTTATGTTTTAGTGGAACTGTTTGTGTTTCAGCTTCATCCCATTACCCCTTGTCCTGTTGCTAGGTATAATAGAAAAAAGAGATGTCCCAACATCCTGACACCCACCATTTATATACTTGTAAATATTAATGAGATCTCCCTTCAGTCTCCTCTAGACTAAATAGCCCCAGTTCCCACAGTCTTTCCTCATAAGGATGATATTCCATTCCCCTGATCATCTTGGTGGCCCTGTGCTGGACTCTCTCCAGAAGTTCCCTGTCCCTCTTGAGCTGGGGAGCCCAGAAGTGGACACAGGACTACAGATGAGTCATCATCCCTAAAGGTATTTAAAAGTAGATGTGACATCTAGGAAAATACACAGAAATATATACATTAAAGTGAATATGATACATTTGTTGCTTTATTCTTTCTTTGAATTTTAACACAAAATCTGCTGAGACATATATCTGGCATTGCACCTAGCCAGGTGCATCACAATGTTTGAGCAGCAATCTCATCTGGTGTTATGTGTTTTTCCAATAAATCAAGCTAAACCAGCTTAGAAGGATTGTGCATTACATTTGGAAACTAGTGAGGACCTGCTACAATATCTATGAGGTAACCAAAAACCTTAAAAGAAATTAAGTGCTCCATTTCCTTAAGAATTAATGTTAAACACTGCTTGGAAACACTGACAGATTTACCTGCTTGAATACGGAAGCGAGCAACAGAAGTATGTAAGAATGTCCTATGACTGTCTCTAATCCAAGATCCACTTCTCCCACTCACTTTGACAATGGCCAGAAGCGGACACTTAGAAGATAACTACAAATACAGAGTGAACCTTCCTCTCATAGATACTTTGTTTATTCTATGGAACAGCCTTATAATTTTTCTTAGTGTTGTTTAGCACTTATGATTATATGATTAGTTATGAATGGTCATTCTCATTTTACTGATTCTGATACATTCCCAATGTTAAAAAGTGTAAGTATATAAGCCTTCTTTTTAGTCTAAGTGACTCTGGGGTATTTAGTCTCTCCTCAGATCAAAATCACTCCTACTTCTCACAGTAGCAGCAACCTTTCCCATTTTTCAGTTCCTCTCTGAAATTGTACTCTGCGGGTTTTGAGGTAGGTGCAGACACAGTCCCAGACATGGGTGTGTAACACAGTGACCTTATGAAATTTCCTGCTTTATTCTGTATACTTTTCCCAACAATTCATAACTTTCTGCTTGTGTATGACCAACAGAGAATGATACAAAGTGATCCTAAGATCTTCTTGATGGCAGTAGTGAATTCAGATCCCATGATGCTATATGTGTGTATTCCCATGTGCTTTACCTTTTATTTATCACTGAATTACATATACCTACTATAGCACAACCAATATTTTGGGGATCTAATGAGTTCCTTGCACTCAGCTTGAGTTACTGTTAATTCCATCTCATCAATTAACACTTTAATTTTCTTACCTTCCAGATAAAGAGTAGCCATATGATCCATTACAATCTCACAGCTGTGAGAGGTGGAAAAGTGATTTTGGGGGTAACATTCATCTGAATCACTCTTGCAAGATATCTAAGAACACTTCTGTCTTGAACTGTCTACCTCAGTATCTCGCACCAGCTACAGCGGCTGAAAAGAAGATTTCTCAAATCTTCTTGTATTCTGCAAGAGTTCACTTGCTATGTAATCATCTTTGTTTGTTGTACACAATGTAGTAATGTTTGCTTTCTATTTGAGTTACATCTTGTCTTCCTCATCTAGTGCTTTCTTCCATGGTTTTGATTCTCATTGCTTTAATGTGAGTTGTATTAGAAAGACCATGGAAATGGTGAGTCAGGCTGTGAATCTTTCATAGATGTACAGGTATTATAACAGATTTCATGACATGATTATAGCCCTCATAAGAATATCTTGTAAATCACTCATGATTTAAAGTGAGCCAGGACAGAAATGAACTGCTTCTGTAACAATCACTTTTATACTCTTTCCTAGAACTGAAAAAGCCTTCTTTCAAGAGCTGTTAAGTCTTATTAAATCCTTCTCACTAGCACCCGCATGTCAAGAGTTAGAGAGGATGACTTAGAAGTGGAATGGAGATTGCAAAATATTCACAAATATTATTTCCCCATAGAAATCAAGGACTCAAAGTGTCTGGAACGATGGTGATATTCCTGTGGAAAGGCAATAAAAAATCATAATGAGAGAGTGAAATCCATTCAGTTTGAAGTAGAAATGCCAAACGACAGGGAGATTGCACCAGGTTCCTGTGGAAGAACACTGGGTCTGGAAGACAGCCCTGTAGTCAGAGCCCACAGCCCCGTGTGAGGCTTCTCCTCTTACCCCAGGAGAATTATGCAGAGCTACAGGTTTCTTGGCTTCTTCCCAAGAAACCAAGAAGGCTTCTTCCCATTGCAACAGTAGAGAACAGAGATCTCCCTGGACAAGTGCAGAGTCCTGCATCTGGGAAGGAACAACCCCATGCACCAGTACAGGCTGGCGGTTGACCTACTGGGGAGCAGCTCAGCAGAGAGAGACCTGGGAGTCCTGGTTGATAATGAACTAACCATGACCCAGCAATGTGCCCTCGTGGCCAAGAAGGCCAATGGCATCCTGGGATGCATCAAGAAGAGAGTGGCCAGCAGGTCAAGGGAGGTTCTTCTCCCCCTCTACTCTGCCCTGGTGAGGTCTCATCTGGAGTCCTGTGTCCAGTTCTGGGCTCCAAGCTTAAGAGGGACAGCACAGGGTCACCAAGATGATCGGGGGACTGGAATATCTTCCTTATGAGGAAAGGCTGTGGGAGCTGGGGCTGTTTAGTCTGGAGAAGAGGAGACTGAGGGGAGATCTTATTAACATTTACAAATATCTAAAGGGTGGGTGTCAGGAGGTTGGAGCATCCTTTTTTTTCTATTGTATCTAGCAGTAGGGAAAGGGGTAATGGGATGAAACTGGAACACAAAAAGTTCCATTTAAATATAAGAAAAAACTATTTCGATGTTCAGGTGAGGGAGCCCTGGCAGAGGCTGCCCAGGGAGGGTGTGGAGTCTCCTTCCTTAGAGGTCTTCAAGACCCACCTGGACATGTTCCTAATGAGACCTGATGTGGTGGTTTAGCCCGATGTCCATCCAGTCACAAAATCACTCCCCCTCTTAAACTGGACAGGAGAGAGAGAGAAATATAACAAACGGCTTGTGAGTTAAGGATGGAGACATCACTTGGCAATTAGCATCACGGGCAAAACAGACTCAACTTAGGGAGAAAAAGATTTGATTTATTAAAGAAACAACAAGAGCAGGGAGATGAGAAATAAAACCGTCTTAAAAACACCTACCCCCTCCTCTTCCCCGGACTCCCTTTCCTTCCCCACAAATGGCTCACGGGATGGGAAATGGGGGTTGCGGGCATTCCATTACAGATGGACTTTGCAGCTGCTTCTTCTCAGGGGGAGGCCTCCTCACACTTCCCACTGCTACACTGTGGAGTCCCTCCCACAGGAGACAGTCCCTCATGAACTTCTCCAACAGGGGCCTTCTCATGGGCTGCAGCTCCTCACGAACTGCTCCAGCATGAGGCCTCCCACGGGGGCAGCTCCTCACACCCTGCCCCAGCGTGGGTCATCCATGGGGAGAACAGTCCTTCAGGGACAGACTGCTCCAGCCTGGTTCTCTCACAGGATCACGAGTCCTTACAGCAAACCTGCTCCAGTGTGGGCACCTCCCCGACAGACTCCCAGGTCCTGCCAGGAACTTGCTCCAACAGGGGCTTCACACGGAGTCTCAGCCTCTTTCAGGCATCCACCAGCTCCAGCGTGGGCTCCTCCACGGGCTGTGAGTGGTTCTCTGCTTCCCAGTGGCCTCCATGAACCTGCTTCACTATGGTCCTCACCACATATCACAGGGGAGTCTCTTCAGTGCCTAAGCATCCTCCTCCTCCTCCTTCTCCACTGACCTTGGTGTCTGCAGAGATGTTTTCACATTCTCACTCCCTGCTGCTGCTGCTGTTTAGCAACTGTGCAACAACTTTTTCTCAAATATGTTATTCACAGAGACGTTACCTCCATCGCTAATTGTCCAGGCCTGGGTCAGGTGCAGGGTCCAGCTTAGAACTGACTGGCCCTAACACCGTGAACTACACGGGAAGCTTCTGGCAACTCTTTTTGTTTAAAGAAGCCACCCCTGTAGCGTCCTTGCTACCAAAAAACCTGGCCCAGACAAAACCACTACACCTGATCTAGGTGGACCTGCTTCTACAGGGAGGTTGGACTAGATGATCTCTAATGGTCCCTTCCAAGCCTACCATTCTATGATTCTATGATCTTTCAAATCCTTGCCCTCTACCAGAAAACTACTACAGGAAATTTTTACCATCCTTGAGGATAAAGACACATTTAAAAATCTTGTATAAATTGGTATGTCCAGTCTATTCTACTGAGAGGAACAGAGAAATTAACTGGAATATCAGTTATTAAACAGTTGCAAAAGCTACAACTGGCATATGAGGAATAATTACAGCACTATTCATTGCTGTCTAGCCAGTCTCTGTGAATTTTTCCAAGTGAAGGTAAAAAAGGCCAGGGCAAGCATCAGCAGGGAAGAATAAAGAGCTGTTTTGAGGAATAATTAAATCTGAACCAAAAAGGTCATGAGATACTTTATCAGCTTTCACACTGAATCCTAACACACCCAGGATGTTACCAATTCACTGTCATTGTCCTCAAATTAGAATAAAATGTCTGAAATCAAAACCCTGTGGTGCAGAGAAAGCTGAATTTGAATCTCCTCTTTCATTTTTGTTCATCTCCATTAATTTGCCACTTGTTAATAACAAGCAAGGAACAATCAATCTAAATAGAGTTCCAGCTACTGGCTCCCATAAAGCAAGAGAGAAGGAGATTAAATCATCATTATGAACCTACGGGGGGAATGTTATACATGGAGGGTAGGAGATGCAGGAAGGGGAAGTTTATTAGAACTGTGGCAGGAAGTAATTTTTATTTTACAGCTTCTCCATTTGATAAAGCTTTGAATGATTCTTGATCCAATTTCCTCTTTAAAACTAGGCAAACGAATGTCAAGAAATAAACCATCTTCAACGTTACCATCATCATCACCATCAAAATAGCAAAGAACCATATTTAATTCAGCTGTAGGTACTTTAATTTTTAGCATTTTTTCTTTTTAGTGCAAAATCATTAGAGGAATTTCTACATTGAATAAAAATATTCTGCCTATATGTAGAACTTAACTGCATATCTCCTGCCTCCAGGCCAGCAAAGAGCACGCTCTAAGGAATGCATCTTACTGTGACTAAATAATGGAAGTCTTGTGAAGACAGACATAAGTTTTATATCTCTCTATACCCAGGCTAGATGAGGCTCCTTGACTTTAGGGATAGGAGATTGAACTGTTTCTTTGGGCTACACGTATAATAGAGTGCCTTCTCAAATTGAAAACAACCTTTGCTCCACAATTTTAGTAGCCACGGAGGCAATTTTCCACCACAAATAACCAGTGTTTGGTCAGTTTATTGATCAGGTATCGTATTTCTTGAAACTCAGAGAGAATGAGATTTATAGCTCTACTCCTAAGAACAGCCACAAGGTCCATGCATCTCAGTAAAAAGCCCATTTTCATTCTACATATATTTGGTAAAACTTGTCCCTGTCAACTTGCCAAACTCTTCCTCTCATTCTCATTTCTACTAGGCCAAATCAACAGCTGAAATAAACCAGATTTATTCCATTGAAATCAACAGAAATAGGTAACTTTACCTTCGCTGGGGAATAGGGCTCAGGGACGGGGTGGATGACAGACGAAATTTACAGCTACTGGACTGTTTGCTTAAATAATTACATCTCTCTTCTTTCATTCCAATATATGTCTTATTACTTGGAGTACTACAACATCTCACTACCCCCTGGGATGCTGTTAACATATATAAAATGCATTGCAGTCCTTATTGTTAAAAAACATCTTTCTGTGATTTGGTAACAGCAGCAGAGTACAGGCAAGAAATAACATGTTAATTTCTGAGTAAGCAATTTTCAAAGTGTATTAGCCATTCTCATCCCTTTCCATCAAAGGCTCCAATTTGCCTCCAGCTCTGTAAGCACACAACTCGGTGTTTAGCATTCCACTCCACAATGTAGTCCTAAATTAGGAAAACTGAATAAAATCTATGTTGCTTGTACTTTAAATTCCTTGCAGGCAATCAGTAGACTTCCACAAGTTCTCAAGCCTTATGACTTCACAATGTTTTCTTACTCATTAAAGAGAGGCAAAACTTGCTCCCTGAAATCTGGCAGGTTTTTTTCTGGTGACAAAGAACTAGATGGAGAACTGAGTATAAGTGCTTTGCCTTCCTCACTTCTTTACATAAAACAGGGAGGTTTGAGAGCCTCATGTGCTTTCTGAGTGTCCATGCACTCTGATTTTGAAGGAAAGATCTCCTTGTCACCTCTGGTTTAGAAAAAAAGGAGTTTAAATGCCTGAAAAGAACAGAAGTCTGTGTTCAAATGATATTAACAGCTCTAACAGAAGATGTTAGTTCTCACTACACATTTGGATTCCTTTGTTGTATCCACAACTCTAGCAGCACAGTTTCTCTTGATTTTCCACATGTGCATGCACAACTGATAATCAGTAGGCTGCAAGAAGCAAGAAAGATTAGGTATGTGGGTGCCTTTATATCTTCCAGGTTGAATAGGAAAGCAGAAAATGAAGGTCCTGCCCTGAACACTAATCCCCAAAGCTATTTATAGTCATTAGTGACAATGTAAATACATGGTAGTTCCCTGCACTCAGTCCCTCTAAAATAGTGGGGCTACGTCCTACTAAATATTTGAGACCTTAAGTTGGCAGCTGGCATGAGTTTCTGTGGAGCCACTTTTTGCTTGATAACAAGGAGAGGGAGCTGCAGTGCTGATCCTACTAAGCAGTTCTCAAAATATCTCCTGGGTATGAGGTGGACCCACCTCCAGCCTGGCCAGGCCAATCTGATGCCTCTGTGATCACTGTTTAAGAAGGGAAATCTGATCCAGAAGAGGAGGTGTAAGAGTGATACAAGATGGAGGTGACCATGTGGACCCCACAGTTGAAGGAGGAAGGAAAGAGGAGCACCAGACTACAGACCCCTTTGCAACCCTTGGTGAGAGCATAGGCTGTGCCTCTGCAACCCATGGAGGGCAATGGCAAGACTGAGAGCCACCAGTAGCTCCGTGTGAGTGCACTCAGATGGGCAGAGATTGTGTGAGGAGATGGCCATGGCACAGGCCATGCTGGAGCCTGTGCACCGCAGAGCAGCCCCACACGAGAGGAGCTGCAGCCTTTGGGATGAACACACACTGCAACTGCCCATGCAGAGCTGCCATGTGTGTGAGGTACCCCGCAGAGGTGCAGGGAGGACTCATGCAGAGCTCGCCTACCCTGACAGAGGCAAACAGCAGAAGCCATTGGGACAGACTGATTGAAAACCCCACCCTGCCCTCCTGGGCCATTCAGTGGAGGAGGAGATAAAGACACCGGGATCACGGCTCTGAGCCCAGGAAGAGGGGAGGCGTGGGGAGAAGATGGTCTTAAAGAACCGATTGTGCTCTTCATCATTGTACCACTCTGTGTTGTTTTCCTTTTGTTGTGTTTTTGAGGGTTTTTTCGGTTGGTGGTGGATCAAATTAATTTTTGTTTTCTTCCCCAAGTTGAGTAGCCTTACCTGTTTTGCCCGAGACCATAAGCAGTTATTGAGTCTTCCCTGTCCTTAGGGCCTTTGATACTTACGGCTGATCCTAGTCCTTTGTTCCTAGATGGGCCTAAACCAGGACAGCAGCTCAGTATCTCCCTGTGAAACATCTAGTAATATTGCTAAAGAAAGTAAACTGTCAATTGAACAGAGGCTCTTCTTGGTGACAAACGGTCCCCATAATGTGATACATTCAGTGTCCAGTCAACTCTGTTGCTGAATTAAAAGAGTTGTGTGGCAGCAAAAGGATCACAAAGTGGACTAGTTCCTCAATTCTTCAAAAAGGCAGAGGCATAGATTGCAGTAGAGCACGCAAAATGTCAGTTTACACTTCTGTCAAAGAGGCTGAGTGACTGAAATGTCACATATCTCAGGCAGGAAGAGAGAAGAGATAACTATGAATTCGTGGTCTCAAAGAAAAACACAAAAACCATTTTAATAGAGACCTTTTCTAGACAGAAATATACCATTGTTTCTGTGAGGGAGCTGATTCTCCATTGGTGAGTACAATTTTTCTAATGTGCTTTAGTGTATTTCTGCTGAACTGGGCCAGCACAAGTGAACATTCACAGGTGAGGGACTTCTAGAGATTGTTGAGTCTCAACAGAGCTAAGAATATTTCTTTTGCAGCTAGGCCAAAAGTGACAGCAGAAATCATTCTGCACCTCAGATGTACAGGTAAAGTGAGAGACAACTGTTTAAAATTCAAAGAGGAAACACCACTTAAACACATAAGTTGGAATCAGTGACCTTACCTCCCAGTCCACTGACTGGCTGAAATTTATTGAATGTGATCTGTACTGAAAGTTATCTTGATTACAGGTATCAGAATATTGGCCTATATCCATATTTCTAGTTTCCAAGCATTATAACTAAAGAAGAATACTCAAGGGGTTGTTGAATTCTCTCCAGTGCTCTTCAAGTACAAAAACACAAGGCTCTTTATTCTCTATACCATTTATTTCCTGATCTGAAATTGAAAGCTAATATTTTGCTAATGACAATTAGTACCAGATTTATGTACTGATAGACCAGCTACCGCTGCAGATTTGATCTGAATTCATCATTGCCATGCAACCACACCCACTGTGGAACCAAACATAACACAGAATCCAGCCTGGTACAGAGAGGTACAGATATAACTGGGAATGGTCAGGGAAAAAAAATGATATAACCTAAAATATGCCAAAAAAAAATAACCCAATTGCATCAATTTGCCCAAATTTGAGCCAACAGCATGAATTCATACTGTATGAGCACTTAGGTATACTTGGCCACAGATTCTAATCCAGCAGAGAGAATCTTGTTGAGAGACACACATCATCACCATATCACAGCCAGAGTGATGTTGTGAGGATAATGGTGCAAAGTGAAAAAGATTCAATTAAACCTTCACAGCATCACAAAGTTAATACAGTGTCTCAGCTGATGGGATGAGAGGAAGCAAAGAAAAAGATGGCAATAAGTTGCAGAAATATAACTATTTTGTAAATCTTGGCAGTGTTTTTAGAAGCAAGCACAGGACTATGCATTTGGTCTTTTACCATTAGGATTTTCTCATTTCCTTTGGCTCTGTTTTTCTAATATTTGCCAGGTTGTGAAGCTGAAGTGTTTAAATACGAAGGATTGCCCTTCTGATACTTTTTTACCCTTAGCAAATGTAACTACCAGAAATGTGACAGTATCATGGCTTTTCCAGTCCTGGTTTGCTGACTTCAGAAATTCAAATGGACCAGGTCATTTGTCTTCGTTCAATCTCTGAAACTTGTTTCTGGCCGTACAGTTATGCAGAAAGATTTTAATGGCTGCTATCAAGGGTGCTGACCCAAAGACAAACACAGACCTCAATGGAACTGATGGATTCGCCATGCATATCTTTCAGATTCAAGTAATTAAATCCTTTTCTGAAGTGAAACAGTCACAGACAAAGAGATGTATTTAACTGCAGGCACATTTTAAGGAGACCTAACCACAGCAGTTTCCCTAACTGCAAACGCCTGAGCTAGGATACTGATGTGTAAAATGTGTGCAGCAGAGAAGGAAAGCCACAGTACCATAATTAAATGAGAAAACAGCACAGTGTTTCTAAAGCCAAGAACTCCCTGGAAAGACAGGCCTGAGGATTTGTGAGCAAGGAAATTTCATGCTGTTGTTTGTTTCTACAGAGGGGTTTTTTTTCCAAAAAGGATTACACCAAGAATTTACATTAGCTCTCAAGTCAATTCAACTTCCTAATTAAAACAAGCCTTCAAGATTTGAATATTGACCAGAGCATGATTCAGGCAACAGTTTGTTCAGGTATAGCAATTTCCATCTTTTGCTTTAGGAGAAAACAGGACTTTCAGTATTCCACTCCCATGTACCTGAGATCATTTACAAATTCAAGAAGCTCTGTGTTTCTACATAAGGAAATCCATGCTCAGAGAAAGATTCCTGATTTAATAAAAAGCAGAAAATAAAACATAAATCGGATATTATGTACTGCTGGTGTTCAAAGCAATGATCAAATAAAATTGATGAAAAATTCTAAATATTTCAAGTGCATTTAAAGCTCAGGCAGAGTTACAGCAATAGCAGTCTCCTTCTGGCCATCCACTGCACAACTATTACCATTGCTGCTGCCTAAGTCTTGTTCCTACACAAACAGAAATTTGCCCTGAGGAAATCTCTCACTGTGAATATTTTTCTGCATGCTTTTGGGAAAGTGATTTCCTCTGGAATTCAGCTAATTCTAGACAGATAGGATCCTACAAATATATCTGAAAATAATCCCTTATGATCTGGCAGTATTGTTATTGTGTGACCCTGGGCAAGTTATTCAAGGACAACTCACAAGTGTCAAACAAGAATGAAAGTGTTTGCAGGACTATACCCAAGCAGACAGATAAGCTGTCATCTTGAACTTTAAATGACTCAATTTTTACCACAGAACTTGTTTAAAAAATGCTGATCACGTGCATTTGCACAGTGCAAAACAAAGAGAAATAGAAGCATTCAACCCATATAAGAAAAGATTCTGACCAAGAAAGAATACCACTTGCAGATGTGTTAGACAAATTTGTTTGTCATTCCCATTTCCTTCCTATCACAGCAGCAGTAGTTTGGTATATTTTTATTCTCTCAGCAATGATCAGCCTTCTCAGGAGTCCTCTGTGCTGCCTTCTTAGGAAGGGTTAACTACTCTTTCCTCCACATAAAAATCTTTATGAGCTGATCTTCAGTCTCGGTCACAGAATTATTTAGAATTTGCTTTGCATAATGTTCAGCAAAAAAGACATTTTCCACCTTTTTCTCATGCCCTCTGAAAGCTGTTGACAAGTATACATGGAACCATCCCTCCTTTCTCCAGGATACCGTTACTATATAGTAAGTATTAGTCTTTGTTACCCAGACTATTCTAGTCTGCACTCAGTGTGCAATCTCTCTCTTCTTTCAGGACTTTAGGCTCTGATCTTTTTTTTCTTTTGAAAAAGTACATATACAGTCATGTAATAAGCTGTTCACACAAATATACTCAACAAAGTGACCAATTAAACAATGGACTGGTACCTGTGCTGAAAATGACTATTGACAAAGACCAGACTCACACAGGGTAGGCTTTTCTACCTTCTATCTGGCTCTTTTTGACATAAAAGAAGAAAAGACTGGTTGAGTTCTCCTTCTTGAAGAGAAGATTGGTATTTACTTCACCCTGTGATAAGCACTAAGGTACACAGCTCTGATATAAGAGGACATAGATGTTGTCATACCTAATATACTTTGGTTTCATTTGTTCTAGTCTCTGTGTTTCTTGGAGAAGAGGTCACTAATGACATCCCCAGCTCTGTCTGGGACAGGGATTGGATTTGGAGCTGCTCTGCATCATTCTGAGCATCATCCCATTCCTCACCATGGCTGGGGCTTAGGGTAGCATCTGCAACTCCTTTATGCCAGGATAACCACCACAAGCTCCTAGCACAGGAAAAGCAAAAAGGAGCAAGAGAAACTGTGGAATCTGAAATCAGGAGGTTGGTGAGGAGGACAAAGGGCTTGAACTTGCAATTGTTTCTCAGTGAGGCAAAGGCAGTGAGGGGACTCGAAGAAGATCATGGATGTGGGAAAAAGTGGACAGATATTAATCAGATGAAATATATAGGGAGCCAAGGGATGTCCAAGCAAAAGCAGATAGTGAATCAGCAGAGCATGTAAAGAACCTGTAGACTCTTTGACATGAATTTTGGAAAACAAAACCTTGCAATTTGCAAGAATTTTTAAAATATGGTTAGGATAGCAGGAAGCAGAAGGGAAGAGATGCAAATCCAGAGAATGTGGTCTTCTGAAAAGCCTAAGACAAATTGGGCACAGAGGATGGGAAATCAAAGAGATGCTTAGAGGTACAGAAGGAAAAGAAAATAGATGGGGAAGAAGAGAGAGATATATGTAAAAAAGAGGTGACAGGTTTCAGCATCCATAAAGACAGTCTTAGTGGGTTATGAAACCCAGCCCCTTCAGGGGTCTTGCATGGAGCAAACAGTAACATAGAATATTTTACAGTACTTAATGAAAGTCAGAGAAAGTTTCATTAATTTTTTTCTTGTAGCTGTAAACCTGGGCAAAAGATCTGTCTTCACATTGCAGGTATTTTGTAGAAAGTAACGATCTGAGTAATTCATGCTTGTGCAATGTTCACACACTACACTGATGCAGAGATGAATTAGTAATTCTGTCCTCAGATTGAGGTCTGACTCACGTTCAACAAGAGCTGGGGAACAGGGGAATGGACCTTTAAAGCAGCTGTCACAGAGCCAGTGGGAACCTGTTGTCTTATGCAGAGACTCACATTGTACTGATCAGCTGGATTTTGGTCCACTGTCAGGCTTCTTGGCTCTGAGTTATTTTCAAGCAGCAAAGAATAACGCAAGAAAGGTCACCTACTGAGTGTGGAGGATCATACATAATATTGACGAGCTGATCATTAACAGAGCACAGTCTGTCCTGTGGAGCTTAAATTCTGTGGGAAAAATCTAAAATACTTTAATAAAGATTTGATTATTTGCACAAGGGGAATGATTTAAAGCTTACAAAATAAAATTAAAACCTGATATTTCCTAATACTTGGATGCATGCCCTTGCAAGCTTCTACTGCTTTTATTTTTATTTTTAGTGTTGATTTTGTGTGTGTGTGTGTGTGTGTAACATCCATCTGAAGAGTTTCCATGAAGCAGTCTTGCCTGACACCATCGTCTCACGAAACACAAATTTCCTGATTAACATCTTCCTTGTAAAGTCATCTATCCCCAAATGTGACATCTGGAAGAGACATTATTTCTAGACTCAGAACCATCAGAGATGCTAGACAGCTGCCCAAGACACAACACATTAGCATAGCAATACTAATCATGCCAAAAGGAAGGAGATTAGAGACACATACATTTCTACCAGCATTGTTAAACAGATTTTCTGTCCCATACACTGACTCTTATAGCAGATGCTGTCAGAAGCTGCTTCTTAGAAGTATTATCCTCATCTCATCATTTTCAAAATGAACTATTTCATTTCTGAACAGATGATGTACTTTGCTTCAATGTTTTTCAAATTTAAACATTGTGAGGTTTTGTTTTGAAACAGTCTTTTCATTCGGGTAAGCGAAAGTTAAAAAAATGAAAAGGCATTAGAGATCAAAAGCAGGTTAAATAGTCTGAAAATGAACATTTCCTTTGGAATAAATAAAATGCTTCAACTTAACCCTAAATATAATCAAAACAGCTAGCTTTCTTTGACCTCTTTTTTTTCCCCTTTCATTTTCATTTTGGCTGTAGTATTGCCAACACTTCACTAAGTTTTTTTTTGGAGACTGGCCCACTTCTGTAAGAGTT
Source organism: Colius striatus (assembly GCF_028858725.1). Taxonomy (NCBI): domain Eukaryota; kingdom Metazoa; phylum Chordata; class Aves; order Coliiformes; family Coliidae; genus Colius; species Colius striatus. Next base: position 86,518,979 of record NC_084762.1, on the reverse strand, counting down.
CAATCAGGCTCATACATGATTTTGCTCTTAGTTCCCATCTTTTTTGCATGAAACTGAATAGCCTGAGTATAGCAATGCACTGAACTCAAGTTCAAGTGATGTTCATGCTGATAACCTCTCATTTTGCAACCAAGATGTGGCTACGACAGTGATGCACAAAGAGTTCTTCAAGCTTATCTACATGCTTTGTATCTCTCCCTTTTCCCCTCTCTCACTTTCTGTCTCACCTTGCAGATGAGTTCTCATAAAATTCACCAGGAGAGAATCAACTCATGGATCCCACAGCCTGAAGTACCTGAGAAATGTCTCTACAGTCCTTGTAATAACCTCAATACTCCTGCTTTCCTCTGCAGCAGCTCATCTCTGGGGTAGATAAAAGTAGGTCCTCTGCTGCCATTAAGACACGCCCAAAAAGCAGGATTTTGTCACTGTTTCTTAACTGGTAGAAAAAGCCCAGTTGCTTTTATGTACTTTTAGTGCTGTGTTGCCCTTCTGGCTGCTGTGTGTTTGGTGTGTGAAATGCTTCATGTGCTTCTGAAATAAACGTGTTTCATACAGGGAGAACATAATTCACTGAGGATTTGCACTGACCTTCCTCTTCCTCCTAACCTGCTCTGCATCTTACACTAGGTGACACAGAAGGGGCTTTGAAGGAAGAGCAAAACAGTCATTAGCCAAAACAGCAGTACAATGTAAAAGCACATCACACACATGCTCCTAGCATGCAAATTTAGCTGCTTTTTCCTGAAACAAAGTGCTGCACTGCATATAAATAAGGACGATGACTGAGCCTCACACAGAGGATTCAGATTAGCTCTTTGCTTAAGGCAGTAGTGAAAGGTACTCAGATATGGTAGTGTCAAGGCCAAGATAAGAACCTACAGAAGATAAAACAAATCATGTATTTTATGCAGTACCTTTTGTGTCCAGCAAACAAAAGATGAAAGCCTGCTCCTGCAGACAGATGGGGAGCTGAGTTTTTCAGCACAAGTGCTAGTCATTTAAGTCAACTTCACAGCAGCAGCACTGCTGAGTAAACTAAATGTAGAAGATGCTGATTATATGTAGGGAAAAGTAATGGCAAAACATCAGCAAATAAACTCTGCTGGTACATCAAATGATCTTGTGCTTAAATGATCAGAGAAGAAGAATCACAGACTCTTAAGGGTTGGAAGAGACCTCAAAAGATCATCTAGTCCAACCCTCCCTGCCAGAGTAGGACCACCTAGAGTAGATCACATAGGAACTCATCCAGGTGGGTTTGGAATGTCTCCAGAGAAGGAGACTCAACAACCCATCTGGGCAGCCTGTTCCAGTGCTCCCTCACACTCACAGGGAAGAAATTCCTCCTTGTATTTCTTTGGAACCTCTTATGTTCCAGCTTATACCTATTACCTATGCCTAGAAAATAGAGCTCCCAGGGTTTGACACTGAAATCAAAAATCCAGATTCACGGGATTCTGTGATTCTGTAAAACAGTAGACCGTCAGCTCCATGTCAAATCAAGAATGATTATTTATGACCTGGACAATGGTATTGAGTGAGTTTGCAGATGTCACCAAGTTGGTCAGGATCTTGATCTGCTTGAAGGCAGGAAGGTTTTATATAGGGAGTTGGAGAGGCTGGATTGATGTGCTGAGGCCAATTGTATGAGGTTCAGCAAGGCCAAGTGCCAGGTCCCACACTTGGGCCACAACAACCCCATGGAATGCTACAGGTTACAGCAACGAAGCCTGTGAAGGGTCTGGAGCGCAAGTCTGATGAGGAGCAGCTGAGGAAACTCAATTGTTTAGTCTGGGGAAAAGAAGGCTGACAGGAGACCTTCCTCTCTATAACTACCTGACAGGAGGTTGGAGCAAGAGGGGAGTTGATCTCTCCACCCAAGTAAAAAGCAATAGGACAAGAGGAAATGGTCTCAAGTGGCACCAGGCTTTAAAACCGTTTTGGTAGTAACTCCTTTATTTCTCAGTGTCCCAGAACTATATCAAAATTTGACACAGAAATTAGAGACTTGGCCCTGACACTGCTGAGGTTGCAGTCACAGCTATATCACTTAGAATATTAATTTCAGATGAGGCAAGAAAGGAAAGATAAACCTTCTATTTCATCATTAAACATTTATGGTCAGATTCTCTGAAATAAACAGGCCTTCAGTGTTACTTGTGTTTGTTTGGTAAATAATACACTTAAATAACATTAAGCACATTGTCAACATTTTCTCATTACCTAACCCATATTCCATCTATTATACTTTCTAAACCAAATTCAGTCAGATCCATTTGATTACTCTTGCCCTAAATTAAACCATCAGCCTATTTTCTATAACAAGCACTGTCTTATACTGTAAATTATGATTAGAATTAATTTGCATTGAAGTTTGCCTGTGTAGCAGAGAAAATTCCCCCTCAAGGTGTGTCTTTCTCAGTCAATGCTAGATGACTGAAGACACATCAGAGAAGGAAAATTTATATCACAAGCATTTTGTATTGACACGTAACCTTAAATACATCTCGGTTTTACTTTAATCACTTGGACTATTTCACAGTTTATTTAAATGGGACATTTTCCCCCCCTCTCTACTAGACATGCAAACTGTTTCTGAGTGCTGACACAGCTGTCTGGAAGCCTCATAGATAGAGAAGTGAATTCAAGACAAGGTAACAGACGCTGCAGATTTACAACAAATGTATTTTGGAACAAAGGGATGGTTCTGAGTGCTTGGCTGCTGCTTTACTGCAGCTTGAAGGAAGTCCACTGAAAACATACAAAATATAGAAGGGTTTTCCAATGAATAGTTTAGATGAGAGGGTGTGTTGCCTTCACAGAAGCTGCTCCAAGAGGAGCCTTCAGAGGAGAATAAAGGAACGTTGAAGGTGAACCGGTGTTTAGATGAGGAGCAGACGACTCTGAAGGGAGAGGGATTATCAGAAAGACTGGCTCTTCAGTAATCTATCTTTAATGCAATGAGTGAAGAAGCTTTTAAGCAGTGAAGATATCTAGTAGATCAGACAAGAAAGGGATCTTCCCAATGACAAAGGGACAAGTTCAGAAGATTATCAAGACTGCCATTGCAGCAGAGACTGGGAGCTATCTGCATGCACACAGAACAGTAGTAGAACAAACTGAGCTGAACACATTGCTGCAATGACTTGGTCCGCCACACTTTCACACGAACTGATGGTCAAATAAAAAACCCTTAAAAAATAATGTACTTTATTAAAAAAAAAGCCAAACCAAAACAAACAAACTCCAAAACACCAAAATGAAGAGATGAGTTGAACTGGTACTTCTTTCCTGTAAGTACAGAGGTACTCTCTGCCTGAAGCTGTCTTGTTGGGGTGTTATTACTATAACCACACTGAGCTTGTTCCCAATTCTCCTCTTATCAGGAACAATGGTAACTTTTTGTCAAAACCTTTATTAAAAACAATGACATCAAGAATTGATAAAGAAATGCAGAACCCTTCTGTTTTATATATTCTGTAATAATAGCACTCTTCTGGGTTCCCTTCTTAATTTAGGTTGTTCTTTGTTGCTTACCTAATAGATTAGATTGGCATTCAGGAAGCTTTCCAGAGTGCTTAAATTACAAAAAAAACCCTGTGCAATGAGCCTTGTTACACATGGATCTTTTATAGCTCTCATGGATGGTGGGTGCACAGGAGAAATGAAATACCACTTCTCAGGAAAACAATCTACAGCTTTTTTCTTAATTAATGCTGCAAAATGACTTATAAGAGATGCTTCTGGTATCTGCTTTACTTTGCTGATCACGCTCACTTTGCTTCCCAGTTGATTCACTTGGCCATCAGAAAATCAGATCTTCCAATAGAAAAAATATGTTAACTGTATCTGACAATGCAGGGTATATTGTAAAGAACTTTATTGTAAAATGACAAGCAAATAAGTAACCAATTTTCCTGATATGTTTTGGGAGTAGTACATTTTCATTTCAATTACATTTACTACCAAAGTTGCCTCATGATTTGCTCAGATAAGGTAGACAGTCCCAAATCCTGCCTTTACAAAAGAAATCTGTGGAAGTCAGATACCCACATCTATTTGAATTGAGTACCATGGACATGAGTTCCTTGTGTGCCACAGACTGGTTTTCTGAGCTGAGCAAATTCAGCACAGCTTTGGGAATACTCAGACCTTTAGCATGGTGTGTATCAGAGGGCCTCTTCTGTGTGCTTAGTTGACAACAACTGGGAATGTTTAATAGCTCCCAAAAAATGTAGTTCAATCTGAAATTGCAGCAGGCTTTGCTTTTGACTGCAGAGGTCTATTCAGCTTGTATCTCAAGATGATGAAGACAATTAGAGGCTTGGTTTATTTGCTTTTTTAAAGCTAAGTGTCTAACAAGGGCTAGAGAAGGTGAAGAAACTGAAAGAGTAACCTTCTTCCAGGACACAGAAGGAAATCACACGGATTGTTTATTACATAAATTGTGATGAATGAGCCTTCTGGAAATTCATATTCACTCTTCACAGGCACAGGAACAGATTCTCAGATAAGTTGATTCTGGTTCAAATAGAAGCAAGTCTACTGACTTCAATATATCTTGGTTGACTTGAACATTCCCCAAATTTGATCCCATTGGAGTTTTGACTGAAAAGGAACTAAACCTTATTCTCATAATTTGGTTCCTAGAGTGATGAAAAGGTACATGAGAGGATCTTTAGGCAGCTGGGAAAACTCTTGGGATTGCTGGCTCTTGTTCTCATGAGGACCTACCAGGTATCTGCTGGGAATACAGCACAGAAGAGAGGAGACAGTCCAGGAGGTTTCTAGGCTGTGTGAAGGATAACTTCATCACATAGCTGATGAGGGAGCCAATGAAGGAAAGCACCTTAGTGGTCCTGGTGTTTGCAAGTAAAAAAGGTCTGATGGGGGGCATGATGGTTGGAGGCCACCTAGGGCGTAATGATCATGAAATGATTGCATTCTAAGTCCTCAGAGAAGTAGAGAGGTGTAGTGAATGGAGTTAAATCCAGTTAGTAGCCTGTTCTGTTTAACATCAATGATCTGGATGAAGGGATTGAGTGCACCCTCAGTAAGTTTGCTGATGACACCAAACTGGGCAAGTGCAAGTTGGTTCAAATTGTGCCAGGAGAAGTTTAGATTAAACATTAGGAAGTACTTTTTCACTGAGAGGGCTTTTAAGCATTGGAACGGGCTGCCCAAGGAGGTGGTGGAGTGACTAACCCTAGAGATATTCAAGAGACAGATAGGTGAAGTGCTGAGAGATATGGTCTAGTTTAGTGATGAGCCTGGCAGTGGGAGGTGAGTGGTTGAACTTGGTGATCTTTAAGGTCTTTTCCAACTGTAAAGATTCTGTGATTCTAGGATTCTATGAATTAATCTTTTCTGATGGCCATAACTCACAAACAATTATTTTATATTTGAAAATAATCTCTTTTTTTCTTTTTTAAAGATAACATTGGCAAGACTGTTTTATTTAGTCTGGTTCCACCTATTTTGTTACTGGAACTAAAACTCAATTGCAATACTTCACAGGACATGTCTCTCACATAAGCCTTGGGAGAAACTCACAAATATTATAGTAATCTACCACTATTAACATCATGTAGTGGAAAACAAGAAAGAAGTGTCAGATTTATATGTAATGAACTCTCTGCAGTTTAAGGAGGATTAAACACTTGTACTGTATTGTAATACTCTCAGCAAAAGAAATTACTGCACCATCTGCTAGTGACATAATATCCCCTGTAAGACATCGTCCATATTCTTACTGAACTGTGCAGTACAAGCCCTGTTAACATAATGGGAATTACACAAGAATCTGTAGTAGCAGGCTGTTTCTCCCATCCCACACTAGCAAATAGTAATTCTTCTTAAACAAAGAAAACATGACACACATCTGTGATAATCAGAGCACTCTAGTTCATCAACCCCATCATGTGAGCCAGATTCACCAGTTTAACAACACTTCTTTAATATACTCCACCTTTGACTCAAACAACTCTGTGCTTTTGCTTTTATTTTATGAAAAAAAAGATATAAGAAGAAAAATTATTCAGACTATATCAAGAAAGGTAAATCTTATGCAGGGCTACTGCTACAATGTGTTAAAGTCCTTGTTCTCTAGGATGAAAGAGGAGGGCAAAATTCAGCACTGTAGAATTTCATTTGCCAAGTCTCTGCTTGTACCAGCTTTCTACAAAACTTTCTGGTCTGCTATGGAATTAAACCACTGCCACATTAATGAGCAGCTTCTGAATGGTGTTGTTTTACCTGCAGTTTCTCACTAGCACTCTTACAACTTTTCTGTACTGTTACACTCTAGCTCTATAGAATGCAAAGAGAGAGGAAAAAAACCCAAAACAGTTGATGGATACTGTTGTTTTTGCAGTTTGGAGAAATTCTGTGGTGCCAATGACTATGTTCCAGAAATTATCTACTCCAATTATCTATTCCTGAGTCCAAACATGCTGGTAGTCTTGGTGTTAGCCAAGAGCTCAGGCAGCCCCCAACAAGCACTCCTGGCAAAAGCAGTAGTTATCAGTAGGTAACAGGTTTACAGACCTCATCACATCTGAAAGGAGACTCTACAGCACCTTCTCTACTGCCAAACTTTGTCCTGAGAAACATAATTGGAAGCTCAAGAAGAAATTTTATTTTCCTTCTACAGTCTCTGAAGGTCTTTGGTCTTAGGGGAAGGAAAACAGAAGGAACTATCATAAGAAAAACAATAATATATTTATGTTTTTTCACCTCAAAATATGTGTTCTAACTTTAAATGGATACTTACTAAATGAACAAGTAACTGGATAAACATGAGCATTGTTTAGTGCTACTTCTCACTGATAAAACAGAAAACAGTGTGAAATCAAAGAAATTGCAGATGTAGATATCTGACCAATTTGAACTGCAGTCACTTTAAAATAAACACCAACATAGTAATTTAGTTGTTGATTTTCCAAAACCCAATACCAATTGGGTATTGAGCCAATATCCAATACATTGGGTATTGATCCAATATTTTCAAAAAAGTAATTACATTAAGATGCTTAATTATCCACTTTCCTTCTAGCTTGAAAAATGTATTAGGTTTATGTGACCAGGTTTTGGTAGCAGGTGAGCTACAGGGATGTCCTCTGTCAGAAGATGCCAGAAGATATCCCCATGTCAGACACAGTCACCTCCAAGACCTGCCAAAGCTGAGCTCATCAGTGACATTGGTAGCACCTCTGAAGGGTAAAAACACTATGCAGCAACTGTGAGAGATAGGAGTGAGAAAATATGAGAGAAATGACTTTGCAGACACTAAGGTCGGTGAAGAAGGAGAGGAAGGGAGGCTCCGGGTGCCAGAGCAGAAGTTCTCCTGCAGCCCTTGGTGAGGCCCTTCCCCTGCAGCCATGGAGGTCACAGGGGAGCAGAGATCGACCTGCAACCCAAGGAAGACCCCAAGCCAGAGGAGAAGGATGTGCCCTGAAGGAAGCTGCTGCCCATGGACAATCCACACTGAAGCAATTTGTGAAGAACTGAAGCCTGAGGACTGCACTGTTGGAGCAGTTATGAAGGACTGTATCCAGTGGGATGGACCCTACACTGGAGCAAGGGATGACTGTGAGGAGGAAGGCGCAGCAGAGACAAAGCGTTATGGACTGACTATCTCTATGTGCTGCATAGAGGGAGGAGGAAGCAGAATCATGAGTGAAATTGAGCCTTGGAGGAAGAGAGATGTGGGCGAAGGTGGTTTTAGATTTGTTTTTGTTTCTTGCTATCTCATTTTCTTATTGATTGGCAATAAATCACATCAGTCTTTCTCAAATAAAGTCTGTTTTGCTTGTGATAGTAACTGGTAAGTCATCTCTGTCTTTAGCTTAATCCAGGATTTTTTATTGCCTTTTCTCACCCTGTTCTGTGAGTGACAGGGCAGCTTGATGTACACATGGCAACCAGCCAAGGTCAACTCACCACCAAAATACTGTTTGTATGTGTATATGTGTGTGCAATTGTTAGCAGAAAAATCAAAACACTTTGAGTTCAACTATCATGGAGCAAGTGTTCAAATGCCAGTGTTACACCCCTAGGCTCCCCTTTTCCTGTGACAAGCTTCGTTTCCCTCCTGGCAGCCTTGTGAACCTTTTTTTCTTTTGTGGTGTTGCCTCTGACTCTAACTTCATAGCTGTTACAGGGTATGGCTACATTATGTGGTGAGGTGTGGTGCAGATTGATAATACATGGGCACAACAGAGTATATCACTCTGTGAAAATAATAGGAAGAAAGGAGAATAAACTCCTTCCAGATATCACCATAAAGAAACAAAAAATGTCACTTTTAAGTGCTGCTGGAATGACTGAGATAACAAAAGATATGGAAGAGAATATCATATCTGTATCAGAGATCCTCTTATTGCAAAAACAATACTTAAAGCTGTATTTTTTTCCTGGTAGTTTATCAGTGACAAAAAGAAATCAGTGATGGGTTTTTACTCATGAGTTTTCCTGTGAGTTTTGAGATAGGTATTTATTTTGGTGAACCTGTTTCTGCAAGGGGGTTGGACTAGATGATCTCTAAAGGTCCCTTCCAACCCCTACCATTCTATGATTCTATGATTCTACGATAAGATGGGAAGTGGTTTGATACATAGGAAGAAGCATAGTAGAAAGTAAAATCAAGCATGGCACAAACAAATTGTTTATGGATCAAGAAAAACAAGACAGAGAGCTAGAAGGTCAAAATCTGTTTGGGGCTACATTAAAAGTCAAAAAAGAAAATTAGGAGTTAATTCTGACACAGAAGAGAAGCTGATAAAGAAATGGAAGAGATAAAGTAAAATAGAGAATGGAAAGAACAATGGGTATATCTGCACATAGAGGGGAAAGATGAGCTGAAAACTCATCCTCACTATAAGATGGCTTTCTGAGAGTATCTCCACATTTTCCATTGCCCTGGAAGAAAGATGAAAGGGTTGTGGCATAAAAGCGTGATTAAAACACCAAGGAAGCAGCGCTTCTTTTTCCTTCCAGTCAGAATATTCTATGATGGATAGAATGTTAACTGTGTCATCTTCTTAAAGAACTAAGCTTTGTGCTTTCTCTCCTCATGAAGGTGGTTGCCATCATTGCATGTATCTTTCTGATATGTTACCCAGTCACTTTGCCAGACATAGCCATGCACAGTGAGTGCCACACTAGTCACAGTTAATGACACCGTGAAAGTAATATGAGCCCTGAAAGTAGGGCACAATAGAGACCAGATAGCATGAAATAAAGCAGATCACTTTCTTTGCCCATTGGTATTAAGGAGACTTGGTGTCAGCCAACTGTAAGCACTTATTGTGAAATACTTGAGTTCCTCAAAGGGGATTTTTACTGCTAAATCCTTTAACATTTATGAAAAATTAGAGTCAGAAGTAATCCAGTGCTAATATACAATCCTATTTTTTACTTTAAAATTACGTAATTAAATTAAATTCAAATAAGCCCAGTTCATCGGTGGGCAGTCAATTTATACTTTTGTTTCTGTATTGTATTTCCTTATTGCCACTATACTATAGATCAAGCTGCTGTATCTATTTCTTAATATAAAAATATCTGAATGGATAGAAATATAAAATCAATTTACCAAAAGATTTTTCTTTTCTCTTCATTATCAAATGACACATTTTCAGTCTACTACTTAGCACATTTCATTCTTAGGGAGCAGAGATAACCCTGAAGAAACAGAGATATAGTATTTGAGAAACACGATTGTTATTTGCTGTCTATCTAATTTTATTGTATTTAGCTCTACTTTTCCAATTCTGTTACTTAAAAGTCCACTGGCTTTGTTGATTGAGACAGGAAATTCACTGCATTGATGTTTCAGTGGTCTTTGAAAGTGAAACTCTTCAAACAATTAAGAAAGGAGAGAGGGAAAGTCAACTCTTGTAGAGCGTGCTTATAAAGTCATGTTGGAGGATGTCCCTTTTTTGTGTAAGGTCTCAGTCACTAGATCATAAATGCATATATATGTATACATATATACACTTAAGACTTATTTTTTTATGTATATGTGGGTATATATATTTCTACTTCAGGAAACAATGGGATATATTAAGTAGCTCCCCAAGAACAGATTCGTGAATGTGATCTAAACAGCTATCCCAAACCCTATCTGCAATATGGATACAGCTAATGACAAAATTATCTATACTTAGTCACCCAGTTCCCTGAGGGTTTCCCTGCACATTATGTAGTCTTTCACAGTTGGTTCTGCCTCTGTCACAGTGACCACAGACTCCACCTTGATGTCACACTCCAAAAGCCACTTCTTGCAACCTACAAAGTATCTTGCTCTTCACCACACTAGAGAAGACAGTGTGTGTGCAGAAGACTATGACCCAAGGCTCAGAGGACACCAGTCTGGACATATCTGTTGTGACCTTCAGGTGGTGTTACGCACATTGACAGTTGCATGGGCTGGCTTCACATGAATGCAGGAGCACCTTCAGCAACACTGCAAGGCACAGGAGAACAGGTTGTCCTCTAATGCAATGTAAACTATGTGCCAAGTTTATAAGGAGCTTCCTTCACATTAGGTGATAGCAGAGAGACCACTCTTAAATTCTTTGTGGGTCACTTCTCAGGTGAGAGTATCCATACAAAGGCCCTGCAACATTTGAGGCCTACACTGCCTTCCTCACTGTCTTCAGGAGAATATCAAGAGATGCAAGAGACACACTCCAGTGCCTTCACATTAATATCCATGTTGATTGGAGTGCTCTGGTAGAAAGCGAGGGATATACAGGGATAAGTTAGGAGTCATACACTTTGGACAGACTCTGGCAGATAGAAGGTTAAAGAAAGTCTGAAGGCATTTATCCCACTCTGGCTTGTCATATCCATACCAAAGGACTATCCGGAGTAGAATATTTTATTTGCTTGCAAAACAACACTATTCATGACACTGGGCAACCTGTTTAATTCGACTCTCTTTTGAGTAGATGGATTCAACTGGAGGTCCAGAAGTCCCTCCCAGCATTAGAAATTCTGTTATCAGCCAAATATCGTAAGACTGAAGCTTCCCAGATACAGTCTAGGAGGAATATTTGCTTAATGAATTGGGTTGTTCCAAGCAGAACACTCAAACCTTTCTTCTCAAAAAAAATCTGTAAAATGTTAATAAGACAATTCTTAAGATGAAGTCTCATGGCCTGACCAGCTCATTAACTGAGATGCCATGGGTAATATTGAGAACGTTCATAGTCTTTGCCATGAAATTCTTTAATTTGACCATTTATGTTGAAGGTTCAGGCCATGGTCAGATGAAATGTGGATTATAGATCTATTACATAAGATTGAAAAAAAACTGCCACAGCCCCCTGTTACAAGCTGATGAACTTATTTAGCCAGATCAAAGTTGTTAAACTCAAATGTCTGCAGATATCTTCATTTTTGGCTTCTGTTAGAAAAAGACATGGGGTCATTAGTAGAGACAGACTACACAGCATGGTCACTCCATGGACAAGACCATATGGTGATTAGAAAAGAGAGAGCTGGAACCAGTACTGATGATGACCAGATGTAGATGCTTCCACAGCATTGGTGCAGGCATGGAGGACAGTCTATAGTGCAGCATGGGAGATTCATCAACATATTCACAGACGAGTACACCACACTGCAGCTGAAAGCTAAAGAGATGTGTGAACTCTAGAGTTGAAGGCATGCTCTTCTCCTGGGCCAGACAGATACCACACACTGCAGATATCCAGTCTCAACAATTGTCTAATCACAAATAATAGGTTTTATCTTTCAAATGGGAAAGCTAAGAAGTTACAAAAAATTCTGTCTTGTTGGTGTTTGAATACAGAGCTCCAGCACTAACGTATTGATTCTCTTGTGACAAAAAGTCAGATTACAGTTTGAAAGAAGGCGTATGCTGCCCAGTTTTGAATGTAATGCAAACTATAAACATAATAAAATGGCTTCCTTTATGTGACTTTGATTATTTTTGAAAAGTGGAGAAATAAAACCTTTGGGCATTCTGTGCTATTGATTACAAAGAACCCAGATAAGTGAGGCTTTGCTCTGAATGCCACTTTTTTAACACAGGCATCACATGCTACGCTTCCATGCACACAGAAATTAAATCTCATGGTGATTATTGAAGCTTTCCAAACTGAGCTGAGTAAACATTCCTTGCTTCAGTGCAAAACCTCATAAAATCAAATAGCAGTTGCTATGATCGTTGCACATTTCCTCTGATCAAAGAACACTCACTCTGCACACTGGAGGCCCCCAGTAGCTCTGATGCCCATTCTGTCCCAACTCGCACATTGTTCTGAGGCTAAGCCACATGGAAAACCAAAAGTTGCTATACTCTGTGCTCAAATCATCCAGTTCCAACCCTAAAAATTTCATTAAAGAAGAAGAGGAAGAGGGATAATATTGGTACAGTTGGTTATACCTCTAAAGGGCATATGGCTCCAAGGAAAAAGTTTCCCTGTCTTTACTAGTGGAAGGTGCAGTGCAGGACATGCTAGGGTAAAAGTTACACATACTTGATAGCTGATCTCTCCATCTAAGAACAGTATCACCTCAGTGAATAACTCAGAAAACAACTACAATTGTTGATCAGATTTACTGATCACAAAGGAGTGTCCTGCACAGGTAAGAGTGGAAACACTTGGGGCTACAGAATTAGACCACTGGTGTTGCAGATATTCTGGCCCCATGTTAAACCTATCCCTTCTACTTAACTTTTTATTTCTATTTAAAAAAAAAAAAAAACCAACTTTTTTTTTTTCTTTTTGGAAACTTTTCTATCATTCATGAAACAGCCTGAGAGAAAGATTTGCTTTGTGTGCTCCTGAAACCTTTTCTGAGTCTAATTTTAGATGCTACTAAGTCACCAAACAGTTGATCTTTCTTTTGACGTCTCCTGCCACAGTCTCATGTTCAACCTGCAACTCCTCTGTTCCCTCCCAGGGACTGTAGTCTAATCAAGAGGTATTATTTTCCTGTGAGTTCTTCCAATGCAGAGCTGAATGTTTCCAAGCATTTGTCTATAGGGAGATCCTACTGTGAGGTACAATTGTATTCAGTGAGCTGAGTGAAAAGTTTCATATATAAAATTGAATCAAGGTAGTAGGACATTACTGACAGCTTTGAAGTTGCAAATGAAATCTTTCTATCTTAAATGCTCTCTCTGCCCCCTCTTCCATCCCTCACCACTGCAGTTTAAATATTAGCAGAAGCAAGTATTCTGCATTTATTATAAAAAAATGGTAATAGTCTTTACATAGTTTATGCCTAATGCCCCCAAAATCCTTGGAAATCTTTCCATTGCCTTGAATGGGATTTGTGTTAGGTCAATAATGAGTTGAATTAACAGTTATGAATTGTTTCATGGTTCTGCTTTGCTCCTGCTCTGGTGAAGGGTGATTTACGTGTGGGGAAAAATCACATGGGCTGGAGGCTCTGTGTAATTAAGACCAGACCATCTAGTTGTTGTGAATGAAAACGAAAAACATATGAATGCCAGATTTGAGACAACGTGCTTCTGAGCGACCTAAAAATACACTAGTGACTTCAGCAAAGCAAATAAGAGCCATAAGGTAGAGATTTATAGGCTTGTTTTTAACTTACGCCGCCTGCGTAGCTCTACAGAACTTTTATTTTCTGTCTGAATGACAATCAAAGATTGAGGAAGGGCCTAGCTACATGATCTGTTGGTAAGGAAACCAGATTTCTCTCCACTCCTGACCTAGACACAGCTCCAAAAAGAGCAAACATTTTAGAGCAATGCTGATTCACTGACTCATCACATGAGGAAACCATCTCACTGAAAATTGTTTCAATGTGAGGGCCCAAAACAAAGACAGTTTTTGAAAATCTTTGTAAAGCTAGTGTCTGAGATATTATGTATTATTTCAAGCAAGGTCAATGGTAACTGGTTAGATTTATTTAATGTGAACAATCAGACTGTGTGGAAACCCAATGAGGTCTCTGAATCTGAAACGTTCCAAAAACTATTCACAAGATGAGTTCTGGACTTCATTTCATCTAGACATTTATTAACTTATTAATCTACCAGGCTAAAAAGCATACTGCAGATGGATGTTGTGCTATGGACAGAGCTGGCATATAAGCAAATCTAAAGGAGACTTAGGCTGTTGATAAAGAGCTAAAGTGGAGAAATGACTGTTCTCCCTCATGAAACATGACTTTATTGATAGGACACAGTAATAAGGCACAGGATAGATATTTCAATCACTTATGATTCGTGTCTCACTTGTCAACTCAATGCCAAAGATAAAGAGTGAAGGAAGAAACACAGCTGCAAAAGTGCTTAGATATAGGAAGAAAAAAAACAGTTAACATTTTATTTACAGAGATACCATCTAAAATGTCTCTAAGAATCAACTGGAAGTTCCTTTTCAGGGATGAGAGTGAGACAGATAAGAACATGTTTTCAGGGAGTCTTTTTATCAGTTGTCTTAAAGAACACTCCCTTCTCCATTAGCATTACTCTTCTGCTATCTGTTCCAGATTGCTACAGACTAGTGCTCGTTATTCCAGGTTTACACAAATGCCTTTTGTATTTCTGAATTCCAAACTGATGTTGCATTCACGCAAACTGCAGTATTAACAAGCAAGCACAAGAAGTCAGACCATGAACAGTGGCTGCCTTTTCTGTACTACTCTCAGGTTTTTAAAGAAATGAGTGGATTCACAGCTGATAGATTTGCTAAAACAAGCCTGTGTCATACTGGGAAAATAATGTAATGTTTTTCTCTGACACCAGTTGGTATTCCAGAATCTGCATATTGCAAAAGGCATATTTTTATAAGTGGCCTCTCATTTAACGTGGAGGTGTAGCAGCAGTATAAACCTCAAATTATTAGCCCTTGGTTTTAGATTTAAGTGTTTAAAGATTAGTGTTTGAAAATTTGCCTACCATTCTCTAATATTTGTGGTTGAAAAGGTTAAATTCTAAACGCAAATCAGTGCAACCTCTGAAAGCTGTTCAGTTTGAGTTTATGAACACGACAGACATACATACACCCTATGAGGTCTGAACTACTTTTCTTCACCTCAGGAGCCTGTTTATCCCAAAAATCTAATGAAGATCATTCAAATATCAATGTTGATGTTTACTTAATTTCTATAAACACAAACATGGAAGGTGCAAAATGCTTTCTGAAGGAAGAAAATTCATGACTATATCAAAGAGGCTGCTAGGACTAGCTTCTTGTTTCTGTAGGTCTCAGGATGTGGTTCTGCATTTCATGTGGGAGTACCAGGAACCTGGTTTGTAGGGTACTGTGTAATCATTGCTGTTTCTCAGAGAAAAACGTCTGAGAGATATTCCCCAGTTCAAATCCTCTTCTAGGGCACCTGATATGGTGAAAGGATAGAAGTTGGCTAGGAGAAAAAAGCTTGCAATATGTTGGAAATGACAATCCCACTACAGAAAAAGGCACCAGGCATCTGCAGATGATGTTATACTTCCACTTATTTACACTCGCCTCCTCCAGCTCTCTGATTTGTCAATTCAGTTCAGCATATTACAGTCAAGATCCTCAGATTTTCTTGTTTATCCCCCATGCTTCTTGCAGCTGTTCAGTAGACTGACTCACTGAACTCCTTCCCTTCAGGATGAACCAAGATGTGCAGGAGGAGGTATGGCATCCTGAGGAGGCTGTCCATTTAAAACACAGAAACACTTTTCTAACAAGCAGTAAAGCGAAAGCGATGAACTCACTCTTTCTCTCTGGTCTCACTAGTTAATTCGGAAGATGTAGTCTGGAATGAGGATCTAACTTAATTCCTTGAAGTAAAACTATTGAGGTATCTTTCTTTCATGGAAACCTGAGGGATAAAAATCTCCATCCTTTTAGTCTGATGTCCCAAACCAACCTTTTTGCCTGCTCAGGAGCTGTGTAATGCTGGTCAGGGACACCACGTGTTCTGCAAGTTTACAATCCCGCAAAAGCTAGGTCTGAAATTAGCATTCTGCTCCTAAATTACAGTCTATAAAATGTAAAATAAATTACCTAACACAGAAGCACAGAGTTCCAGCCGTGCTTCTCTATAGAAAGCAGTTGTCCTGATGAATGCACTCACTGTAAACATTTAAATGTAAAGCAGCAAAATTTTCATTCAAAATATGAGCAAACAGTATCGTCTTATCTCTGCAAGACACCTTGGATGTCATCAGTGAGTTTTACATCACAGACACTAAAATAAGCAGAGAAAATGTCACAAGCATTCTTTTTTTTATTATCCATATGTGGGGTGTATTCTGTGTACCTTCAGTACTGACTGAGCAACTGGGGAAGCAGTTCCAATAATCAGATTTCTGAAAGGGGTAAAAAATATTTCTGTTGGGGATTAAAGAAACTAACTAACTAAAAAAAAAATCATTGGTTCCTGTGAGTCAGTTTTTAACTCTGCCAGTTTACCAATTATTTCCTATGACAAAATACACACTAAAAGACAACAGAAGTAGAATGTCTTGGTGGAAAATTTGCAATGAATAAAATAAACCCAGGTTGTTTTGTGAATGAGTAATTAAAACTTTCATGCTTCAAAACTTGGAGGGAGGCAACATTATCTGAAAAGATACTGAGCTAATCGAGCAACAGAGAGAGGGACACCCAACTGGCTTCGTAGGCTTGTCAGGCATGAATGGATGGAGGGACTTGGAACACACAACAAATACCCCAGTGCATATATATGCAGTAGGTAAGATGCTTTCATCAGCATCAGCTCAGTTTGGGTTTGCAGGCATTTTCCCTTCCTTTGCTGTTTAAAGATAGGAAAATAATTAACAAGGCAAGTACCAATGGCTCCATAGGGAGCAGGAAGAAAGATCTGTTAAGGGATATTAAATTATCACTGGATGACAGTGGTGCAGAGGAAGAGAATCAGTAACACAGGTCTCTTCCTCAGCCCCACGTGCAAGCATATCACCTTTCTCCTGAAGGATACTAAGTACTATTCACAACATGTACTTTTTAAAAGTTTGCCTGTCCCAAACCAGGTCTAACTAAAGTTAAACTTAATCATCTCTTTCCTCTGCTTTCTCCAGAGGTCTATTACAATCCTTTTCCTAATTATCTGGGTTGTTTTCACCTAAGAAAAAAAGGAGAAACAGCACTCATTGTGTCTTTGGGACCACAGGTAGTGTTCCACATGCCTCGATATTGGGACTAGTTCTGTTTAATACCTTTATCTGGATGAGGGAATTGAGTGAACCCTCAGTGAGTTTACAGATGATACCAAACTGGAAAGGATGTCGATCTGCTTGAGGGCAGGAAGGCTCTTCAGACCTGGACAGGCTGGTGTGATGGGTCAAGGCCAATTGTATGAGGTTCAACAAAGCCAAGTGACAGGAGCTTCACTTGGGCCACACAACCCCAGGCAATGCTACAGGCTTTGGGCAGAGTGACTGGAAAGCTGCCTGGACAAAAAGGACCTGAATATGAGCCGGCAGTGTGCCCAGGTGGCCAAGAAGGCCAATGGCATCCTAGATTGTATCAACAAGAGTGTGACCAGAACGACCAAGACATTGATTGTTCTGCTGTATTCAGCACTGGTGAGGCTTCATCTCAAATACTGTGTCCAGTTCTGGGCCCCTCACCACAAGAAAGACATTAAGGTTCTGTAGTGTGTCCAGAGAAGAGCAACAAAGCTTATGAAGGATCTGGAGAACAATTCAGATGGGGAGCAGCTGAAGGAACTGAGGCTGTTTAGGCCAGAGAAAAGGAGGCTGAGGGGAGACATGATCACTCTCTAAAACTACCCGAAAGGAAGTTATAGCAAGTTGGGTGTTGGTCTCTTCTCAGTACACAAACAACAGGATAAGAGGAAGTAGCCTCAATTTGCACCAGGAAAGGTTTAGATTGAATATTCAGAAAAAATTCTTCACTGAAAGGGCTGTCAAGCATCAGAACAGGCTGCCCAGGGAAGCAGTTGTGTCACTATCCCTGGAGATATTTAAAAGACTTGTGGATGTGGTGTTTAGAGACATAATTTAGTGGTGGATTTGGCAATGTTAGGTTAATGATTGGATTTCATGGTCTTCAAGGTCTTTTTCAACCAGAATGATTCTATGAATCTATGTAACATGCAGATGTAGTTTTCATCAATAACCAACTTCCACTGCAGTCTGCGTGTTACAAATACTTGCAGTGACATCTTCATGATTGATCTGTAAAAAAGAATTGGTGATAAAATATACCAGTTATTTTGTAAAATTAATAAAGTTATGTTTCTCCATGCATTTCGTAAGGCAAAAAAAGAGAAATGTTCAGCTAAGACTTACTTCCTTTTCTTTCTTAGTAACAATTCCTTTTTTTGGAGGGGAAAAAAGCAGTCTTTACTGAGAACAACAAAGCTTCCTGGGAGTTCTTTGTGGATATGAACATACCTACACTCTCTACTTCTTCATCTCCTTCCCATCTTATTCTAGTCTCCAACTAAAACTGTTTATATCACCCTGAAATAATTTTTTGGTGAAAAAATAAAATGTCAAAAAACAGTTGTCCAGTTTCTATCAGTGTAACATTTGGGAATGTACCATAGGCATTGTGGATGCCTGGGACACTGTCATACCATGAATGCTATCTTCTCTAGTTGTATAAGCGGTTTACAAAGTGATCAAACCAGAATCCTATTGCTAGAAAAGAAGTCCTGGAGCTATGTCCAGAAGGCTCTATGCAATGCTGGGGGCCTTCACACAGGAGATGCACAAAGGATACAGGTTGAAACTGCTCATGATTGAAACTATATCAATGCTATTACAATGACAAGATGATGATTATCCAGATTACCCAGAACACTTCTGTGCTTCTTTTAAATATGGACACTGATTTTAGCACAAATCACCAAGATGTTATGAAAATTGCTCATGAGTCTTACAACAAAAATTGCCACACATCAATTCAATTTTGTCTGAGGCCTTTCTAAAGTCCACTATCACTTGATAAAGGATTCTCAGGATAGAAAAGAGGCATAAACAGAGTTGTATATTTATAATAGTTTATTCTTAACTTTATAACACTACAGGCTAGTATCACTACTAGGAACAAGGAGGAAAGAAATAACGTGCAATGAGGATAACAAATGTTATACAGTGCATGTAGCTGGACAAGTCCCAGATTTCTTGCAGTCAGCCCAGTTCTGCCTGAAATCACACACTTTGCAACTAAGCTTTGATTAGTTTTTGTGTTAGTAGTCTGTGCAGTCACTAATAGATTTGGGCCTTTGTCCTTGATAGCCTGTCTTGCTGCTCTCTAACTCTCATCTTCTGTAAGAACAAGAACAGAAATAACAGAATTGGGAGGTTAGGAACTCTTCACTGGCCCATATTTTCAGTCAGTCAAGGTTGCATAGGTTTGGGTTGATACTCTTCAGTAGTGGAGAAGACATACTGATTTATACCACCCAGCTTCTCATGATTAATGCAGGCACTGCAAAATGAGCTGCAAGTCATGGAAACAAAAGTGATGCTAAGTTTAAGCACTGATTAGGGATTGATCTATGGAAAACATACAAAAGCTTCACTGTTTTGGATTGATATAAGTGCAAACATCTTCAAACAAACTTGTTTCATTTTTTAACTTTCAAATTTTTATTTATTGTTATTTTGCAGTCCTCTGAGTTGCTTCTAAAAAATGAAACGTTGTGCTCCATTAGCCCAGAAGACAAACTTACTGTAGGCTTTTGTCTATTGAGGTTTTAATTAAAAGAAACTAAATTAAGTATTGAAACTCATCAGCTGTGACTTTTGTTTTTAAATAGCTTTACTACTTTCAATGTAAAAAATTTAGCAAACAGAACTAGATGTTATCATGATCCATGAATATTCCATTGTGGTGCTTATCCTTTTCCAGATGGCTCCTTCAGAACTTCATCTTACGCTTATGTCTGGATAACACCTATAACAAACAAGAATCTATTCTTTCTAAAGCTTCTTATTATGCTGTTATTAAATTAGAATCCGTGTAATTTATAACCTTTAAAATAAGAACCCTTCACTCATTCTTACTCATATCATCCATTCAGTCAGGACTTGCTGTTTTTCAAGCATTACTGAACAAATAAACAAGACTGCCCGTAAGATTTAAAACCACTTTCCTTCTCCCTTTACTGGTTAATATCAACTGAAGGCGAGATATGAATAACATCCTTTGATCTCACTTTCTTGATTAATATTTTCAGATTCCTCCTCTTTTGAGGTCATATTCAACACCAAGCACATCACATCAAACAATGTTCGTTTATGTGGTACCACACTTTTTCAGTTTGCTTTCCTGAGCCAGACTTAGTTCAAATTCTTCAAGACACACTCTAGTTGGGTTTTTTCTGCACTGAAGTTTATTCACATAGAAAACTGTATGGTAGAGAATGTCAGTAGGACAAAATAATCATCTAGTTAAGCTCTCTGCCTTCAGCCTGAATCAGCTACTTCCATGTCATCATTCCCCTATGGTTATTTAACCGTCAATCTTAAAATCCTTTACTAAAGAGGACTCTATCGCATTCCTAGGCTATCTACTGCATTACTTAAATATCTGCTCAAATACTTTGTTGAATTGCTGGCATAGTTGCTTTTCCTAAGAATAAATGTTTTTACCTTTCAAATGACAAGTTTAATCATTAATTACATTCAGATTCTATTTTATTAACAGATTATCTACAAGCAGAAAAGCAAGGGAAGCATTTTACCAGACAAAAATGTCAGTAGATTAAATCCTTAAATTGGTGAGAGCTAAATGTGGTTATGATCTGGCATGATCTGACAGGGCATAAATAAATGAAAAAAAAAGCAATAGAATCTCATTCAAAGAGCTAATAGGCAAGAATCAATGCACCTGAAAGTAAAATAACAAAAGTCAGTGTCTTCCCTCTGCCACTATAAATCAAGCAAATTAAATTCCCTTAGAGGGACACAGAGGTAAAGGATATGAGAAGATCATGTATTTTCTATAAAGTATGATTACCTGTTAAAAAATTTGTACAACAGAAAAGCTTTTGATAATTTGACAACAAATCATTATGATGTCTGCAGCAGATCATAATTAGGAAAATTAATTTTCTATCGCAAATAGAATTTTATGCTGAATTATGACAAAAGAAAAATTGGTACAATATAATGAGATGCCTGAATATCTGATAACTGGGCATATGTTTCTCCATTAAATGACTGCTTAGGCTATAGCGTTTTGTATTTGGAGTCAATGTTACACCTCACATAATGAAGAATCTCAATTTACTAAAAATTTACCAGATTGTCTTTCCAGCTGGCTCATTTCCCACATTTCTTTTCTATATTCTTGCAATCAATCTAGCTTAACCTTTAGTAGAAAGAAAAAAACAAGGAAAGGCATATCCAAGGCTGACCAGTCAATGTTACTCAAGTTATATCAGTTTGAAATACCCTTTTAGCTGAATCCTTAGACAGAGTCCTAATTATAGGCACAAAGACCTGCACTCAGTTATTCATATGAATAAGCATTACTGATGAGCCTGGTCATATGGAATCTGAGAGGTCACAGAGCTGTAGGCATGTCCTTAGATAACTGTTGAATTGTGGCCAAAAGGTATTGCAATGCAGTGCTAAACAAAGCCACAAATCTTCAAAAGGCTAATAATGTTCCCAAACAAAGGTGATGTTGTTAACAAAAAGGATACTGTCAGTAAAAAGATCTTTCCACCAAAATATCATTTTCTGAATTCAGTTAATTACAGAGATCATCAGGGTGGAAGTTTGTGGCCCAGAGGCTTAAGGACTAAATATTGAAAGTATTAGCCAAGTTTCAGGAGAATTAGCAAGGGAGTTGCTAACAAGTCTCATGATCACTTTTTGGAAGAAGACATTTGGGAGAAAAAAGGGACAAAAGGGTAAGAGTTCTGGTTTCACATGTGAGACACAACCACATGAAAACATGCTCTAAAAGCTCTTATTTCCTGAAGCTCAAAGCAGGATAAATCCTTGAGAACAAGAAGGAAAAGGCCTGTGTGAGAGTTTCATATGTTCATAGTTTCTGCATCAATAGTTCTTGATTCATTACCAGTTATTGCTTTCTTTGCTTTTGCTTGCCAAATATTTAGAAACTTCTGAGAAAGAGAAGTTGAAGGTAATTTTTCCCCATGAGTGTATTTCCTCCTCAGAAAGGAAGTCATGAGGTAATTCAGAGATTTTTCTTCCCTCATTTGAACTGTTTTTCTGACTGATCTTATTTTCTACCCAGAAGCTACAAATAGAAGAAGTTACTTTACAGGTGGGAAGACTGACCCTTGGAGACAGGTTTTTTGAATGGTCTGGCTGACAGCAGCAGATCTGTCATGTGAGTAATCCTTCTTCATGAGATCAAGTCTTTGCCAAGACAGGATTTTTCTCTGGATTCTGGTGCACAACAACTTCTCTCACCGAGGGGAAGCGAAGGACTTTCTGTCTGCCACTACAGGAAAGGCAAAGACACAGATTATAGTTTCCATTCTCAGCATACAGGATTATCTTTGAATATGAACATGATTTGGGCCAAAAAGTGATAGATGATTATTGTTGTTATTATTATTATTACTACTACTATTATTATTGAAAAGTTGAAGACAAGACTAAATCCAAATGTCAAGCCCCTTTAGCAATTAAGAATTATTTTAGCTTCTACAGCCACAGGGATGGGAGAGAATTCATACTGTCCTTGCATTCTATCTTCCACAATAAGACCCAGCTACAGCGAGAATACAGAGTTATATTAACCTCATTGACACTGTTAGTAACAAATAGTTGCTTATTGTCCTTGTTCAGTGGTAATTTCACTCAGGAATCATGTTTGCTTGTGTAACATTAAGTGCTTTTCCTTCCATAAGGCTTCCAAATACTTTCTTAACAGTTGTATATGTAGGGGATAACCCACACAATATTAAAGAGCATTTTGATTGGAATATGGAAATGATGCTATCACACAATCACATTTTAGGAGAAATATAGAAAAGCTTTTAATCAGAAGGTTTATGGACAGTTTTGGGTAAGCAAAATGTAATTAGTCCTGACGGATCCTGTCTAGGACATGGCAGCTAGCAGTCTCATGCTCACAACAGGTATTGTGGGATCTTTTATGGTTATGATTAAATGGTTCGAAATAGGAGATCTTTCATCCTATACACACAAACATAACTACATTTGAGAAAGACTTTGAGTGTACCAGTGAAAGACATATAATGGACTTCACCTGGAAGTAGAACAAAACATGGATCCAAGTTGAGGTAATGCAATATTTATTTACTTTTTAATGATGGGGTCAAATAACCACTCCAATGACATCCAAGGGTATTAGGCTGGAATTTGTCCTTCCAACAACAGCTCTTCAGGCAACAGGGCACACAGACCTCTCAGTTTCTAATAATTCCTGGACACAAAACCTGGACCAACCACCTGCATTATATCACTTCTAAGAACCATACTATCACATAATCATATTGGCATTCTTGTATAAACAACATTTTTTCCTCAAGTTTTGATATGCCCAAGGCACGAGATAACCTGCTTGGTGACGTAATTGCTTGTTAAGTCAAGTCCAAGGAAATGAAATGGTTGTACTTTGCTGAAAAGTGCAATAAAAAATGTGTTTATCAGCAGAGCCACTCCTGTGCAACGGTATATCTCCCAGAAATCCCAGTTCACATTCGTTCAATAGTGCCACTAATTCATTTGTAGTTAATGGGTAATATTTACTGCCACTCACAGAACTAAGTGACTGGATACTTCTCTCAAATTTGGCTCACCATAACTCGTAAAGGCTGACCTGTCAGAGCAGACACTCTCCAGATACTAATTAAAGCACCACACTGAAAGTACCACAGTAAAACTTTAAAGAGCTCTTATCAAGGTTGGAGACTTTCTTACATACATATACTTCTACAAATTCATATGTTTTTTTTTGTTTTTTCAAGTGGGCTTGCTATTTCTCATCCAATACATCACAGTTTAGATACAAAATATACAACAATAACTAGATAATAAAGAAACCACTCTGGAGGACAACAAAGAGATGGCAGAGATCCCAAAGCACTTGTTCCAAAGAAGTTGGTTTTTTCTTATTTTAGAGGAATGTGTGGTCTCAAGGAGCCCAAACTGCCAGTCTGTTTAATGCTAAACAGGACATAGGTCAATGTTTTAAGGAATAAGCAGAGTTAACTTTTTGTTGAAGGAGATGGCAGAGCTGAAATATTTGTGTGCAAATGCATGTATTTGTGTCACAAACCATTCTGCTGTGGCATTAGAGATCATTCCAGCACAAATTTTGACCTGATTAGTCCTCTGGCAAATGCTAGAAAATTCAAAGCCAAAACTCATAATGTAATTCAAATATAGTTTTAAAAGTGGGTGGATATGAAGAAGGACTAGTACTCCAAATATTGAGATATTATCTTTTTATGGGATAGGTTATCTAGTGAATTCTGTAATAATATTTGATTAATCTGAAATATATAGTGTAAAGACAGTATATGCCAAGTGAGAAAATGTACATGCATGGTTTCAGTATATCCTTTCATATCTGTGGAAATTATTATTCATTTGTTTAGCTGTGCTAGATGATTTCCAAACACAGACAATAAATGAACCTAAAGAGTAAGGGCAACATGATATTACAATAAAAAAAACTGTGAAGGGAGGCAAAGTGATACAGCATAGAATATAAAATAAGAACTGGAACACAATTGGTTATCCATCCTATTAACTTCTATACCATAATTCATTATTAGAGATTCCTATTGACATTGGTATCTTCCCTGCATGTATTCAGACTTAAGAGTCAGTCAAACTAAGGATACCATCCCAATGACCTAGAAAGAGCACAGAAGTGGAGTTATTTCTAGAGCATGGTGGAAGCAGATAAAGAAAGACTGAAAACAGAACCTGAGTCTTCAAAGAACTTTTTTTTGGACAGCTGTTATTCCCTCCAACTCTTTATCAACTATCTTTTAAACTCTGCCTTATTTTATCATTCTAGTGAAACAAGTTTATTATATTTCATTCAAGAGGGCCTGCACCCTCTTTGTATGTGCTCAATTCTAACAAATTGCCTCATTCTCAGTCCTATTAAATACTGGTAAGAAGAGAATCTCAAACTCTGTCACCTCCAAAACCCAGAGGTTTAACTCTAAAGCCTAATTTTACAGCTGAGGTTCCTATTAATTGTGCAGCATGGTGTAAGTTATCATATTGTTGGATAAATTCAATGGACATGAAAGTCAAGATATCTATTCACAGTATACTGGGTTAATGCCAAAATTACTAAGAAAAGCCAGGAAAAGACCACTGAATATATTTTTAAAAATCTAGTTTTCAAGGAATTTCTCATCTAATTTTGCTTCTAAATATAGTTTCCTCAGATCACTAGCCTTTTCATAATCCCTTATTCCACTCTGTCTCTGTAATAGCTACTGTCCTTGTTTTTGTTCAAAGGCCTTTCCCCGGCTGGAAGTGTTTTCTAAAAAGAAGGGAAAAAAAAGTTTTTTGACTCTTTTAGCTAACTAAATGAAGCTGGCTACCCTTAAAAAGAGAGGATAGGGAAGCAAGGTGAAAGAAAAGAGAAAAAGAAAGAGAGAAGTTATTTTTTCCCCATACTGAAGTGGTACGATAATCCTAAAAAGCCGATATTTTTAACATACTCCCTCCTCCTCAAAAGCACTGCAAGTAGTAGCTTGCCTTGGAGCACAAATGTTGGGCTAGAAGCCAATGAACCAGTTCAAAAAACAGAAGGTCTGTCAACTCTCAAAGAAAAATCCCAGCCCTTTATTGAACTCATAAAACACCATTCCTTTTCTTTTCCACCACCTCTATGGAAAATCCTTTTCTGTCCCACCATCCTCCAATTGAGCTTGGCTATTCTTTTCAACCACTGAACTCCAGTATGATTTGTCTGTTTCTCTCTCCCTCCCCTCCTTAGTCTGTGATCTCAGCCACCTTTGTGTCTCCCATTATCAGCACCAGCAGCATCTCTGCTGTGCTCTGACTGACAGCACAATCAGAGCTTGTTCTCCCTGGGATGCACAATGTGCTCTGGGGAGTGAAGCCCCCCCTCACACAAGGAATTAGACTTTGACAACATCAAAGGGGCAGGGGAATAGCTGGTAGAACCGATGGGCCCCATGATGAGCATCTACAATAACTACTTGCCACCCAATTGCCTTTCAAGATTTGTGGAAAAGCAAGGAGGGATAAGGAGAGTTTGCTGAAGAGTCAGACAAAAGAAGGAAGAAAACAGCATCTGCTTTTTCTGAAAGCAAGCATCAGGGCAGTGGGAGAATGAAGAATGAGTGTAGAGTTTGCAAGAGAGATGTTTTGAAAATGCTCTAGATTACAGGGAAGCAGATTACAGTGAAGCCTTAACAACAAAGCTCAGAGCAGATATGGTCACCATAAGGTGCTCTGATTTGGGTTTGTTATACTGTTCAAGTGCATCTCACTTGAGGTTAACTCAGGTATTTAGGAGTGTCTCCATCTCTAAGACATGCCATGTTGTTCTGATTATAAATTTTCAGTATACACCCCTGATGTTAAAGAATGAAGTCTCTCTGAGACCAGCACTAAGGTATTAATGTTTGAAAGTCTATGCAGATTGTCTTACAGGGATGTCTACCAATCTATTGGTTTACCTGTTTCAGATAAACTTTGACAACTGTCCTCACCCAGATCAAACTTTTAAGTCACTCATCCCTTATGTGTAACAGTTATCTATATTACAATGATTTCTATTGTATTAGGTCCTTCTCAGAGCTGGTCCTATGTCCTCTCCTGGATGCATTCCTAAGAGTAGGCAACGAGGACAAGAAGCTGGGAGCAGAAGGGAAGAAAATCAGGAGCAGAAGAGGCGGAGCTGCTGTTTGCTGATGGTAACTGCTCCCAGTTCGTAGTTTTCAAAGATGTTCTAAACACAACATAGGCACAGACGGGCCTGATAGGAAGACTTAAGAGAATCCTGCAGCTCAGTAGAGCTTCCCAGATGGGACTGGACAGCTTCTGGGGCCAACTGAAGCTGTTTTAACAGTATTTGTAGTGCATATAAGGTGTACAGAACATACTTGTACAAACAAGGTGTGCAGATGTACATATAGATGGAAGATTTAGGCAAGTGTCTCACCATAAGTGTGAACACAAGCACCGTGTAAGCCTGTTGCTCTGCCTTAGCAGTGAGGATGGCTTATTTGGTGAGAGCTCTAAGTTTTCCACTTCCAGCCCTTCCCGTGATTTGTGTTGCAGACATGACACAGCTGCTTTAACAACAGCTCCTGAATCACTATACGTTTCTAACCCAGCACACAAAAGACAGTTAAAATTGGTTTAGGGTTATTTTGACACATAGTGCTAGAAGATTTAGTCAGGAGATTGCTGCCACAGGTGAGGCAGAAAACTTTCACAAGAGGTGGCAATACACCTAGAATAGAGAACAGATTAAAACAATCAAACTATTTTGTGAGGTTTACAAAGGAAAGATGTAGACAGAACAGGTTTGTACATGTCTGTGAATCAAATGAAGAAGTAAAGAGAAAACATCCCAGAGTTTTATTATCATTTCTTTTGTTTTTATTTAAACCCCAAATGTTCTGCCTACATCTGTCCTGTATAACTTCAATTATACTTCAGCTTCCTCTATAGCAAATAGTTTGGTTGATTTAATCAGTGTACCCTACTAGGTCTCTTTCCACCCTTGTGTTCAAGGCTAGGTTTGAACAATCTGGTCTAGTGGAAGGTCTGCCTGCCCATGGCAGAATGATTGGAACTAGATGATCTTTCAGGTCTATTCTATGATTTTTAAGAAACTTGAGCAGTGTGAGAGATCCTGTTTAGGAAGAAAAAAGAACTGTCATTATGGAGCTTGTGAAAAAGTGAGTTTTTATGTTACTTTTATTAAGGTGAATCCACCCTGCCATATTCCTAGCTAGGGAATATCATAGTATGCAACTGAAATAAATCTGTAAAGGTCCCTAATTGGGAGAAATAGGGATGTTTCATTTCTTAATGTGGAAAGAGGAGGACATGTAGAAAAGAAAGGAAAGAGAAAAAAAACCCCACTCTGCTTCATTTGTCACTTTTCTCCTAGGTAAGCAAAAATTCTTAACAAATATTTATGAATATCAATTTATCATAATAATTCTCTCCCAATTAGGTAATGCTTGGGAAGTTTTTGTTTGTAATCACCTCAAGATGCTTCCAAACTCATAGTTTGCAAGACTGATAAGGCAAGAAAATGAGATTTACCTCATCTAGCTGTATCATTTTCACTGAGAACATAAAAAGTTGAACCCAAACTACCTATGATAAACTATCTTCATAATCAGTGGTCGCTTCCAAAACAAAGTTCAAATAATTATTATTTAAAGAATAGGTGACTTTCAAGATAAGATGGCCTGAGACGTGTCATCATCTAAAGAAAGAAGCATCAAATAACTAACCTAGAGATTGAGTCTATATGACAGACATTTAACTCTGAACAAACAGATGCCGTGTAGAACATCTGTGGATTATGACAGAGCTAGAAGTTACTGATGTGGTTTCACATCCAACCACTGTGAGTTGGTGATTCTTGAACTTCTGGATCTACTATGAAAAAACATTCAGGTCAAAGGAGAGGTATCTTTGAGCACTTCAGTCTATCTATGCATCTTGAAGATGTCATAGTAATACCATCTACAGGCATTACCTAACATCCACACCATGGGTGTACTCTGCTAGATCTACACAGCTGAGCAATTTGGTCAAAATACGCTTTTTCTTGCTTCTGCATGATAATAGTTCAATTTAATGGCTATGATAATCAAAAGATTTGCAGTGCCCTTGTTTTCTGGGCAGCTACAGAAATAGTAGAGAACAGCAAAGGTACAACAATAAGTACAGTTAAAGCATTTATAAAACCAGATCATTTCATGGTCCACAGCACTGTTTTTCCTAAAAAAACTCATATCCTTCAGAATCAGACTGGTCAGAGACTTCACAACAAGATACTAAGCAAATCACACTTTCAAAAGAGATGCATGTACTGCTTTTCAGGAGATGTGGCCATAACACACCATTATCTGAGGAGGCAGAGCCACTCTTTTGAAAAATCACTGCAGATGCTATAAAACTTTTGGTCAGGTTTGACTTTTGTTTTATGTGGAAAATTTTAATGTCATTAAGCAAGATGACACATAAACTCAGAAGCGAGAACATCACCTCTTGAAACACTGATACCGCAGAGATTGTCCTTGGAGGTCTTCCCACCCAGGCAGTGATCCCAAATAACCCTGCTCCTTTTATGCAAGGCGGCATCCAGGGCTCAGGATGATAGACTGCAGGCCATATGCTAGATAGTTGCATTTACTAAAAATAGGACAATTTTTCTATCCTGCTAGGGACAAGTCAGTATAAATGTGACCAGAAATCTGGCACAAATCCATAAGGCTGAGATGAACAACAGAGGTCCTTCCTTCAGGCTTGTCAGACAGCAGCCTAATCAAAATCCTCTAAGGACAGGAAGCGAGGTGGAACTGATAGCTAAGTTTATTTTCTCTCAAACGCTTCCTTCACTCTTTGATCCCTATTTCTTTTGTAGACTAACATGCACACTCCAATCACTGCTGATGCTGATGGAAGAGCCAATGCCAATGCAAACACTCTTTTCTCTTCATCCTCCTTCTCTTTCTTTTCTGGACAGTGCCAACATTAGACATCTAGTGTAAAAGATTTTAAAAGGTTAGAAAATGCTGGCACAGTGAAAATGTGTACAGCTACTTCCTTCTTCCTTTGAATTAGCACCTATTTCATGTTTAATAATAGCATGGAGCTGAATCTGAAATTCACTTGGAAGCTATTAAACAAACACCAATTATTTTTGAGGAACATAATGTCCCTTTTGTTAACATTCCGTAAAAGCCCTATCTTCCTGAGATTCCTGAAGGTTCCTAGAGAAGTGCCAGCAGGTTGAGCTCTATTGCCTTAGTGTGGTTATTGCCAATCCATCTACTACTTGTCCAACTTCCTGCACAGCTGAAGCCCTATCTTTTGTACATTTGAATGTGCTACAGAAAAGGCTATCAAACACAATGTTTATGCCCACCTTGTAGGTGGATTACAACTCTTGACATCACTCCTTGCTCAGACAAGCAAGGCCATTTCATGGTCCCTCCTATTAATAAGAACAAATGCTACTGAACAGGAAACAAACTTCCCATCAATGTTTTCATGACCAAGGAGAAGACTCAGTTTTCCAGGTTTACGATACTTGCCACCATTGTCAGAGCCTTGTCCTACTGTCCCTCCAAGTTTCCAGTGGCATGACTGAACAGTAGCTACACAAAGAGCTCACTGCCATCCAGCACAGAGGTGGGGTGGCAGCCTTTCCTGAGGAAAGAGAAGGAATGGGCAGGAACCCCAGACTGGACCAGTTGATGGCAGAAGGATAATTTGTTTCATCTGTAGCTGAACTTCTTTGGGTTACATCCCACACACTCACCACCATCTCATTGTCCCCTTGCCCTTGCCATGATTCCTCATCACCTTGGTTGAGCCAAATGCCACAACAGCTCTTTGTGCTGCCATGATCTAACTGAAACTACAGTAAAGAAAAAGAAGATAAGGCAGGAGTGTTTTTTTTTTCTTTCCTTTTTTTCTTTTTTAACCTTTCATTTCTCTTCTTCCAAAATCACTTACAAGTGATAAGTCAAAGTGAAAAACCTTCATGACTCCTGCAGAAATAGACCTTTGTTTTCTGTCTTGAAAAAAGACCTAACCTAAAAACCCCTGCAGATACACAAGATTAATTTTCACTACTTTGTTTCATACTATTTATAAGCAGCTCTTGCTGAGTTTTAGATTTTATGGCTCAGCCTGCTGGCTGAAAATACTTTCTGTCCACTCCTGAAGCCTGATTGATTAGCGCTGCTAGCCAAATAGCAGTCTGTATCAGCAGGCCTGGGCATGCAGGCTGGAACGAGGCTCAAAATGCTTGTTTTGTGTTTCTGTATTTATACAGGAGCACACTGCAGAAAAGGCCTCGGTGCATAGGCAGAGACAGCATGAAACCTCCAGCTTGGTTCCCTGAGTCCAAGTTTTGCAAACCTCAGGCAGGTACTGGATGATAGATAGCAGGCAAGAGAGGCTGTGAGGACAGAGGCATTGCCTAGAAAAAGGGGCCAAGCTGATCTCCAGTAAGACAGTGGGAGAAAGACAGAATTCAGGCACATCATATATACACAAATCCTGCAATAGTCTTTCTGCTTTTAGGCATGATGTTAACATATCAGGCTGTACACTGGAAGAGGTAGGAGTCAATTGAATGAGATATGCTCTGGGATATGAGACTTGACCATTCTTAGTATGTCTGTAAGTTTGTCATAACATATGAATATCAGACCTGGATGAATATTTTTCCCAGTTATGCACAGAATAACTAATATTATAAGCAGATATCCCCTGTCTTTTAGACAAGGCAGCTCAGTAAAAAAATCTATATGCTCCCTCTCTCTGTCTCTGCTTCCAACCTATCTTGATTTTCAGAAATTAATTAATTAAATTGGAGTTCCCTGCAGTAACTGGAAATAGTGTTTTGAAAGAAGCTGTTAATTTGTACCCTGAATAAAGAAATCTGTCAATGCGTCAATTGGCTTTGAGTTGAAATTTTTACAGCATAGTCTAATTTATTTTAAATAATTCCTCAGAAACAGGGCACTAAACCTGGAAATAATGTCAATAGGAGTCAATCCTTGAGCTAAATTTCTGGCTTGAAAGACTGGGAAATGGGAAGGGCTGCTATGCAAATACCATTAATGCCAAGCTTGGCCTCCTGTAGCATCTAGCTCTGATTTATCCAGATGCTTAAAATGTCCTTTCCTCTTTGTCATAATTATCACAGTGTCTGAGCACTCCCAAGTGCCTTACTCTGTGGCACTTTCTCCCACTTTACAGGTAGGAATAGAGACAATAAGACTAGACGACTCACTGGAGAGTCCAGGGACAAAGACAAGAACTGCCCAAATACTCATTGCACACTAGAATTAAGCAACTCTTCCCTGAAGTGGATACTTGAAAAGTTCTCCAAGGACTCCAGTGTGCTGTTGTAATGGAGCATTAGTTACAGCTTAACTCTAATGGAAAACAGTTTTAAAGATTCTCTGGATGATTTCTTAAGATTGCCTTGCCTCAGTGACTCTGATCTTCAGTGATATTTATAGAACTTTTTCACACTGATTTCAAGGGGAGATATTCATCTAAATAAAGCCAAACTGTTGAGTTCGTGAGCAGTGTCTTATGCCTCAGTCTCACACCCTGTTAGGAGGATGGACACATTTGTCTCTAGTAGTGCTCAATAAAGACAGTGCTTCAATTCACCAAGAAATCAACCTTTACTTTCAGACTGCCTTTTGGATCTTTGCCTGTGCACTGCAGTACACTTCCTCTTCTATGAGAGCATAAATTAGCTCCAGATCCAGTGGGCAGCATCTTCTCTTAAGTGGTACCAGTAACAGAAGGGGAAAGGGAGGCCAAGCAGTTCAGCTCTGAGTAGCATCATCCAAGTCAGCAGAAACAGCAGGTTTTGGTGTGTCATGTGTCTCACATAGTACTTGGTGTGGTTTCCACTCTCAGAGCACAAAGGAATAGTCCATATTTGTTCCAATAAATCAAAGCCCAGCATTTCTGACAACAGGCTGTTCTCAGGAACACAACACAGTATACAGCACCTTCCCCACGCAATCACCTTGTTGCAGCGGGTTGTGCATCTGTTCCTCCTTGTATGAATTGTTTTTACAGGATCAAAGTTATAAAAAGTTTCAGGGTGGGGATTCCTTATGCATCACAGGAAAACTTTGTATGAGTCAAGAAACTGTGTGTCTCTTGTATTGGACACATTGTTAAGGCATTATTTGAAAATGCAGCTGTGAAAACAAAACACTAAACCCAAAAATACTGTCCTGATAATGATACTTCTGCTTATAGTTATGTTAAAAACAAGGGTGTTTGTTAAAAGAAGCTTATGTGTTTCTCTCCATTCACTTGTAAAGAATTGTGAGGCAGACCTAGTGCATGTTTTCAAAGTGAGTTGAAGCATTGTTATTAATTATGTCAATGTTCTATTAATAAACTTCATTGTACAGTAGTATATTGATGCTTAAGCTAATGAAGGGAAGTTCTTCTCCAGATATATGTGGAGGAAGTAAGAAAGCAGAGTTAACTGCTACAGTGACTGTCCCCATTTCCCTCTGCCACCTTGCTTACCCAGAGAGAGATATTTCAGCAATAGGCTGGTGACAGTCTTTGGGTTCACCCAGGGGAGGAACAATGCATCAGGACTACACAAAAGGCATAAGACAGACTTCTCTCAGTGGCTTCATCAGCCAGTGGGAACAAGCTGTTCACAAAGGGCAGTGCAAAGCCAAAGAGGAAAAAAGCATTCATAAGACAAAAAAACCACCCAAAAACCAAAAAGATCCACATTTGGTCAGGAGGTATTCTGTGGCAAAACTGCAAAAAGCTGCAGATGCAGATACTGTGGGAGTGAGTGTTCAGCTTATTTGCATGCTTATACTGATGACTCACTGTTGTGGTGTTTTTAATAAGTTATTGCCATACCCTTTTCTCTATTGTTAAAACTTCCTTTGTTTTGTATACTCAGGAAAGAGATCTTAAAGTCATTGAGGACAGACTTTTTTTTTTTTAAGAAACATCAGTTCAATGCCCTGTAGTAGTCAAGGAGACAAATGAAACATTTAGAATTATTAGGAAAAGCACAGGGAAAATGTTCTCTCCTTGGGTCCCTGCATAAATTCACGGTGTGACACATTCTGGATATGGTATGCAGCCCTGCAACATGTCTTCAGACCACAAGGATGAAAAGAAGGGAAGCAAGGATGATTTTTGGGTATCAAAAAGCCATCATACACACCCTCTGTTTGAAGAGCACATGATTAGATGGGGAAATGTGGTGAAAGAAATGGCGGGAAGGGAAATGGTAGAAAACTATCAATGGTATGGTAAAGGTACAGACTTGGAGGTATGGTAAAAGTATCTAGTAACAAATTTAAACTGATGTTAACATGGCTCAAAATTGAGCTGCAGAACTTACAGTTCCAAGATCTTGCAGAGGCCAAAACATGAAGGGTTTTGAAGGTGACAAGGTGTATCAATGCTGAAGAGGCAATCTTCAGCCCTGGCAGGCTTCCAAACTGGTGAGATATTATATGTGTAAACTCTTCCTTACACTACTTTCCAATATATTTTATTCTTCCCTTTCTGACAGACACAAAGGTAGCAGCTTTATAATTTCTTTTATATATTAGTAGAGATGAAAGTTGTTTCTCTTAAAACTTCTTTCTGGGCCTTTCTTTTTCCAAGCTTTTTAGGAGACATATGTTTGAAGGAGTGCCCATCTGAGCAAAGCCAGAATAACACCTGGCAGTCAGGTTTCTGCTACATGACTCTGAGCAAGGTCCTTCAAGACTCAGGCCGTAGCCATGACAATTGTTGGCACCTCAGCAGAAATGCTGACGTGCCTCATAACTGATGGGTATTTCTGTAGCTGATGGCCCCACATGCCCTCCCCAGCTCCCTACTGCTTCCATGACTAATGCAGAGAGAGGTACAGCACAAAATGGAAACAACACTGTGCTTCATTTATTAACAAGAAGTGGAGTGTGAAGGAAGAATTACAGAGACCAAGTACACAGCTTGAAGCTCCACACTGTAACAACAGTAGTGATCTTCAGAGACTCTGACTGCAATACTGTATGTGCTCCACATATAAAAAACAAACAAAAAATGCCCTGCCTTAAAAAAAAAAATCTTACTTCATACTTTGCCTATACCACCTGGAAAACATCAAGTATGCAAGGTATGGCCCTTGGCTGTTAAGAGAGTTACATCAGGCCTCTGAGACAGCAAGACCTCCTTGCCATGTCCATGTTTATAACATTTCACCCAGCAATGAGCAGACACATAATGGACCCTCTCCTTGTTAATTAATTAGCATCATGCACTTTCCTGCCAAGGGTAGCCAGTGTTCATTCTGCTCGTTGTTGAATAGCTTCAATATATACATGCATGATGTGATTTTTGCATAGGATTTGTTATTATCCACCCCAAAGGCAGATCCCTTAAGTGCCTGTTGGCAGGACAGTAAACTTGCATTATATTTAGCTGCAAGGATGTTTTTCTAGGCTACATGAGGCTTTGCATACAAAAATATGTTGTTTTTGTTCAGTGTTCTTTTCCTCTCTTAAAAAGCTTGAGATGCTAATTACAGGTATCAGAAATATATCTCATGCTTTATTGTCACATCAGAAAGAGGGCAAATGAAGAGGCTGGGGGGAAGATAAACTTGTCCTAGTATTTCTTTAGAGATTGTTCACTGATTTACAGTCCAACCATAGAGAAACAATTCACAATACCATAATCATGGAATCAATTTTGTGTCAGCCAGCTGGCGTGCTGTATCTCTTCTCTGCCCATCTTTTCATATTTGCCTTTTTCTCTCGTGACTCTGAACAGTGCAACCCTGTACAGCATATAAGGCCATTGTCAGCAACAACTGAGCAGTAAATACAATTTTGGTGGCAATCAAACCCATTCCAGATGTGTACAAACATCTGCATTCCTGGCAGTTTATATCCACTCCTTGGTTTTGTGATTTTTTTTTCCACATTCTCCTTACTAGTTGCTTGGGACACCTTAATGAGAAGGAATACTTCTGTGTGCCCCATTTAATATCTGCTTGATCCTTTATCCCCAAAGCGTTTGGAAGAACTTGTTGCACTGGTGATACAACAAAAGTAATAACATATAAATGAATACTCATGACAAATATTTATAGTGATATAACTATCATATCCAGAAACCTACACAGTGAGTTTTGATTTAAGAAGCCTTTATGATTACTCTCCAGCAACGTAGCACAGCACTCTGTGATTCATCTCTGTCTCTAGATTTCTTTCAATAGATGAAACAAAAATGTGTTAAGAAAGAAATGTCAGAATAATAAAATGTCTCTCATGTCAGTGCATTTGCCCAAGCAATGGATGTACTGTGGCCTTGACCCAAATACTGTAATTCTGGGGCCCGACCTTCTGTTGCTGCCACTTTTATAATCGATCCAAAGCTTTAAATTATCATTGATTCAAAAAATTACTACCTGGTCCAGATGGAGAGCAACTTTCTGCTAGAGAATGTATTTTAAAGCAAAACTAAAATCCAATTATTAGACACAGAGCTATATATTGGATGCAAAGATTTATAATGTTTTATAATATTTGCAATATTACCTTTCTAAAACAATAATATAATCCAGTTACCAGTGAATAGTTTTGTGTGTTTTTCTCTAATATAAAATCTTTCCAATTATTATTTTTAGGATAAATATTATCATTCTGTCTTTCTATCTGAATAATTTGTAATCCATAATTTCCCTCTTTATGGTAGTTTCCTACTGATGGTTGTAAAACTATAGTCAAAACTAAAGACAATTTAAGAAATCAGTCTAAAAGAGTTGGCCAAAAATTGGCATGAAAAATTCAAGACCAAGTCCCTGAACAAACATTACTCTAGTGGTGTTGAGCAGCAAACGATTGATGTTGACCTAGAGCAAATTGGCAGTGTGTTACTTTTTCTACTAAAATGTAACCTTTTTTTCTGCCATTTTGTCTGTAATCCAAAATCCAAACCTTTAATTTCATAACAAAAGAGAACAATCTTTCTCCTTTGTGATCACTGGGACAACTTTCAAAACAGGAATGAGCAGTAAACAATGTGGGGATGTTTCTGCAAGCAACAATAACAGTGAGCTATTATTTGCTTCTAATCATTCATTAGGTAACTGGATACACTAATTGCAATGTCTTCAAATGAACTAAAATGAAAACATGTTACTCTGCAACTTAAAATATTTTGAAAGATTAATTGCCCTAATTAAAAAAACAACAACAAACCAAAAGTGAACTGTGCTAATACAAACTAGCATCTGTGCAAAACATTTGCTTTACCAATTGACCTGTACAGAGAGGTTCCAGTGTTCCCAGTAAATGTCACAGTAGGACTCAGTCCTTGCGTTCCAGAGGACTTGAGTCTTTTGAGTGCAAAGGATCAGGGTTTTCCCTCTGCTTTTGCCACGAGGTGCCAGATAATTGTGACATGTATAGCAACAATTACAATGTCATATTTTGGGTTGTTTCTTTTTTAATCATATTGTTTGAAACTCAACATAGGCAAATACAATCTAAGTAGGCTGCAGGAGACCAAAGAGCACCATACTCCAATCCCAGTGCCAGGTGCAGTCAGTATACTGGAAATACGTATCAACTGGAGCATCTGGGAATGGGGCCAGTCTCTGAGGATCCAGGACTGGTAAGCTTGTGCCCAGCAGCATGGGCTTTAAATCATCACAGGCACATATCAGGCTTGAGACAGATGCAATCTCCAGCTTCTGAGAGAGGAGCTTCACTGTGCTTGTCTGCAGTGTCTAGCAAAGATGAACTGTGTCCCCTCCAACATGCATTATTAAGGGCCCACAAAAAATGAGAAACAAGAAGACAAGTGCCAGCTAATTCCTGCAAGACATCCTAAATCCTGTGTGAAATTACTGAGTACATACTAAAAAATTCAAGGCGAACAGAGAACATCATTGCCACTTACAAGAGCTGCCTAATTAATGTTCACTTTACCTCAGCCAACTTTTATATTCTGCTGCTCAGTTATGTAAATTGGGCAGCATTTTGCACTATGATTAATAGATCCTTAAACAAGCAGATTTTACTGCTTGAGATAACACTATAAGAAACCTTTCTTGGGGTTTTTTAGGTTTGATGAGGGTTTTTTTTTTTTCCCAACTAGCTTTTTCTGCTCCAAATTATCATTTCTTTCTTAGCTTCAGAACTGATTCTGACATTATTCAAGATACCGTCTCCTACTAAGTATGTCTTCTATGGCTCTGCATTTCATTCAAAGTCATGTTTGATATTTATCACAATAATCTCTCATTATGGGCAGAAAACTTCATTTATTGCATACAATATGAATGTAAGTCATTTGCAATTGGAAGACTCTTGATTTCAGAGAGTTAGATAAGAAAAGAATCTTATTGATTTTTAGTAAGAAGTTGATATTACTGATGAAAACATTAATATCTCTGAAAGGAGAACTATAATATTGTGTTTGAGAATTTCAGTGAAAGATATTAAACTCAATTACACTGGAGACTCCTTCAACATAGAATGGTTTTGGTCGAAAGGGACTACAATCTAATTACAATCACTTGGCCTTGAACACTCCCAGGGATGGGGCATCCAGAACCTCTCTGGGTAACCTATTCCAGTGTGTTATGACACTCACTGTGAAGAGTTTCTTCTTGTTATCTGACCTAAATCTCTCCTCTTTCAGTCTGAAACCATTACCCTCTGTCCTATCACTACATGCTCTGGTAAAAATTCCCTCGACAGGTTTCCCTTTGTCTCCTTTAGGTACTGGAAGGTGCTATATGGTCTCCAAGGAACCTTCACTTCTCCAGTAAGAATAACTCTAACTCTCTCAGCCTGTCTTTATAGGAAAGGTGCTCCAGTCCTCTAATCATCTTTGTGTCCTCTGGGCTTGCTTCATCTTCTTAAGTTCTTCTTATGTTGGGGGCTCAAGAGCTAAACACAGTCCTCCAGCACTGGTCCCAATATGGGCCTCTAAGGAACATCACTCCTCACTACTCTCCACTTTGACACTGGGCTGTTAACTGCAACACTTTTGAGGGGGGCCATCCAGGCAATTCTTTATCCACCAAGTTGTCCACCCATCAAATCAATGTCTCTCCAATTTAGAGACAAGAATGTTGTGTGGGACAGCATCAAATGTTTTGCATAAGTCCAGGTAGATGATAGTCAGTCTTCCTTTATCTACCAACACTATAACTCCATCATAGAAAGTCACTAAATTTGCCACGCACAATTTGCCCTTAGTGAAACCATGCTGGCTGTCATCAATCACCTGCTTATTTCCATGTGCCTTAGCATGGTTTCAAGGAGGGTCTTGCTGGTTACAGAGTCTGAGTCTGTAGTTACAGAATCACAAAATCACAGAATCACAGAATCTTAAGGTTTTTCTTAAGAATCTTAAGTAGTTCTTCATTT
Source organism: Colius striatus (assembly GCF_028858725.1). Classification (NCBI taxonomy): domain Eukaryota; kingdom Metazoa; phylum Chordata; class Aves; order Coliiformes; family Coliidae; genus Colius; species Colius striatus. Next base: position 86,479,871 of record NC_084762.1, on the reverse strand, counting down.
GGGGTTTTTTTTTTCCATTTTTAAAAATGAGGGTTATCTTTCACCTTTTCCAGTCAGTGAGAACTGGACTGCCATGACTTCTCAAAAATGATGCATAGTGGCTCAGCCATTTAATCTACCAGTTCCCTCAGCACCTACAGATGCATCTCATCAGGTTCCATGGACTTGTGCACCTTCAGTGCAACTTCTATGACTTGGGAGGTGTGGCTGGAGAACTTGCCAGTGAAGACTGAAACAAAAAAGCCACTGAGTACCTTTTCCATGTCCTGGGTAACCAGATCTTCTGTTTCCTTCCAGAGAGGACCCATGTTTTCCCTAGTCTTCCTTTTATCATCAACATACCTATAGAAGCTTTTCTTGTTGCCCTTGACATCCCTGTCCAGATTTAATTCTGTCAGGGCTTTCCTAAGCTGATCTATGACTGCTCAGTCAATTTCTCTGTATTACTCCCAGGTAACCTGTCCTTTCATCTGCTGTCTGTAGGCTTCCTTTTGTGTTTGAGTTTGTCCAGGAGGTATTTTTTTTTTATTCATGCAGGGCTTCTGGCATTTTTGCCTTGCCTTTTGTTGGGATGTATCACTCCTGAGCTTGGAGGAGGTGATCCTTGAATATTAACCAGCTTTCTCAGGCCCCATTTCCTTCAGGTCTTTATCTCAAGGTACTTTACTAAGCAGTTCCCTGAAGAGGCCAAAGACTGCTCTCTTGAAGTCCAGTGTAACAAATTTGCTATTTTAAGGATCCTAAACTCCACCATTTCATGGTTACTACAGCAAAGGCTTCCCTTGAGCTTCACATTTCCCATAAGTACCTACTTGTTGAGGAGAACAAGGTCCCACATATCACCTCTCCTCATTGGCTCCTCTGTCACTTGGAGAAGGAAGTCATCACCAACACATTCCAGAAACCTCCTGCACTGCTTGAGCCTTGCTGTGTGGTAAGGCACAGATATCAGGGTGGTTGAAGTCTTTCATGAAGACCAGGACTTGTCAATTTGAGGCTGCTTCTGTCTGTCTGTAGAATGCCTGATCTGCTCAGTCTTCCTCTTTGCCAGCTTTGCATGTCTATGACTGAAGATGCTCTTCCTCTTCTCTGACACATAGACCCCACTAGCACCCAGTAGACCAGGTTTCTCAAAGTGAATTTGTTGATCTAAGTGACTGAACCCCTGCCAGAAGCACCAGTCCTGTAACCATTTGCTGATTTGCCAGATTTGGCACTTTCAAACCACATCCCTTTGACTAGAAGGACTGACAAAAAAACTACCTGTGCTCCAGAATTCCTTAGTGCCACTACCAGGGCATTGGTGCCCACATGAAGAAACAGCATTGGATAACCATCAGTGAAGTGTACAAGACTGGTCATCTCTCAGTGACATCCCTAATATGAGCCCCTAGTAAGCAGCACACCTCTCTAGCAACTGCACCAGGCTGGCAAATGGGTATCTGGATACCAGAAGCTGAAACAGGGTGACTATTGGTCAGATTAACAGTAATATTATAAACAAACTAAGATCTATTTTAGCCTCAGAAACTGGACATAACTCCACAATGCTTGAATCCTTTACAAAAAATATTTTCCAGGGAAAAATAGTGGTTTTTTTGTGAAAACAAGTATTTCACTTAAACACGTACTTATTGAAAATACATAAGATGATATAGTAACCAAAACATTTATGTTACTTTTATCCAACTGATATATAACATAGTAGGAGTTTTGCTTTTAGTATCATTCTTTGCCAGAAACAGTTTTTTCCAGGATACCACAACCAGCTGCTTCTGTACTACCAACTGAAACATCTCCTATTTTCATCTTCAAAGTTTCTCATGCTTGTTGAAAAGAAACACCTTGAAACCTTGAACAAAGTAACTCCACACAGAACTTCTACTATCTTAAGAAAAAATATAAAGACCTTCTTGACATGCCAGTAGATGTATTAGTAGTAGCACATAATCTTGCTTTGTTCTCTCTTCAATAAGCACACACAATTTTCTCTGTAAAAAGTTGAACGTGTTTTAAAATGAAAGTCTATTCAAAGGGATGTACTTTTAATTTTATAATATCAGTTATTACACATAATCCATTGTATGACATGCCGATAATGCAGAATTCTAGAATAATTTGAATTTAAAAATAAACTGGCACATCAAGTGTTCAGCTGTGGGCTTCCAGAGAAGCATTTTTTCTGTCTGAAAATTACGTAGCCCACGACTTGTCTCACTTATACATTTCCTTACTATTTTAAGTTTACCCTCTTGCTTTACGACTCCTAGAGCTGATACTTTGCACTCTCTCTCTCTTCTCTCAGGTACTTCAAACCACATCTCAGTCAACCTCCCTTTCTTCCTTGCTTCAATAAGTTCTCTCCTCAGATCATCTCACTAGTAAAACGCCCATCGTTCATCTGGGACTTAGTAAAGGTCCTCCAAGGTCTTCAGGCTGCACCCGCTGTCCTTTTCCTCAGTTAACAATCGAATTAGTCACAAGATACAAATGCACTGGACACCAGACTGCATTTATTCCCATGCTCATATTACTATTTGCCTCTCCATTACGCTTTCCAAAACTGTTTTCATTTCTTTGCAGACTGACTTGCATAATGTTTCTGTAAGATCTTTTCTCTTTGAGGCTTTCCACAGTAGCTTCTCTTCCACAATTGACACATAATCCAAGATCACTGAGCCAGGCAGGTCAGCTTAAAAAAACCAAACAACAAAACATTCATAAAACAAGAAAGACATTAGTCAATGGAGAATTATAAAAGCACTTTCCTAAATGGAACTGGAATGAGGAAAATGTTTGCACTTGTTATAAATTTCTGTCATTTACGTGTATTTTTAACTTTTAAGAATTAATGTCTGCCTGTTTCTTGCACATACAAAACTTTCCACACAAAAGAGATTTTTTTACAAAAGACTTGTTTAATATTTATCCACCAAAAATAAAAAGGATCTAGAAATTAGGATCTCAAATCATACACCAGTATGTTGAAATTCTTCATCTGACAATGTTCATACTATCTCGTGATAAACTCAAAAAGCTCAAAGACTTGTTTCAGGCAAGTGCTCAGAAGTTTAGTTTCTTATGTGGTCCTCTGGGGTTTCAGAATCCCATGAGAAGAGGCTCTAAAATTAGTTTTCTGGTACTTTTTGTTTTCAATAAGGCCTGTTATACTAAAAGGAGTGATATTTTCCAGTCTGGGCAAGAAAGTGAGAGAACAGAAATCAAAAGAAAATAAAGTTAATGTGACTTTCCTCTAAACAGATGATTCGAGTATGATTTAGTTTCCGTTTTTATAGAAGCAGAATTGTCAACTGATAATTAAAGTGGCAATTATAACAAGTAGTGTGTCTTCATTTTTGTGATAGAAACATAATATTTTACCTTTAAATAGATGAGTAATGGAAGTAGGATGAAATCTGATCATAAGGAAAAATTTCATCCAAGTCATGCTCCTCTTATTCAGGTGAGTAAGCTACAGTGAACTCAACACTGAGTAGAGGCTGCATGATCTGGCCCACAAGCAGGAACTTGTTAAAGGACATCAAAACTATTCTAAAGGCCAGGACTAAACAATAAGAAGCTCTAAAAGGATGTTCCTAAAATAGAAAATCCTCAGGAGGGATGCTAAAAAGATCTTGTGAGAGACATTCCTGCAGTAAGAAGAAGTGGGAGAAGAACCTCTCAGGAGTGGGAAGTCTTCAAAGGCGACCCCTATTAACGAGAAACTTCAAAAGTGTGATGTGACATGACGTGAAAATCCTCCCACTGATGTTGAGCGCTTTAAAGATAGAATCCCCTGAAGCGAAATGGAGCCTTTGAAGTGGCAGTATCAGCATCAACTTTCGAATGCATAAAGGTGGAGTGTGCAGTGGGACTAGTGCATTGGTGTTACAGAGCTCTTGGTGATCCTTCTTGCTCAATTCTGATAAGCCCAGAGGCCAGCTAAGAGGGCAAGCAAAGAGAAGTACCATTTAGCTGACCCTGAAAGACCTCTTTGATCTCTCCCAATTAATCTTCTTAATGCTGAAACAAAAATGAGTTCAAAACAGGGGTGAATAGTTGTAAGAGTTGCCTTCATAGAGCTGCAGTATCATACAGTACTCTTCCAGATGAGGTGGGGGAAGGTTTGTCCTTCTCTTTTTCTTTAGTTTGCATAACTGTAAGACATTGAATTGATTGAGACACTTGTTAATGTTTCTCTTTTTGTTCAGAGTGGTTTGGATCTGTGATTCTGAGCTCCTTGAAGTTCATTAAACAGAATACATCATGATTTTGCTGGAAGTCTATTTCTCAAGCAGTAGTCCCACAACAAGTTACTATCCTTTCAAAATGTGAGTTGCAAAGAAATCACATAGTATTTGTCGATGTTCACACAATGGAATGAAAAAGCGAGGTCTTGATTTGAAACTGTAGAAAAATGTAAAGGCAAAACCAAGGTTCTATATTAGTTCTTCAAAGAGAAATGACCCCAAAAGAATAGAATGTTCCAGTTAGATCTGCTCTTGGAGGTAAATAAGAAAAGTCTTTTGGCTTGGGGACTAGAATATTACTAGAATAGTTAAACTATTAGAGATCCAAGAATGAGTGAAATTGTACAGCTATAAATGTGAACGATATTAACAAAAAACAAAGGACTAAAGAATACAAAGTCATGGAAGGGTCGTCCTGGGACAATCAAGTCTCATATAACAAGTAATCATATACTCTTTCTCTGCATAAATACAATTACTTATACTGTAATTCTTTGTATAAATAATTATTTCTATAAACATGAAACAATTTCACTTATGACCCTGTCTGTATGCCGTTTCAGAAATTTCTCCTGTAATTGCCAAAAATCCTTTGATTTGCAGGCAGAAGGCTTTTGTTTACATCCATTCCCTCTTAAAACATTGTTCTTCCACTGAAATAAATGATATACAACTCTTTCCACTCTACACTCCACTCCCATCCCCAATTTTCTTTTTTCAAAGAAAATATTAACAACATCTTTCCAATAACAGTTACACTGGAATAACAATTACAGTGGAAAATGGACAACATGTTACCACATCATCTGAAGTGTTCAGGACATTGATATGTCAAACATAAACCTGAATAATCTGGCAAAGTTATCCACAATTAAAAACACTGTCTCATAACAGGAAGTGTTAGAGTCAAGATAGTAATAGACACTGTAGCCCTGTGCATGATAACTTGGACATAAGGAGACCCACAGGCTTGAATTTTTCTGCTCATCCTCTCTGCTGGGCAGATATGAGGCAATTCCAGTGTAAAAAGCATTAGAATCTGATAGCACAGTGTTGTGACCAAATTAACAGGTAAATCTAATATTGTTAAGGAAATCATATCCCAGCCAAGTCTCCTTTCTAAAGGACTGACCAGCATCTTCACCATTTCAAAAGAGATACAGTGAAACCTCTCCTGAGTACAGTGGCCAGGTGCTATGAATCTGGCCCTCAATCTCTAAGTCTGTGGTGCTCCTCTGACACTAAAACAGAGGTAATACACTGTATGCTTTTTTTTCCATTGAAAGTGTCTTAAATGATGTATATGAGGGGTCCATAGTAGTTCACTAGACTGGCGTGTCATAGCATGACATCAAGGGCACATCAAGCCTCTCAGGGGTGCAGAGTCAAATCTGCAGGACCTTTTTCCTTGGAGATGGCTAACTGAAGTAATCTCCAAAAGTGAGACAGGGAGTAAAACATCGGTTGGGATTCAGTGTTCAAGGTCACTTTCCTTCACTCTGTAGTTCAGCAGGGTAAACATAACCAGTGTATTATTGATGTGCCCTGGGCTGCATATAGGAGTGTTACCAGTGGAATTGTAATACGCTATTACAGCTACTCATCAGAGTTATGAACTGGGGAAATTCTAGCCAGGGATGTCTAAAGACTCTCTGCTTGATTCCACTCCAAATTTCATCTCTTTTCTAATAAATGTTTTTGCTCCTTGAACACTGAGGAGAACTAAACACTTCAAATAAGAGGTTCCTCCAGCTTTCAGTGTACCCTGTTTCCCGTATTTCCAACATCACTGATTATCTGAAGAGTGTAAAACAACCTGCTTTGCAAATCCACACTTAACCTAACAAAAGGTTAAGGCCAAGTTCCCCAGGAGAAGGATTCTTACAGTAATTCCTATTGAATTGCAGAGTATAAACAGAAGAAACGGAGAGTGCTCAGCAAAATGTACATGCCTCTTAGGAGTATCTGAAGAAACTAAACAGGGAGAAAGGTGCATATTATCTTTTTCAATCTAACCTGCTTCTGCAGAACTCTCAGCCAGGCTTGTAGAGGTAGAAAAGCCATGGGGTTCATCTGAGTATGGGCAGAAAGGGGTTTTCGCATGTGTATAGTTGAAACCAGTTCCACAATAATAATAAACAATTTTCTTAGAGAATTATGGAGTTCACAATCCCTCTTTACAAAACAAAACAAAAAACCCACATGGCCTTCCCTGTTCTGCCAAAGCTGCTTATTGTGCCAGAAGGATTTAAAAAAACTGCTTTAGTTAGGACTTTGTCCTTCAGGCAACCTTGTGCTCACATAGAGTTTATTTACTTCAGCAGTAACAGAAAAGAGGGTTCTACCCATGCAGAGTAGACACTGGAGTGGGTGCCTGTTTGCATCCAGAAACTCATTTACCTTATATAAAAGGAATCGTGCAAGTTTATCTCTGTCACTTCTCCCTGTTCATTTGGTGGTGACATTTGGATGCACATACACAGACATTTCACTAGGAAAAAAAAAGTCAAAAGCCTTTGGATATATTTCAAACAGAATTACAGCAATGGTTAAATGCTGGACTTGAACATGTCTCATTTAAATATGCCCTTAACAGCTCATGGCAGATCTGCAAGATAGATCCTTGTAAAAGTACAAATATTATCGTGTGATTTTCTTGACCTTACAGGATTGTAAAAGGATTTCTACAAAACCAGACTAGATATTCCTCCAATAGTATCACATCAAACTAAAAATCAGGCTTGACATTTGTAGCTGACGTCAAAAGTAGCTTCTGTAGGCCTGTTTTAACAGAAGCCTTGTATCACTTCTGAAACACTAAACAACACTTTCTGCCTTTTGATAAAGAATAATATTTGTTGTTGCCTTCCTGAGTGGTCCACTACATTAAAAGAACCCTTCACAGGTCAGATCACAATGTCGGTTTTTTTTCAATAAGAAATTCCAAACAGTTCTGGTGAAGAATGACACAAGGCAGCCTTCAGAAACTGTAGTCATGGGAATACATCCTTCTATCTTTACCACGTCTTCCTTTCTCTTTCTTTGTCCTGTATTAAGAGAATTTGTTAATCTTCACTTCTGTATAGACACTCTTCTATACCCTCTTCTTGCTCCTGTGCTACTCCCCCAGTTCTTGATATTTTCTGTTTATGAACACCCTATCGTGGTTTAGGCCCATCAGGGAACAAAAGACCATGATTAGCCTCGAGTACTGAAGACCTGAGGACTGCCAAAGGGCATGGAGAGCTTAATTGCCACTTAAGGTTCAGGACAAAACAGAGCAGGCTACTCGGCTTGGGGAAGAAAACAAAATAATGCAACATCAAATAAAACATAACCTTAAAATCCCAAAACATAACCAAAATAAAACAACACAGAGTGGTACAATAATGAAAAGTCCGCCCAGCCCTTTAAGACCATCTTCTTGCCACACCTCCCCTCTTCCTGGGCTCAGAGCCCTGATCCTGGTGTTTTTGCCTCGTCGCCCCGCCCCGAACGGCTCAGGGGGCAGGGAGCAGGGGTTTCGGTCAGTCTATTCCTGATGGCTTCCGCCCTTTGTCCCTCCTCAGGACAGGTGGGCTCCGCACTCATCCTCCCTGCAAGTCCATGGGGTACCTCACACACACAGCAGCCCTGCACGGGCTGCTCTGACGCTCATTTATCCCAAAGGCTGCAGCTCCTCTCTGCCTCTCGTGTGGGGCTGCTCTGCAGCGTGCAGGCTCCAACACGGCCTGTGCCATGGCCACCTCCTCACACAGTCCCTGCCCGTCCGGGCTCACTCACACGGAGCTGCTGGTAACTCTCAGTCCTGCCATGGATCTCCATGGGTTGCAGAGGCACAGCTTGCATTCTCGCCATGGCTTGCAGAGGGGCCTCTGGTCTATTGCTTCTCCTTCCTTCCTCCTTCTCTGACTGTGGGGTCCGCGTGGTCACCTCCATCTTGTATCACTCTTACACCTCCTGCCAGCTCTTCAAATTCCCGTCCCCTAAATAGTGCTGGCAGAGGCGCCAGATTGGCCCAGCCGGGCCGGAGGTGGGTGTGAACCCAGGAGCCGGGGGAGAGTCCACAATCTCTTTACTGGGTCTTCACTGCAAACCCCTCCTGCTGTTACCAAGCAAAAGCTGCTCCTTGATAAACCATGACACACCTTGATTACCTCTCTTCATCTTTTTCCTAATCCCTCTACCATCCTAAAATTCCAGACTTTGTCTGTTTCTTTCTCTAGCTATTACTGCCTCTTGCCATCTTCTCCTATCTTTCTAATTCTACTGATTACAGTTTGAATTCTTCTCTAGTTCAAACCTAGACAATATCCAGCCTGATTCTCCTATCTCTACTCCAGCACCTAGAAACACAACGTTTTCCTTGCTGGAGCTCAGAAGGGAATTTCCAGTCTCAGCATCATTAACATGTCAGTCATAGCTGAGATTTCATACTGCAGAAAATCTTAAGTTTCAGCTTTTCTTATCTATCCACACAATACCGCGTTTCCATCCAAGCTCTTATCCTCCTGTGCAACAATCAACAAATCGGTGCTGCAAGAGGTCAGGTGGTCTGCCCTGCTCTACCCAATCCTTAATCAGGATCACATACATCTGTTTTATCCTAACAGATGTTTTCCTAATCTATTCTGTGTGAGACCCCATAACCTCCCTGGGAAATCCTTTCTAGTGCTTTGCTGTCCTGACCAATAGGAAGACATGCCCTTATCTAACTTAGATGCAATTTAAGTTCACCACTTCTGGTCTGGTTGACCACTTTTCAGTGGTCTTAGTGAATGCAATTTTCTCCTACCTCAAATAAACTGAAGGTGTTACCACAAAGATTACTTTCACTGTCTTCTTGGTTTTGTCTTATGGACTTATCTTTTCATGCCTCCACACCAGTTTCAGGGATTTCTGTTATTTTGTCCACTGCCTTTCATTTCTTATGATGTCAGTCCATCTCTTTGTTCAATATATCTATGTTACAAGAGAGCAAGTCAGCCACAGCAATGATGAGAGTAGTCTTAAACCTACCCCTTATATTGTGAAGCCAAAGGAGATCAGGAGACTTTGGAATGCAAACACAGGCTTTTATCTCCCTAATAGGTTTCACCCAACTAAACATACTAGATATTGTGTAATAAAAGCTAGAAAAATATCTTTTCAAGACAAAAAAAATTCAAAGCAATGAAATCCAACGCAACATTAAATAGGGATGTTTGGGCTTGCTCCTTCCCACACCTATTATAGAGTCTTGCTTTCAGCAATTCACTGCTTCTCCAAGTAGCACACTCCTGAGAATGTCTTCTGTCATCTATGAAGGAGTCTGGCTCCCTGTCACCACAGCCTCTATACAAGGTACAAGCTATCCACAATGACTATCTTGTCCACCACAATTGCCATCCTTGGAACCTCTCTCTGCTGAATGGCTTCAGAGGGCACGAGTAGTCCCAACCATTCTCTTGAAGCAATGTGTTTGGATAATCTCTGTTTCTGATGAGCATCACTACTCCTATCTCAGTTTTGAAACCAGGCCATTTTTGTGATTGTTGTGGCTCTCATTGCTGGGAAGAAATTTTCATGAATGTGTCTCAAACCACTTACTATCTTAAAAATCAGCACAAAACCACACCTCAGAAGACTTTATCTTTATACTTTTTGCAAAGATCTTGAGAGTAAGTTGGGTCTGGGTTTACTAAGGCCACTGCCAGTTGTTCTCATCAGTACTTAAACTCACATCTCAGCTAATACCGATCAACTCTCTCTTCTCAAACCAGTAGAGGAATACTGAAAACCTACTGCACGGTTCAAGTTCTAATATGCTATAGTTATAACACTTGATTTATTGTTTAGAAATTTTATGTTGATATAAAAACAGCTGAATAAGGTCTTTTGCTTACTTTCTGCAAATAAAGTAACTATGATTCTAACTGTGGAAAAACTGAAACTAAATAATTGCATTTTGCCCCTACCTTCCAACAATACGTCAGCAATGTCAAAAAACTTCACAGCAATGCATGATCATAAACCATGTACAAGTTGCAAATCTCCAAGGAATATGGAGTGTCAGATGTGTGGTTTTCAATTTAGTGTATCTTGTCAGCCTGTGTCATACAATATTCCTGTCATCTCAGGATGATATTAAGTTACAGGGCATCTCTGCTTCTCGCTAGATCTGTGTTCTCATGAAAACTGTTAGGCTCACCAATCCTGAAAATGAAATATAAACTACTGCTATGTTCAGCCAGGGAAATGGCAAAATATATTGCTGAATGAAACCTTGTCTCATTGTGATGGCTTGTGCAGAACAGTTTATGTTTGGTAATAAGGGGAGCAGGCTGCAGCCCCAATAAACAGTTCCCGAAACTTCCCCTGGCTCTGAGTTTGGACTCATCTTCAGCTAGGCCGGGCCAATATGGTGCCTCTGTGATCACCATTTAAAAAGGGAAATTTGTAGTGTGTAAGATGAGGTGGAAGAGCAAGATGGAGGCAACCACCTGGACCTCACAGTCAGAGGATGAGGAAGGGATGAGGAGGAGTACTGGATCAGAGACCCCCCTGCAGTCTGTGATGAGAGTGGAGAGCAATGGCAGGAGTAATAAGTTGCCAACAGCTCCAGGAAGATTCCATGCCTAAGGGGATGAGTGCTGGAGACTCCATACCTGAGGGGGTGGTTATTGCAGACCTCAGAGGAAGCAAAGAGGAGCTGGAGCCCTCAGGATGAATGCACACAAGAGTGGCCTGTGCAGGGCCGCCCAGCATGTGAGGGACCCCATGCTGGGGTAAGGGAGGACTGATGAGGAGTCTCCCTCCTCAGAAGTGAGATAAGTGTCAGAAACCATCAGGAAAGGACAGATTCAAACCCTCATTCCCTGCCCCCCTGCACTGCTCATGGAGGCAGGAGGTAAAGACACTGGGATTAGGTGCCTGAGCTTGGTAAGGGGAAAAGGGTGGAGAGAATGGGATCTTAGAGGGGCTTCTTGTTCTTTTCATCATTTCCCCTACTCTATGTTATTTTCAGTTGGATATTTCTATTGTTTATTTTTCTGGTAGTGGTGGATTAAATTAAGTTTTGGTTTCTTCTCCAAGTTGAGTAATTGTGTCTATTTTTTCTCGGACCATAAGTGATGATAGAGCCCTTCCTGTCCTTAGGGGTTGCAAAGGCCCTTGGTACTTGTGGCCGATCATGTTTGTTTGTTCATAGATGGGCCTAAACCACAACACTCATCTATGACTCGGAGGAATGGGGTTATTTTTTAGCTCCACATTCATTTGATGACACATCCATCAAGACTCTGAGTGACACCAAGGCTGTCTTAGGCCTGATTATGGTTGGATTAGACTGTTAATGTGTCAGAGACCAGGTCATCTTTCTGTACAGGTGATTCTGGATCCTGTGTACAGCCTTGACCCGTTGCTGCTCAGGGGATGCCTCTGTAGCACAAGCTACCTGTACTAGTAGTAATGAAATCACAAAGGATGTTCTGTCGGCTGTAGTGACAGACCTGCTGGGATCACAACTTTATCACGAAAGCTTGAGTTTCATGAAGATATTTTCTTTATTATTCAATTTGAAATCTATTTTGGTTTGCTTTTTGACACTCCAGAAGGCTATTTGACACTAGAGAGTTTCTTCCTTCTCAATGTTTTTATGTTTGGATTTAAACACCATAACATATATCACACTTTACAGGGAAATTATCTATGTGGAATTCTGTAGTAGGCTTCTTCCTTGTGGAAAAGGAAAAACAGTCATTTTTATTTAGATTGTATAAGTGAATATTATTAATACGAATTTTTTTGTCCTGTTTTCACAAAGATTTACTACCTTTGTCCTTTTCTTCTTCTGACATGCCAGTTTTACAGTCCTGAAAGATGAAGGAGACTAATACACTAGAAGATCTGTCAGAAATGTAAAGCCACAAAACAACCTCTTCTTGTTATTTAAGGGAATTATATTATATTTTATCTATCTTTCAGGACAAAATACAAATTCCCTGCAAGGCAATAAAATTCTATTGACAAAATTGACTTCAGTGCAGATATTGATTTAAAACCAGGGTAAGAGGAAGCAGGTTTGTGACATGTCAAAACAGTCACTTGATATTTTTGAGAAATGCATACAGCAAAAAGAATCAAAAAACCACACATGCTGCATTTAGTAGTTTCTATTACTATGCCTCCCTACAAAAAATACAGTATGGGCAAAAATGTATTGAAAAAAAGCCAGCATGCCAACTGCAGATTGCAAGTAGAGGATTGAAATGTTTCCCTCATTAATTGGCTGGCTAACCTTGGTTTTAGTGACATGTTACTTTTTCTTTTAATTACTTCAGTTAATAAAATGGACACACAACTTTACTAAGCCCTCTACCAACAAATAAAAGGGCAACTATCATAGGAGTTGATGCTTTACAAGATAAATCAAAAAGTGAATTAAAAACCAAGAGAGAACATAAATTGGTGTTAGAACATGGTTAAGATAGTTCCTCTTTTTAAAGTTTAGAATTACAGATAAAATAAACATATTAACACAGTTTCCAGTTTCCAAATAAAAGTGTGTTATTAATTAGACATGCATTTTAGTATATCTGTAGCTTCATTCCACCTTAAAGTGTCATTGTTTTCCTGCTTAGAGATTTTTTAAAGAGGAATGTATGCAAACTGACTGGTCTCTTACTGGAGCCAGGCAACAAGTAGCTCTTCAGCAGAGATAACAACACAGGGCTTTCTGAGACTGACAAGTCACTATTGCATCAAGTCTTTAAGGACTGTCTCCCATGTGAGGGACTCCATCCTGGAGCAAGAGATGAGTGTGACAAGGAAGGAGCAGCAGAGACAATATTTGATGAACTGACCACAATCTCCATTCCCTGTCTTCCTGCATCTCTCTCGAGAGAAGGTAGAGAGCTCAGGTGTGAAGTTGAGCCCAGGAAGACAGGAGTGATGGGAAGAAGATATTTTAAGATTTAGCTGTATTTCTCATTATCCTGCTCTGATTTGACTGGTAATAGATTTCCTCCAGTTGAGTTTGTTTTGCCTATAATGGTAATTATTGAGTGATATCCTTGTCATTTTTTCAACCCACAAGCCTTTTGTTGTATTTTCTGTCCCCTGTCCAGCTGAGGAGGGGGAGTAGTAGAGCAGTTTCTGTGGGCAGCTGATATGTAGGCAAGGTCAGAACACCATAGTCAGAGGTGAGGTTAGGCTGAAAATTTACCTGAAATATTTCTTTTCACTAAAATCAAATAGTGAAGTGATTACTCAACATTTAGTCATTCCATGTCTGATGATCTGGTTCACAGTGCAGATGGAAACCACATGTGTTGACCTATGCATGCAGCATCTCTAGTTCCTTGAAAATGATTCCCGTATGGTTTTAACCAGACCTACTGCACTGTACATAACAATCATTTTATTAGCAGAAGTGTCTCTTAGGCTACATCGATAAAGTAAATAAAACAGGGCCAAGGCACAGACTGGCAACGCTCCACAATCTGTTATAACTGTTAGCAGAGTCACTTTCATGGCTTTCGCCCATGCCAAGTAGTACTGCCCAGATGACACCCAGGCACAGCTCAGGAGATACCAGGTGCCAAGGATTGTTTCCAGTAGCTAATTTGGGCACCATGTTTTGAGGATAGAGGGAGTGAGCTTGAGCATATGGAGGTGATCCATTGCCATGCTGCTTGTACTCAAAGAGTGCAATCCCTGGTCAAATCAATTTAGTCCCACAAAGGTTTATTTCCAAAAGACCTCCTAAAGGTTGAGTTTTACAAATGAGTGATTGAGAGTGCTCCTTCCAGTAGCAGTGAAAATACTGCATTGCTGAGGAATGCAGCACAGCAAAATGTGAGATGCTTTTGGCTGCCTCTGAGTTGTTCAACTAAACCAGCAGTTACAAATCAAGTCCAGAAACAGATGGGACACTTCTGGGTATGGTCATCTGGAAAGGTTTGTTTGATGAGAGACTTTGTTATCTGTGTTGAACAAGGAAATAACACAGAAATGAAAGGACTGCTGAAACAATATTATGTGGGACTGCTCTTCCTCCTTTGCTATTCCCAGGCCCTTTCGTTTAAGGGCAAGCTTTCTCTGGGCATCTGCTCTTCTATCCAGTAACAGATACATTGCCCTTTGATCTTCAGCCATGTGTGATTTCTCACACTTTCCAGCATGACCAGAGCAGAAAGGTCACCTAGATTCTTCAGCATTTGGGAAAACAAGTGAGCTGCTGGCAAACATTTCAGAGTTCTTCCTTAAAAAAAAAAACCCCAAAACAGTCAGTCAGACACTAAATCCACAGCTGACAGCCCCCCAGACTCAGGCTTAAAAGGTGACTGAGGCTCACCTGGCAAGGAAAGATAAGTCTGTAAACTGTATCCAAGGTGATAAACATTTTGGTAGGAACTCAGAAAATATTCATTGTGTGACTAAAAGGTGCCACATCTACAAAGTGATCATTTTCCCCTAATAAGCTTGTCAAAATCTTGGACCTGTCTACATTTCGTTATAGGTTGAGTCACCTTTCAGACCAATTTGTCACAGCTTCACAGATGGCAGTCAACTCAAGAGCCAGTCACTGCTCTCCTCACAGTTTTTTCGTTAAGTTCATGAAACACATTACAGTCATGCCAGTGGGAAGCTCTTGAAACATTCTAGTAGTTGTGTGATTGTATTTTATATGTTTTTTGCAAGGAAAGTGGTTTAAAATCCTGCACTATGCAGTCCTGAGTAAATTATGTCCCTATTTCATAGTAACTTCACATTTCCTTTTCACAACAGCATATCTATTTCAGTTCCTGCCTTTTCACAAAATCATGAGAAACTGTGGCAAGAAGAGACTCAGAAGGCAGTCTGGGCCACCCCTTACTCCACAGAGTAGCCTGTCTGTACACATCCATCCCTGGCAGATACTTTCCTGCGCTGCTCACAAACATTTCCAATAATGGAGATTCTCGTTCCACACGTGTCAGTGACTTCTTGGGTTTACCACTGAAAAGATTTTTCTAATTTTTATAGTTTAAGCCAATATTTCTTGCCCATTCATCTTAGACATGGAAAATTGATAGTTTTCTCCCTCTATGATATTCTTACCTCTTCTAAGACTCATACCTTTTCTTCCTTATTTTAACCTTATCCATTTATTTCATCCTTTTCTCTTAGCTCATATTTTCTAGACCTCTCTCTGCTCTCATTGTGATCTTCTTTTAAATTGGTCCATATCTTTCTTGAGACACTGTTCAAGGCTGAAGACACTACTTCAGATATTCTTACCAACATGGAAAGTGCAAAATGGTCTCTTCACAGTTTCAGCAGGCTGTTATCCCTTCTGCTTATACATCTCAGTGTGGTGCTCACCTTGTTTACAATAGAATGACATTGTTACATGTATTCACCTTATTCAACCCCCTTTCTGCCCCCTGGGCCTTATCTGATGAATTGCTACTGCCCAGTTTGTATTTGCTCAGTTCATTCTCCCTGCCTAAGTTTAATGTCTTTCACTTGAGCCTGTGGAATTTCTTTCCTGTTTTGGAGATTGCTCCTCCAGTTGTTCAAGATTAGTCTGAGTTCTGACCTGGTCTTTAATTTCCTTTATCAGCTCCAGATCTTATACAATTTTAACATCATATTTTTAATTCTGTCAATCAAACTGTTAGAAAAATACAAAACAGCACTGGCCTCTGGAAAGGTATCAATGTAGTTGTTCCCAGGAAAATTATAGTTAGGATATTACAGCTATTCACTTCTCTTTCGATGCTGTTTCTTTCCCTGTTTTGCACTTTGTTTCTTCCTCGTATATCTGTAATGTTTTATAGAATAGTTATATAAGGTTGAGTAAAAGTAGCATCTGATTTAGAATAAAACCAGACTCTTCATTCAGTGAATGCACAGATCACAACAGTTAGATCAAAGACTAGTGAGAGCTTCTCACTCTTGATTTTTACTAACCTCTCCACTGCAGTAGATCAGCTCATCAGAGCTTTGTTTACTCATAAAAAAATAATTATCATGAACAAGAAGTTCATTATAATCTGTAATGTGTTTGCAATGGTTTACAGCATCTAGAACAAGCAGAAAAGTTTGTTGCAGATCAAGACTTCTTCAAATTTCTGTTTGATCAGCAATTGTCCTGAACAAAGAAAAGCTAGACAAAGAAAAAGAAATTTCTCTTGTCTTATGAAATTATAATGAATTGAAGACACTTTTAAGAGTAGAAAAAGGCTTTGGTTATTAGACAACATTCTTAATGAAGATAGAAAATGTCTGGATACTTGCCTTTGAGAAAAAGCATGTTCATGGGCTAACTTAAAACTGTTAAGACCACAAACTTGGAATTGGAAAACAAAAAAACACACAATCACCTATTAAAATGAGTAATATCCCTTAATAGATGGAAACTAGTGACCAAAAGAGTTTAAAAGACTGAAGCAGACTTTTAAATGCAGTCTCCACGGCTGAAATTATTATGCCATGTTTTAGGCTATGACCACTGTGTTCCACTAGAAAAGTGAGATTTCCAGATTGTATAACTGGATCTTCCAGGAACTGTAGTTTTACAAAGTTACATATGAAACTAAGGATTTTGGATTTAGTACTGGCCCACCTTAAGATCTGCAGCTAGTCCCAATTAGTATAAATTACTCGAGGAATCAGCAGGATGACCGTGAGCCAGCACTCGTGGCCAAGGCCAATGGCATCCTGGGGTGTATTAGGATTGTGGGCAGCAGGTCGAGAGGGGTTCTCCTCCTCCTCTACTCTGCCCTTGGGAGATCACATCTGGAGTCTTGTGTCCAGTTCTGGGACCCTCAGTTCAAGGGCAGGGAGCTACTGGAGAGAGTTCAGTGCAGGGCCACAAAGACAGTGAAGGGTGTGGAGCAGCTGCCTTATGATGAAAGGATGAGGGAGCTGGGGCTCTTTAGCTTGGAGAAGAGTAGACTGAGAGGTGATCTCATTAATATTCACAAATACATAAAGAGCAGATGTCAGGAAGATGGAGCCAGGGTATTCTCAATGATGTCCAATGATAGAATAAGGTACAAGCTGGAACATAAGAGATTCCAAAGACACACAAGGAAGAATTTCTTCCCTGTGAGGGTGAGGAAGCACTGGAACAAGCTGCCCAGATGGGTTGTGGAGTCTCCTTCTCTGGAGACATTCAAAACCCACCTGGATGAGTTCCTGTGTGACCTACTCTAGGTGGTCCTGCTCTGGCAGGGGGGCTGGTCTTTCAAGGTCCTTCCCAACCCTTGAGATTCTGTGATTCTGTGAATCTATTCTAAGAAAAAATAAATGTCTGTTCATTGGAATCCCTTTTTTCAGCTCCTGTTCAGGGCTGACTGAGAATCACTAAAATTTAATACTGACTTAGATCCATCTCTGCATGAAAGTACTATGACTCTTGCTATTGCTTTCAATGGTAATCATTTAAATAATTTATCACTGCAGAAATTTAACAAAAAATATGTTACACAAACAGAAGCTGCTGCTCTTTCCACAAACTGGACACTGCTTGGTGAGTAGTGCAAAAGTAAGTCTCTGCAATTAGACAAATCCCTGAACATCTTTCTGAGAATATTGCATTATTACAGAGAAATTTTTAGAGGTGATGTCAAAAATGAGTCTTGGCATTATATCAACACTAAGTATCCCACGGTCCTATTCTGCAAGAGTGAAGATTTCCTGACTGATTTCCTGCACTCTGGTTCAATCCTCACATTATCAATGTCACACTCCCTGCAATACAGCTTGCTCCTCCAGAAGGAACTCCCTAAGCTCTAACAAAGTCACACTCCCTGTCATACAGCTTCCTTCTCACATAGGAACTCCCTGAACTCCTCCACAAGGTCTTCTTGCCATCTTCACTATAAAATATGCTCTCAACACCCAGGCTTGCCAAGCTGTGTAAGCAGGGCTTGTTTGCAGACATTAGAGACATCTGCCAGTTCAAGTACCACGCACTTTTCATTTATAACTGGAGATTTTACCTAAGAGAGATGGGAAATTTGAGTAACCCTTCAACTCTGAAAAAGAACACTCAGTCCTGTCAGACACTTCTTATTTTCAGTTTTCTAGGTTTTCCTTTACAGTATTTCAGACTTACAGTTTTTTTTAAAAAAGGAAACCAGTTGCAGATGGTTTAACCTTTTTGTTTTTCATTTAAATGAATTTACAGCCACAAAGTTTCAAAGAAACAAGGCATTTCTTTATAATTTATTCTCAATACCTTTGGGAATCTAATTTTCATTTGAAAATGCAAGTCCCAGTATAGAGAAGGGATGGAAAATGAGCCATTCCCATACGGAATGGTTTTGACCACTTTTAATCCAATTCAGACTTGATAAAGATGACTGACCTGTCTAACCACTAAAATTTTAACTCTTTCAATATGAATTTTACACTGCTTATTCATGCTCACCAGTACCATCACATTGCCACCTCCTGATGTCATTGCTATGTGTATACATTTTCTTTCCCTTCCTAAAGCTGTTTTTGGCCAAATGGTGGGTTTTCCTCTACTGTATGCACTTAGAATCAGGTGCTATGGAGTGAATGGAGATCCCAAGCATATGACAGACTGTTTTTCCTGAGAATGGCTCAGTTCTTGTCTGTGTTTGTAAACTCAAATATGATAGTGCAGACCAAGAGAGACAATCAGAGACCTGATGTGGTAGTTTGATCCTGGCTGGATGCCAGATGCCCACCACACCGCTCTATCACCCACCTCCTCAGCAAGTCAGGGAAGAGGAGAAAATAAGATGAGAGTCTCGTGGGTTGAGATAAAAGCAGTTTAATAAAGAAGCAGCAAGGCCCCTCGTGTGGGAAGTGAAGCAGAAGTAGATAAAGCTGTTACTCTCTACTTCCCATCAGCAGTGATGTCCAGACACCTCCCGAGAAGCAGGGCTTCGGTACGTGTAGTGGTTGCTTTTGGAAGGCCAGAAATGAATCTTGCCTCCCCTTCCTGCTCCTCTCCCCCAGTTTATATTACTGAGCTGATGTCATATGGTATGGAATATCTCCTTGGTCAGCCTGGGTCAGCTGTTCTGGCCGTGGTCCCTCCCAAGAATTTGCCCAACAGATGCTAAGATAATTATTTTTCTATAGATAAAGAACATTATATTTGAAGATCTTTTTGTTTCTCTAATTAATGGCAAACGAAAAAATACCCACAATAGTTTTGTAATTATTGTAGTAAAATTTAAGGAGACACTAAAGTAAAGTATCATTGAGAATAACACTCTCAAGGGTTACTCTCACCCACAGCTATTGGTGAATATGGGGGAAGGAATGCTGGAGGTACAGCCCTGATGCTGTGCCAGCAGTAGTCATAATATTCATACCAACAGTAAGCTCAGCACTGCAAGGGCTCCTGTGGTAAATCACTACCATTCCAGACCCACTACACCTGAGAAGACTGAAAGGTCACACTAATGTGTGGAAGACACATAGATTTTGGAGGCACAAAGTGAGAATTAAAAACTTACACAATGTGGCCTTCAGTTGGCCTCCTGAAGTAAACAAAGGCAAGACAATCCTATGTACTTCGGTTTGGATTTGAATTCTCTTCCCTGAATTAGCTTTTTCCTTTTGCCAAAACTAAAGCTTTTATGAAGGACATATTAGGTCTTAAAATCAAGGGAATAAAAAACCAATTGCCTTGTAGGCAGCTACAGAGAATACTGTCCTGTGAGCCACATTTAAGACTTGGAAAGAACTAGGCAGAGTGTCCTAAAGTGTATGAAAGTATAAGGCATGAGAGCTCAGAGAAACAAAAAGGAAGAGACAAAGATGACAAAGATGCAATTTATCAGTTTATCTTACCTATGACACCAAGTCATTCTAAAAATCAGGTCTCAAAATTTCTTTCCATACTCAACATCTATTCCATATGGGCAAACAAATTCCTTTGTTAGTGTCTTAGTTCTCTAGCACTCATGAAATGAGATTTCTAAGTACATTACTTTACAATGTCTTCCATCGTTGCTCATAATCTCTCAGAGTAAGCAAAAGCATTTTGTTGTTATGCTCGCAGAAAATGGCAATTTTCATTTATCCTTCAAATCTTGGCTTAAAAAACACAGGGCTGCAAGTCAAAATTTCAACTACAAGCTGCATTTGTGTATGCAGAGTATCATTCTTCTGCATGAGAGATATTACAAACAGAACTTTGAGAAACAGAGGCGTATGATAAATAAATATGATATGTAAAGCTGTCAGGGACATGACAGAAATGAAAGTTTTGATTAGTGGGAAATTTGATAACTGAGGCAGTACAACAAATGAAAGTCATTGGAATCTTCTTTGTTCTTCTGGATACGCTTATTTATACAGTGAAATCCAATATTTGATATGCTGCTTATCAGCTGGCTGGCAATGAATTTCAAATTTAAAGTTAACACCAAGCATTTGTTATTTGTCAAGCTGGAAAAAAGAAAATTGTTGGAAAAGTGACTGCTAGAAGATGACACCAACCTTGTGTTCACTTTCAGCCACAGCCCCAAATCAACACAATTAATTCAAAATGACTGATCCATACAAGTTTTCATATTGCACATTTGGGTGGAGAATAATACTATGTGTATAGACAGGAATAAAAATGCAAAGTTTTACTCTGGGCTTTTAATGTGCATGACAATAAAGAAACATTTGAATATTGACTGTATTCCCTTTCAATCTGTTCAAAACCTAGAGAGGGGAGTTTTTTCTATAGCATTGCCTCTTACACATCTATTTTGTGACAGTTTTTGAGTAAATCCCTACAGCTGACTACAATCTGTTCTATCAGATGCCTTTACAAGGTCAATATACCGTGCTGAACTATATTTATTGCTATCTGGCCAAAATTTAGTATCATTTAAAACTTTCATCATGACTGCAATTTGGCAAGAGATTCTATTAACGTTAATGTCTGTAGGGATTCCAGCATTGGAATCTTACAGATAATACTATAGCCACTTGACTTGAAAAAATTCATTTTTGCTATTTGATGCTGAGTGTTCATTTCCTTTAAATTGAAGCAATTACTCAAGAAAATATTTTGAGATTATTAGGTAAGACTTTTGAGAAGAAGCAAGATGGGAAAATAGGGAATGAGCATTTTAAAGTAGAAACTGAAATATGTACAGCTTTACCCATTGCAGAGAAACATATTGTGGGAGACATGCCATTGGCCATGGGCTATTATGTTTTCATTGCCAGTTCATTATTCATCTCTCACATTCACAGCACCACCAGTTTTTTGCTGGAGGTAGCACTATATGGCTCAGCTCAGAGCTTCACTACTGCAAGGCAATACCATTCTAATCATTCCACTGAAAGTCATCATATGTAAAGCAAATGTTCAAATAACTCAAAGCTTTAAAAGGTGAATTTGACTATTTACTCATCATATCATGACCCATCACCCTTCAACATAAAACTAAAGGAGAATTTAAAGATGTGTACTGTTCTCCCAAAACCAAGAAATATCTCCAAATATTTAAAATGCACAAGTATGACCAAGTTTGTTGGTCAAAATTACCTTAGAAACATTTTTACCATTGTTTTCTTCTTAACTGAACCAAACTTGTTGATAAGTTTAAAAAAACCTTTTTTAAAACTAAAAATCCAAGGGTCACAGGATCACAGCAAGATTAAAGTTAGAAGAGACCTTTTTGTCAGAGAAGGTCTACCTTTAAAGCTAGATCAGGTTGCTTAGGGCCTTAGCCCTAATTGTGGACCTTACACAATTTCTCTGGGCACTTCATCCAGTGCTTGACAATTCTTACAGTTAAAATATTTCTCCTAAATTCATGATAAGTTTGGATATCATTAGAATGAAGCTGGTGTGATCTTATTCCTCCATCTGAAAGGCATCTATCATGATCAATCTGTGAAAAGGTATACAGGCTAAGGCAAAGGAGGATTTATGTTAGAGGATATTTGTGGGATATAGATCTATATATTAAACAGTCAAATCTTTTGTGAGGATGTAAAATCTGCAGCTTTGTTTTTACAAACTTGATTCTTTGCTCTTTAAATCAAATAAACAGACTCTGTTCACCAAAAAAATCCCAACAGTAAAATAAACTTTCTATGTGCAGTATTACCACTGCTGTTACAAGAAGGAAATGAAGTGACAATTCATTATGATATATTATGTCAATATTTCCCATGTTATTTTCTCTGCAAATCGCCAGAGTTGTTTTCATTCCCCACTCCTTTGGATGTAAGTCAATGTACTTTTATGTTAAGGATAAATTTCTTACTAAACCTTGCTGAACTCTTACGGTGCTTACCTGCACATTTTCCACCTGTCTCTACTTTCACCAATCTCTATTTTATATTTTAGGAAATGCTGGATTTCAGATTTCAAAAACATCTGTCCTAAATGGAAAGTATTTTAATAGACTGGAGCATGCTTTCTGATCAAAACTATCCCCAAATTACCCAACACCTTTAAAGAGGTAATTGAACATGACAAACAAGAGGGTGAACCAGGAGACAAAAAGCCTGAGTAAGTCCCATGGCATGGCAATGTGCTCAGAACTACAGAAGGAAAATCTAAGTAATTTTGACATCCCCACATACTTCACTTGAATTTTGCAACATATAAGTTCAGAAGGGCAAAAATAATTTCTTCCCATGATTATGTAAGAACTATGGAACAGATTATAGTGATAATTTAATTTCCTTCTTTCAGATCTCTTCAAATCTTCAAGATTTACACCAGTTCTTAGGCAGCTCAAATACATTGTGCCACTTACATGTTGTTTGACAAATCAAAGTCACACCAGTTCTCACAAATTCAGTTGCACTTTGGAGATGGGTCTCTGTTCCAAATGTACATACTTATTTTGTCATCTTCAAGCCTTTATCATTCATCATTCTTAAACTGATACGATTTTCTAATTACAGTAGTGAATGGGGCATTGTACTAAGCTTTATAAAACATTAATCCTGTTACCAACTCTGCAGTGGACCAGTGTGGCAAATTGTGTCAGTTCTGTATGAATTAGTTCCCTTAGCTGTACTGGAAGGTAATGATCTACTCTGATGAGCTTTAGATATAGTGTTTTAAAGTATTCATCTTTCTTCTTTATGCCAGATCAAGGCTCAAAGTAGAACACTTTTTCCCAGAGAGATCTAATTGAAGATGCAGAGATACAGCCTGTTGCCCTGAAGTTTAAATGGAGAGCAATACAAATTTCTTAAAATACAGTCCTACAACCCCTTTGTGAATTGCTCATTTATAACAGATTCAGATTCCTGGTTCTCTCATATTAGTTCATTTGCTGACTTAAGCAATTCACCCTCTATGTTCTCTTGGCAAGAACTGATAAAAATTGCTGTTCCACTGAAAAGTCTAATCATTTGACACCTGACATGGATCTGGCTTGTTAACCTGCAAATTCTCCCCCTGAGACCAGTCAACCAGGCAATTCTGCAAAAGGCAGTGCAACACAATGAGAATACACAACATACAAATTAACTGACCACCAGGTAAGTCCAGACCCCAGTAAAATATAGTTCTATCACTGTGATTCTACACTGAGCTCACTGGCTTAGTAGGCTGAGTCACACCCCGCTGGGGCTATGAATCCCTCTGGAGATACACATTAGTACTTCTGCAAAGCAGTGCCCTGCAAAATGTGGAAATATCAGTGTGTCTAGATCTGCTTCAGAGACCCTTAAATTATAATGCAGTATTGTTATTAAAACAACCCGTGTTGTTTTTGACAATGTCTCTCTTCTGGATTACACTGTTTAATTTATCAATATGAAGGCACACAACTGTCAGTGAAGGGTCCTGTGTGCCCTCGCTTCACATGACAGTCCTCATGAAAGTCCTGCTAAAGCCAATAAAAGGACTTCCATGGAAGATCCCAGCTTTGATGAAAAAAAAATACACTTTTAACTCCTCCATTTTTATCTTCTAAGCAATTCCATAGCCTTCTAAAGCATTCATCAACTAATCCATATTTAGAAGGCTTTATGCAGTAATCCATCATGTGAAACCTTGTTGAAAGCTTTTCTGAAAATCCATCTATAAAATGTCTACCAGGTTTCCCTCTGTGTAAGCCAATCATCATTCCATTTAAAAATGTAATCAGAACTGTTTTTTATAACTGCTTTTTCCTAAACCCATGTTAACCCATTCTTACTAGAATTCTCCAAATACAGCTTCAAAAGTAAATTCTCCGTGAACATTATCACAAAAATGTCTTGATAATGTGTAGGATTTACTAAACTTAATTTTCATCATCTTTCCCAGACTCTTCCCTTTATGAAACATTAATATAGTTAGTGTTTTGTAGTCCCTTGTTGCTTTTTCACTGTTGAAGGACACTCACAAGAAAAACTTCATTTCTCAGCCATTTAATACTTAGTCATAGAATGACAGAATCATTCAGATTGGAAAAGACCTTTAAGATCATCAAGTTCAACTGTAAACCTAACACTATCAAGTCCACCACTAAACCATGTCTCTAAACACTGTGTCTACATGTCTCTCAAACACCTTCAGGGATGGGGACTCTACCACTTCCCTGGGCAGCCCATTCCAATACTTGACAACCCTTTTGGTGAAGAAATTTTTCCTAATATCCTACTGAAACCTCCCCTGGTGCAACTTGAGAACATTTCTTCTTGTCCTGTCACTTGTTACTTGGGAGAAGAAATCAAAACCTACTCCACTACAACCTCCTTTCAAGTAGTTGTAGAAAACGAGATCTCATCTCAGCCTCCTTTTCCCTCCTGAAGTGTTTAAAGCCATCCATTTGGGCACTCCAGTTGTGTGAGTAATCCTACCATTGCTTTTGTGAGTGCAGTTATATAATAGTTTTCCTGCTGCACAATGGCTTCCAAGCCCTCCTGTTTGTTCCTCACACTTCCTGCATTAGGGTAGATGCACTTCAGCTGGGCCATTGAATCTGTAACATGACTCTAAGTTGATATTTAATTTTATATCCAAACCCTTGAGAGTGTTATTCTCAATGATACTTTACTTCAGTGTCTCCTTAAATTTTACTACAATAATTACAAAACTATTGTGGGTATTTTTTCGTTTGCCATTAAAAGATCTTCAAATATAATGTTCTTTATCTATAGAAAAATAATTATGTTAGCATCTGTAGTTGAAGCACAGTGCAAATTTTGTCTCCATTTCAAAAGTAAACTGATTGGGACAGTGGTCTGGGTATTCCCACAGTGAAGTCCTGTAGTAGTTAAAAAATCAGAACAGCAGAATACAGCTGAAAATTCCTGGAGAGAGAATAGAATAGACTTAGGTCTTCGTTCAGGATGGAGGGCATCTGCTCCTTTTGTGCAGAGAACATAACTTTTTTATTCATTTTTTTATTCATTTAATTGCATATGATTCAAGTTGCTTTAGAATAGTTGCCAAATTAACAACAGGAGTTTTGAAGGGCAGCCTTCTGAACATTTATTCATAGTGACTTGCATCTAGATGCAGGACATTTCTTTGCCCAAGATTCACATAGAACGACATAACGTAGTTTGGAATTATTTTCTCAGTCATTTCTCAATTTTTATTTGTATTGAAATGATAAATATGAATTCCATCAGCCTGAATGAGTTGGAACCTTATTATTTGAAAGAAAAGGATATTAGAGCAGGGAGAAGGAATTGTGTATTTTAACCACACTGTATTTGTCTTACAGGTGTTGCTACATTAACCACTAGCTAACTACTAACAGAAGACAAACAATAAACAAGAAAATTATTTCTTTCTAAGTAAGAAGTTAGGTTCTAGTTTTGTACCAACCCAGATAACTGCCATAGAGGATTTTCCCATTTTGCTATGTTATAGTATTTCTTCCAATGTCCAGACTACAAATGAATCAACATAATACACAGTTCATATTGCCAGTAGTGAGTAAAAGTCCAAAGATGGCAAGACAGTGTCATTACCAAATAGAGAAAGTTTTGGCCAAATTTCCATTTTGGGAAAGTCTGCATAGTGAAATGTATACAAAAACAAATCCGGTTTGACAAAGAGGATAACAGAAGGAAATATTTGGACAAACTTTACGATGCCAGGCTTGTCTGTTGACTTCTGGAGGTGTCCATGTGTCTCTGGCATCTGTTGATCAATTTCTGTGTTGTATCTCACTTCCACAGCAGCACCAGCAGCAGCACCCATACGGCTGCAAAAACCTCCAGCTACAATCAGGATTTTGTACATCATTTTTGTAACGACCATAACTGCAACCATTCCTCACTGCCACAGCAGGAACTTGACTGTGAGGAAGTGAAGGAGTGCACCTACACATCTTATAGAGCATCCCCTGAAGAATGTCATTGAACCCCACCCCGTAATGGGCTGAGATTCTGCTTCTACATCTGCCTCACTGCGACATTGTTTCTATGTTTTGTTCTTTTTCTCCACTGGAGTCTCTGTAGCCTGTTGCCTGTCTGCTTTCAGTCTGAAAAGAAGCTTACTCTGAAAGACATCAAACCTCATGGCAATAAGAGAAAGCTGTCTCTAACAGTGTCTTTGGTCTCCATCCACCTTAGGCCCTGCTGTTTTGTTAAGAGAGACAAGGAGCCACGTCTGGTCCTTCTGCTACTGCCAGTGACATTTCAGAAAATGGTCAGCAGTTTGCCATTCATCTCACAGGCACTGTAATGCTGGCATCACACAACTGGCTGCCAGCCTGACATAACATTGGGCTGAAGCTCCCTTTGATATCCTCTACTGCCCAGTTGGAAAAGCAGCATTCTAGAGAGAACAAACACAAGAGGATGACATCTCCACAGAACGCCTGGAGCTTTTACATGGGAGTCCAGGGACATCACAAAAGCAGCCCTGCTCCTGTGACTGCAGATGAAAAAATCCTGAATCATTTATCTGGAGAATGATAGAAAGTTTGAAAGGATCCTAATAGCTGAAAGGTTTAAAAGATCATCTATCCTCAGTCATTAACCTTTCTGTCGTTTACATCTTTCACTTTTCCCATGTGTGTACTAGAGGCAGCAAAGAATCAACTTGAACTGTGACTCACACTTGCCTTAGAGGAAACTGAAGCTTTTAACTCCATGGTAGTGATGAAGAACTAACCCAATGACTTATAATGATGATCAGATTTGATGGCCTCAACCCAGGTGCTAGTGAAAGAAAGCTCATAACTACAAGTATTTAGCATTGCACCTACCACATATAAAAAGCAGTAGCAGAAGAAAAATCAGTGCAACAAGCATACTCCTTACAATGTCAGTTATAAGAGATCAGGCACAAAAATGCCCATAAACTGGGATACAGGAAGGAGATGCTAAAAGGCTAACTCTTTAGTTCAGGGTTAAACAGGGATGAGGATAGACTACTGCCTGGACTGCTGCAGTGCTCAGTGCTGAAGAGGTGTCCAAGCTTCTGCAAAGTTCAACCACTCCTTCCACAAGCAACCTGCCACTAGCACAAATTATTCCATGGCAGAAAGAAAAATTAAAACTTAAAAATTTTAAAATTCTAACTTTATTGTTAGGGAAAAAAATTGCATCTTTTTGCAAATTTCAACTGCCATAGCCATTGATGATGGTCAGTTTCTCCTTCCAACAAATCATTTATGTAGATGCATGACTGATGTTTAAACATCCATCAGCATTTTTCCTTCCCTTTATTTCTTGTAGGGATTTTTTTTCCAGTTTTTTTTGGTTTTGAGTCTTGTGATGATTTGTCAGTAAGTTGTTAAGCAATCTCACTGAATACAAGTGATCTCATTCAGTTCAATTTGCCAGTGTTAGTTAGGGTCACACAGTGTAATCCACAGTAAGGCAGGGCTTTTCAATCCAATGTTATAAAATAAGACAAATTATACCAGACAAGTAAGAGGTCTATTGAAATGGGAATACAGCCATATGTCCTTGCATGTGTGCATACATGTACATATATTAAAACAGAGATGCAGATCAGTACAACAGTTAAGGAAGGGAGAAAAAGAGCTAGCTAGGTAGTTTCCAGTCAATTATATTACACTGAATTCTGAGAATAAACAAATTAATAATGTAAATATGAGAATCTTAGATTCTTCTAGAAAAGTGGCTTAAAGAAGTCAGGTAATTTTATTATCAATCCCAGTGGTTGAGTTATTGTTGCAGAATGCAAAAAGATTCCTTTCAATTAAAGGCAACTATTTGTTCTGCGGTTGATAAATTATTTGTCAGCTTTGTCTAATACTGAATTTTTGGCTTTATGCATTCAAAATTATTTAAATTATTAACACACACATGAAGGAAGGAAAAACTAGAATGCAGAATGTGTTCTACATCACATGGTTCTGTTTTCCCATGGGCCTGAAGGAGTGAAAGTGATTCTCAATGCTTTTCTTTTTTCTCCCCACTGCTTTTATTTGATTTAATGAGGTAGCCCCCCTGCAACTTTATATTTATGAATTCATAATGTGAGCCAGCAATTTCTTATGCAAAGTCAAGTAATTTGGTTGTGGACTCTTTCTCTTCCACACTCCCTCCCCAGCCAGATATTGTTATCTGTCACATTTTATAATAGCACCATCTTTCTTCCATTAAAGAAATTACTTCAATAAGATTCCACCTTTCCTAAGGCATATCACAGCTAAAAACTTGGCTATTGAACAATCAGTACGTAAGTTTAACTTCTGAACAATCAGTACATAAGTTTAACTTCTGAAGTACTATACTTTTCCTTCAGAAATGGTTTATTTCTAGCTTTTATTCCTATTTCTGCCAGGACATGATCAATGGTGTACAGCAACTCTCTTCAAATCTGAGATATATGTTCCAAAGCACGTATGTTTGGCTTCCTCTTACTGCATGTTGCCAATAATGTGCTGCTCAAAAGCCTCCTAAAATCAGCTAAAGCTTCCACAAAACCTCACTTCAAGAGTTCCTTTGTTTTGTTTTACCTTTTTCTCCAAAAGGTTAGAGAGATAAACTAGCTATTTACTAAGCAAAGACAGTTGCTTGCAAATCTTTATTTAAATTCAGTCAAATTATAAATGCATCTCTTAGTGCCTACAGCCCTAAAATATTCAGATATCTGCATAAGTTAAGCTTTTCTGTGTTCAGATTTTCCACATTTATTCTTTATTTTCCTATCTTTTATTTGTGTTAATCCATTGATTGTCATTGAGTCAAAGACTAGAAATAAGGTGCTGTGATTCAAGTGACATCCACAGACTGGCAAAATAAGGAACTCATGAGACATCTGTTGAAGACACTATCCACATATAACCTGTGTGACTCTCTGTGATCCATAAATCTTTCTACGTGCTGAAATCAAAAGTGATCCATTAACAGGAGAAAGGGAGAGTCAGGTCATTTGTATGTCTTCATTTGTCCAACTCCACTTAGAAGAATACCCCTGAAGACTACAGATAGGTAAAGAATTCTTTAAATCTGAAAATTCTGTAGGAACATGGCGAATACCACACCAGATCATACCTGAGGCACACTATATCTCCCAGTGGTCAGCAGCAAACGTTTCAGAGGAATGTTGTAGTACATACCTTATTGTTCAGCCTTCCTAGATAGATCATTTTATTCTAGGTTGAGGTTTGTTCTTTCTATCTTCGCAAAAGATGCAATAAATAAATAAATCCTCTAGAAAATAACATGGAGAGACACTCCCAACACCAAGGCTAAGGGAAAAGTTAAGACTTCTCAGTTCAGAAAATAACAAAATGTTTATACATGCCAAAAAGAAAAGAAAAATAAAAACCCACACAATTTCAATATTCAAACAAATAAACAAAAACAAAAAGCCCCAACAAAACGAGACGTTCGGCCAAACAAAAGGACAACATAACTGAAATGGACCAAAGATGGCAATTTTTTGCACATAATGAATTTTAACTCATGCAGAAAATCAGAAGAAGGCCTAGGCTTTCCTTTGGCTGTCAGTCCCTACCCTGAGAGTTTTGCTGTGACTTGAGTGGTACAGAGGTCTTCTACCTGTTTTTAGGACAGAGGTCTATTTCATCCCAAATCACCTTCTAGAACTATCAGCCTCTCATATTATCAAATCTAAGAGCTTAGCAGGATGGTTTTTTTCTTAACACTGAGATTTATGGGTAAACAGGAAGGAGGTTATCCAAAGTTCCACTTGCATGTAGCAAAGTAATTAGGAACAAACTGAAGCCAGCCTGTGATGTGATGTGATGTGATGTACATCCAAATTTCCCCAGTAATGCCACACAAGCATTCACAAGCTTTCTTACACCCTGTCTAAACAGAGATTTCCCCCAGCTCAATGAATCTTAAACTCTGCACCCTCAACCAACTCTCGGTTTTTCTCCAACTTCAGTCAGGAACATTTCCAGATGGCAAGAGGTTAGCAGATACAGACCTGTGTGATAGTCACCATGCTATTAATGTTATTTCACCTTCCTTCTCTAGTCCCAAACATTCATCAGCAGTAATCTCAGCCCTGGCATTAACTTAGACTGTGCTTTCCTTAGGACAGGAACTGAGGTCTTATCATCTTAACCAGTGAATAGTTATGTTCCAGTTGAGAACACACAGCTTTCCATTGGAAATAAGAAACTATATCCTGCTCTGGCAGGGGGTTTTGTCTAGATGATCTTTCAAGATCCCTTCCAGTCATTGAGATTCTGTGATTCTGTGATTCTATTACAAGCTGCTGCTGTATAGACAGAGAAAATCCTTTAGAAGCTCAGAAGTGGTGAGTGACAGTTGGACTGAAACAAGGAACACAATGACAAACTCATTACCAAGCTTGCTGACTTATTTATGGGTTTATTGTGAAAGGGAGGGATATTTACTGATATTTAATGCAATGAAGAAAACAATAAAGGAAAAGGAAAAAAAGACAACAAGAAATATCTGTTTCTTGCCATCTACAATCACTTTGTGGAGTTTTGTTGAAAACCTGGAAAAACTGAGTGAAGATAAAGTTCATAAGCATAGAAGTGCACAAAGATGTCTGGAAAGGCTTGGGAGGCATTATCCATATATAAATTCTTGGAACTGGGGAGTTTTATATCATTCAATATCTTTAACTGACATCTTCTGAGAAGACATCAAAGCCTCCTGTGTACAGGATTCTTAAAGGATGAGATATCTCTCACCTTTTGGAAGCAAAACTTTTAATGTGGCCAGCTGTAGAAACACTACAAGATGCCCTAGGGATTTCCCTCTACTTCATTTCCTAGCATGAAGGAGTTTCTGTCAAGTCTAGAGACAGAGAATTAGTCACTATAATAAAGCAAGAATCCTTCCTTTACTGAAAACAAGCCTGTTTATCAATTCTAGGAGACTGATAAAAGGAAAAGTTATATCAAACTCCTCAATTAATGTAAGAAATAATGGATTGGTTAAGTGACTAGTTGTACCACACAAAATAAATGAAAAACAAAACCACTACTTCTAGTACAGTACATTATCATCATCAGTTACCAATATCTCAGTGCAACTGCAAGGGTCTTACACCTGCCAAATAGGATATAACTTTAACTGGATCACCTGTATTTTAATTATTTTCATTAAAGCAAAGACACTGGGGGGAAAAGAGCCCATATATTATTATTGCATAGTATAACACATCATAAAGCTCCCAGTATCCCACTGCAATGCAGACCCCTAGCAATACTCTGTAGCAATCACCCATTTAAATTGTTCAGCAAAAATCATTCTGATTCATACACTCCCGAAGAAAAATGACTAGGCAGCAGTGATATGAAACTGCTTTACTGCACAAGGCTATCAGCAATAAATAAACACACTGAAAGAACTGGGTACATAGACTTCTGTTTGCTGGAATAATTCTTCCACTGTGCTGATACTCGGATTCTTCAGTCCTTCCTAGTTTCCAATTTCACTTAAACAGGAAATCAAAGTTTCATCTCTATGATCCTTTATAAAGTTATCTTCTATTCTTAATAAGAGAAACTAGATTTTTATTACTTTAATAAGTCAAGCCAATAAACAGAGAAATGAGAGCATCTCTTTTTTTTTTTCTGAGAGCAGAAAATATATTATCATTTCATTCTAATCCCCACCCCTAGTACTCTCTGAAGGTCTCTGGACAACTTTCTAAAGCAAGTTATATACAGAAAGGGGACAGTAGCCACAGTAGATAGTAATTTTTTGAATGCATGTGTAGCTTCTTTTCAATAATTAAATTAAGAGAAAAAAAATCCAAAAAACTCTATTACACTTTGAGAAGTCAATTTAATAGTGATCTTGTGTTTTGATGTCTACTCCTACAGAGATGATTGCATACTTAGAGGTAGATAAAGCAAGTTTCTCCACTATTTAGGACTAACATGAATAAAACCAAAATCTAGCACAGACCTCATGGCAGAAGCAGACTCTTTGCGTCATAGAACAGGGAGAGAAAGAAGTTGAAGTGATTCTGAAGTGCAAAGGAGAGGAAAAATACAAGAGTAAGATGGGAGAAGACCAGGACAGTTGAAAATCAAAGGAAAGAGCTTTTATTTTGTTCCCAGTGTAAGTTTTCAACAGTTTTTAAAACGTCTGCTCAGGAAAAACCTCTGTTAGCAGCCTTACTGCTCTGCAAAGGCCCATGTTACTTTTAATCTATACCTGGCTTTACTCCCAAATAAAGGAGTATCCTATAATAGGAGATGAGCTCCTATTTGTCTCTGAAACTGCAGATACTACTACAACTCAAATTACCAAATCCTTAAGAAATGTCACAAAGCTTTTTACTTGTTGTAGGAAGTTTCACAGTTTCTATATAAATATCAGAAAAAGTATCTACTTAAGTTTTTTGCCAGGGTATCTCTGTCTTTCTTTGAGTAACTGAAGTATCTGAGTATCTTGAATGCTGAATCCTTTGTTTCAGTATCCTAGACAGTAGGAGATGAATGACAGGATCCATTTATTCTGTTCTCCACTAAGGGAAAGAGTAGGAGATGTTGTCTCTATTTATTGTGTTTGTAGTAATGTCTCCCTCAAGACAAGTTCCCAATGGCTGTTGTAAAAACTGAATTTTTCCATCTGCATTCAGTACCTGGCGTAAGATCAATAACAGCATGAAAGAAGAATAAGCCACTTTAAACAAAAGGGGAATGTGATTTTGCCAGGGATCTGCACCCTCTGCAGCTATGCTGCTTACTCATGTGAAAAAAGGAATGGAGCAATTTTCATATATACACATAGAATTGAGGTGTCTAGAAGAATTATTAATGAGTATGTGAGGTGAGGGGAGAACAAAGGGAACTAAGAGGAGAGGGCAGGAATCATGTGAGAGGAGAGTCCCAGAAGCACATTTACAATCCATGGCAGTCAGTTCCACCAATACTTCAAACACCTTGACACTGCTACCTCCCTTCTAGATTCTGCAGAGCTGGGTGCCTGTGTCCTCAGCAAGTCTTGAAAATTCCAACAGCATATTGGTCTGCTAGATACTTCTTTAGTCAAGTATTTTGTCCTTGATGCACTGGGTATTATCTGCCCGCCAAGGGAATGGCTTCATGACACATTGATTTCCTTTCTCCTCTGAGACATTTGAGACATCTCTTTAGCCTCCTCTGATACTGCACAGCGTGGATTACTCTGGAAGAATCACTAGGTAGGATTGTCCACAGGGAAAGAGTAATGCTTAACCACAGATAATTTCCTGAACATCTGAGCAACCTGCATTTTATTGAACTCTTGTCTCTTTTCCACATCTTTATACCTTTGTTTACACCATCCATTCCCTGAAATTCTTCCATTATTTCCAAATAAAACCCTTTCCTACCAAGACTGGCAAGCTTTTGCAATGATCTACTTGTAATTATACCAAAGTGCATACTCAGAGGAAGCAGAACAGGACATATTTATAATCTACATAATAACTGAGGAAAGCACACCATGAGTGTTAACCTTTTTTCGTATTTATTTATTTTGAAGATCTGTACTGTACAGGAGTCAAGTGTAGGATAACTTATACCACCACTTTTTTTAATGTAATTACATTAAATGGTTATTTTACATCCTCTCCTTTTTAGTTATTTACCTTTCTGACTTTGACAGATCACTAGTAGAAATATCGACTGCTTTTCAACATTTCACTAAGTGCAATTATCACTGTGTCTTAAAGTGTTTACTGACCTCTTTTGAAGTAAGCAATAAAGCATACAGTAAAATGTGATCCATTGTAAAGATCTAATGTAATAAAACTGCTGATTCATAACAGAAAATTACAGGAACTGGCACAATAAGTCAGTAGTAGTTGTCCTGTCCCACACAAAATAAGCTCAAGGAAGGACTTTGAGTGTGGAAGCCAAGTCACACACAGCCTGTTAACAACATTCAGAAATGCGGCAGATGATTTTCCTCATACATCTTTTGGAGGCCAAGAAATTCAAAGCACTAAAGATTGCATGTACTCATCTTAAAGTGAAGCCAATATAAGATGTTCATCACCTTGACTAGAAAAATACAGATGCTATGAGCGAGGTAGAAGAAAGTGATCAGTACGCATTACACAGGCATACTCATACATAATCACAGCATTCAGAATCATTATGGTTGGAAAAGGTCTTTGAGATCAAGTTCAACCACTCACCTCACACTGCCAAGCCCATCACTAACCCACATTCCTCAGCACCTCAGTATCTCAGCTCCACAGCTTTGCACCTCAGCTCCCAGTACAGAGATGGTGATTCTACTACCTTTCTGGGCAGCCTATATCAGCGTCTAACAACTATCTCAGGGAAAAAGCTCTTTCTCCTCAGCTATTTTTCTAATCTAGGCAAGCCACATTCTGCTGATCTAAGGTTCTAGGTTTTTATGCTTCAATTCAGAAAAAAATCACAACAAGTTTAGCAAGAGGTGAACAATCCTCCTCCTTTTTCAGAGGGTGCATGCGTTCATGTAGCCACACAACGAACCAGATCAGTGAATGATCTAGGTGAAGGCTAAATCTAAAATCTTTGTTCTTCAACAATACACACTTATCCTAGCTAATTATCTTAAAACCTTCTCTGAAACTTTTGCTATAGAAATGAGTATTTTTTTATGAATGCAGGATTTTAGATACCTCCTGGGACCCAAACACAAACACAATGCTGGAAATTGCTCATCAGAGACTATTTGCTAATTCCTAAGATGAGCCTTTGCAAATTTTCAAAAAACAACTTTATAATTTTTTATAATGAGACCAAGATTGTGATAAATTACATTTTTTAAAAAAAGAGCCATCATTATACACACAACACAAAAGATTAATTAAAAATAAAACCTTCTGATAACTTGTTCACCTTCTTGTGAAATAAAACACAAAGCAAAATCCCAATGAGGGAGAGAATGCCTACAAACCAGGTGTTTTATAAACTATATCACTAGATATATTTCATAAATCAGACTATTTTCTTGTTTGTGTAAGTCTCTGAATTACACTAAAAATGAAATCTTTACACTAAATCACATTTTCAAATAAATTTCCTTAGGACAAGCAGATTTGTGTAAATTTGTTAAAAAAACATAAATGCACATTAGCAGTATCAATGAAAACACTATTTTTTTTTCTCCTGCTATACACTTGAACCAATATCTCCTGATATACAGTTTGATGGTTTATCTATGAATTCTTTCTCATCTCAGGTATTTTCTGTCTTGAAAATGTCTAGGCTTCTCCATCTTCCTCTGATTAACTAAAATAGTTGTGCAATTGCTGTGCAACTAATGCTCTAATTCATCCTTCTTCCAGGTCATTTCTATACACATTTCATAATAGACTGGTCATTCCTAATACTCAGTCCTGGGGCAACTTGCTATTAACCTTTTTTTTCTTCTGAAAAAAACTGCTTATTTAGTTTCATTTCATTTTCTATCTTTTAATCATTTGTAATTCATGGCAGGATGTAACCTCTAACCACTAAAGTTTCTTAATAGTCTGTTGTGAAGACCTTCAGCCAGAGTCTTTCATTGTCAACTTTAAACACATTATAAATATCTATTGTCCTTCGTCCACTTCTTCTTTCAGCACTTTCAATGAGCTCCAGCAGGTTAAAAAAGCTTCTATTTACTTTTCAGAAATAGCTGGTATCATGCCATAGTCATCTTAGAGAGTAAAAATTTGAATAGCTTCTCAATTTATTTCATGGTACTGTATTATTATTCACCGGGAGGTAATTTTTAGCAACAAGCTTATCTTAATAAACACATACTGGCTAGCCTAATTCTACTAGGGACCTTCTTTGCAATCTAATTCAGATACAGAAAAGTACTTTCAGAAAGTGGTGTCCATAGCTGCATGATAAGTATTACAGATATTATCTTCAGTAATATTTTCACTTTCCCAATTAAACTTTGCACAATAAAAACCCAAACAAACAAAGCAAAACCTCAAAACCTAATGACTCCCCAAAGACTGTAGCAGTAGGTAAATTAATACAAATATTTTAAAGCTCTTTACGTTTTTCGCTGAAGTTATTTCCTCTGTCCTACACCTTTCTGTCATTAACACTGCAGGTCACTTGGGAATTCCTACACTTGCAGCTTGCAGCTGACTGAGAGATGGGACAGACATTTGTCAGTGTGGTTAGACATGCAGAGGTCTCACAGAAGGACCTCCTATATGTCTTGATCATGCAAACTTGCTTTTGCCCATGTGGCAAGGAGAAAGAAGAGCAGGAGGGGCAGACTGGAAGAAAAAAACTTAACCAACTCCTGACCTGCCCCTTGTTCTTTTCTGAGACCAAAGGGCTTAGCAGAAAACAGGCTAAGGACAAGTTTAATCGTTTAATCGTTCTGGTTTCCACAGTGGCCATGTTATGCATAACTACCTCTTTTAAAAAAACTCTCCAAAACATGCTACTTAATGGAGGTGCTATTTTGACTCACATAGGCCTGGCTGAGTACACTCTGATTACCAAAAGGATCTCATAACAGCAGGAATGTGGAATCACAAGACAAGCTGTCACATCTTGAATTTCCCTGTAGCATTGTATTTGGTTTTCTTTACCTGGCCTGTAAGTAAAAAAAAATTGTATTCTTTCTTTGTAGAGACAGAGAGGTAGAGGAAGATTAAGTGGCTGCTCAGAGAAGGGAAAGGAGACAAGAATAATAGTGAAAATTGCTGCAGGTTCTTAGGCAAGTCAAAAAGGGGAGTAGTTGAGTGAAAAAATGTATGTCATTGAGGGTTTTGTACTGAGTGGTTTCTATAGCTTTACATGATTGTAGTGAGAGTTGCTAGTGTAGAAGAAGTAGGTAAAGGAGAAAATGATGACTACTGAAATATCTGAGATACAGAAGGATTCTTAAGTCTTTTTCATCCGAAATTAAGCTTTTCATAAAAACACTCTTCCCTAAATACAAGACAGTATCAAATTGTTCCCTCTTCTACCTAACCCAAAGAGGATATTAGTCTTCTGACAGTAATCCTTTCACTGAAGCTAGGCTGTAAGGATAAAGAAGGATCTTGTCCCTTGGGACAGTCCAGTGAGAAGCTGATATTAGTAATGAGTGTTATTGGTAGCTGTTTAGTGACTGCCCTGTGCTTTCTACAAAACCGGTGGATTAATGCTGCCTTATTCAATTACTTTATCTGACTTTAATTATGCTACTTAGCTCCACCACTTCATGTTTAAAATAGCCACGAATGAGGTAAAGAGAGAGACATCTTCCCTTATCATTCCAGCATGTCCTCTCCTGATCTTGTCTGTAACAGCCTTGAGCAGTAATTCACTCACTTTCCTAATGTCTTCATAGCCTTGAAGTACTTTGTATTTTCTCAATTGTTTTGATAATTTACTCTTCAGATCTTCTCATCATCTCTTAATCTCTATTTTATATTCATCTTGAGCATATGCTCTGTTCTGCTGGAACTGATGACATTTTTTTTGTTTCAATAATTACTTTCACCCTTTTACTTAAACTCCCTGAATTAAGACTATTTTTTGCCTTATCCATTTGGGAGATATGGAAATAAAAGTTGTTTTCAGATTTTTCTATGACATTTTCATCTATTTTCAGCACCTCTTAATGTTAAACTTTTCTTCCCATAGCTTCCATAGGCTGACAATCACAGGACTGAATACAACTTTATTCTGCAGAGTTAAAATACAGGATGCCTGTCAGGAGGATGGAGCTTATCAGTGATGTCCAATGATAGGACAAGGGGCAATGGGTACAAGTCAGAACACAGGAGATTAAAAAAAAAAAAAAAGGAAAAATTTCTTCCCTGTGAGGGCGAGGGAGCCCTGGAACAGGCTGCCCAGATGGGTTGTGAAGTCTCCTTCTCTGGGGACATTCAAAACCCACCTGGATGAGTTCCTATGTGACCTACTCTAGGTGGTCCTGCTCTGTCAGGAGGGTTGGACTGGATGGTCTTTTGAGGTCCTTTCCAACCCTTGAGATTCTGTGATTCTTCTTCGTAGAATTGCATCATACTTGGTAGCTTTGCTGTCCTTATCTGACATACAGAGCTGCAGCCCACCTAGTAGTGTTTTGAGGGATATTTCTTGTTTGGCAAATTGAGATGTTTTATCTCTTGAGATAAGGATTTAGAAACAATATATAATAATCACTTAAGTAGAATCCAAATACCGCAGATAACATTAAAATTTACAACGTGGCAGACACTTTCAATAAGTTGTTATGACACACTCCTTGATATAGAAAATGTTTAGTAAAGTGTGGATGAGACAGCCACAAGGGCAGGGGAAGACTGTCTGTAAAATGGAGCAGAAAATGTTTTTCATTTCAGTACTTTTCTCATGTTTGTCACAAAAACACATTTACACTACATTGCAGCTTATGCAACCCCTGAAGCCTCTGCAGCAGCACAGAATAAAACAACCCCGGCAGATCTGGAACTGCTGCAGAATTACAGAAATGACTCCTGAGGTCTGGCAAAAATTCCAAAAACTTTCACTACCCAAGGATGGAAGTCTCTCCAGTGTCAATTCTGTGCAAGTGCCTGAGTACTAGGTGAAAGATGGATGGCCTCTAAATAACAGAACAGGAAAAAAACCAAATCAATGGCAGCAGGCACTCACACCGTTCAGCTGCCAGGTGCAAGCAGCCAGCCTACATCAAGTAAACTGCCGTGTTTGGTTCACAAAGGAGTGCTGGTGCCTGGGCCCAGGGGTAAACAGAGGACTAAATTAGACACCTGCTTTTCCTCACTGAAGTGCTTACAGGTGGTGTGTGTGTTGGGACAATTGGCTTTCCAAACGGATACCCATGAAAAGTAAGCACAGCGACCAGGGCTCCCCTCAGCTAACCTACAGAGATGTCACTGGAACCAGAACACCCAGAAGACATACAAGAAATCTACAGCAAATCCTGAAATTGAAGCCACTTGTCTCAGACTGATTTCAGAATAACCACCCAGCTCATCTGCCCACTCACCTTTACATGGGAAACCACCTCAGACCGGTGCCTCTGTGACAGAGGCTGGAGGACAAGGCCCAGCTGCCTGGGATCAGGGTTTTGGCCTGGAGAAGTTTAACTGTGGATGATGTAGGGCTGTCTGAAGCAGCCAAGGAGGATCCAGCATGAGGAAGGGATTTCAGTAGGAATGTCCTGTAGATAGACAGGGGCTGTGTGAGAAGGTGGTGTCCCAGCAGTGTGGGGAGGCACCTGGCAGAGATCAGCACCATCTTTCCCAGAGAATGGCCACATATAATCACTCATAAGTGATGTTGATTGCCAGATGGGCTTCTGCAGACTTTTTCCCCTGCCTTAAACACCACTTCCACTTCTCCTTCTACATCTGTGCTCATTTCTTTAACTGTGCAAGTCTATACGAGAATATGAACAGATCACCCCATACTTCTAACTTCTTCCTCCTTGGTCATTCAACCAGAGCTAAAGAAACTATAACATCATCAACATAAGACAAGGAAACTCATACGGCATCAGGCTGCAACCTGGCAAAGGGAGGTCTCCCACTAATTGTCCTCTCTGTGGAAAACTTACTCAAAACAGAGATTCCAATTCACAGACCTGTCGTCTGACTCCTCTGACTCATTTAGTCTTTCTTGGGAATCGTTTTGAGGCTTTTCCTTATTGTCTTCATATAAACATTCTTCTGAATACAGACTTTTGTTCTGACATGGCACTGATGAGGCCCCACCTTGAACACTTTCAGTTCTGGTCCCCTCACTAAAAGGACATTGAGATGTTGGATCATGTCCAAGGATGAGCAACAAAGTTGATGAAGAGTCTGGAGAACAAGTGTTACGAAAAGTGGCTGAGGGAGCTGGGGATGTTTATCCTAGAGAAGAGGAGGAGAAGAGGAGACATGATCATTTTCTACAGCTACTTGAAGGGGAGTTGTAGGGAGGTGATGGATGTTCAATCTTTTCTCTATAGTAATGAAAGATAAGACACCAGGAAATGGGCTCAAGTTGCTCCAATAGAGATTTACATCAGATATTAGGAAGATCTTTTTTACTGTGAGGGTTATTAAGCATTGGAACAGGCTGCCCAGGGAGATGGTGGAGTTACTATCCCTAGATACATTCAAAAGACACATAGATGAGGTGCTGAGGGATATGGTTTAGTTTAGTGACAGGCCTGGCAATGTTATGTCAGTGGTTGGACTTGATGATGGTCTTTTCCAACCTTAATGATTCTGTAATTATGTATTTTTCCATATTCACAGATAATGTTGCCTGTTTGTCTTTAAATATACATAAAAGTATATTTCTTTATGTATGTGTGCTTCCTGATGTAAAGGAAACAGGCAATCAGAGGGTACTCTGAGATAAGGTGGTCTTATGGGGCAGCTGGTCCTGCCAAACAATTTGATTTGTGACGTATGATAT
Organism: Colius striatus; assembly: GCF_028858725.1. Classification (NCBI taxonomy): domain Eukaryota; kingdom Metazoa; phylum Chordata; class Aves; order Coliiformes; family Coliidae; genus Colius; species Colius striatus. Next base: position 86,438,911 of record NC_084762.1, on the reverse strand, counting down.
TTCACAAAATGGCAACCCCCAAAGGATAGAGGGGCTGGTAAGTGGGCCATGTGACTAGGAAGGACAGGACTTCCAGGGCAAGCAGGACACTGACAGCTGTCAGCAGCAGGACTTCTACTGGAAGATGGGGACAGAGAATCTGTCATTTCCGGCCTTTTGTAGCAGTTGTCCTTCTGTGATCTGGCAAGCTTATAATGAAGGATTGTGTTATGAACAGTGGCTGGAATGGGATTAAAATGTCATTAGCAACCTCAAAGTAACAAGAAAAAAAAAAAGAACATCTGCAAGGAAAAATTCCTATAAGAAATAACAGATGTGATTCAAAATGGCTTTTGTGAGGAAAACATTTGAAGTTTTAATTATTTAGTATATCTCACTGTGTAGAAGCAAAACTCTCCCAGAGTTCTGAACTGTAAAAAGCAGATTCAGGTTGCATTTGAAGTTATTTAATGCTGATGGAAGAATGGACACATTTCTACAGAATAAACTATAAGAAATGTCATTTGTGGAGGCATATCCAAAAGAGATCTAATATAAATATTGTACAAAAGGTATCGTAAAATGCAGGTTGTATACAAAGAATAAATTCCAATACATTCCCAGAAATGCAATGATGAAATGCTCCGTTCTAACTACACTGAAAAAAGAATAGGACAAACTGCTGTTGATTATAGGGAAAAAACCCACCTTGTGTTAGGGATATGGAGTATATGACTGAAAAGGTGTTTTTATTTTGTTTTCATCTCCAATTTCATACTTGATTATTAACAAATTTACTCTGTGATTTGTATGATATCATGCATTATTCAAGCAACTTCTTAAAATTTAACAAAAGCACAAGGAATGAGAAGCAAATGTCACAATACACAGAATTTTAAATCTTGTTAAACAAAAAATATGCTTTAAAGAAAATATCTACTAAATGTACCAACATAAACAAACTGGTTTCTGCACAGCATGAAGCCTGGTTCTGTTTGCCTTGTTTACCAGGATTTTTCTATGCCAGGAGTCCTGTGTACAAAGCCTTGCAGCAAGTGAATAACATGCTGCAAGTAAATGAATCATTACAGAAAGGAAAATACAATTCTTACTCATTAGGCTAACAATTTTTATTCATTAATATATTCTTTCCCCTTGATTAAGGAGTAAAAAGGAAGAGGGCTGGGGATTTTAAGAGGTATACAGGTTTTTGAAGCACACCGGTTCTCACAAAAAGACTGTAAGCAGTCAAGAAACAAGAGATTTCTGTGTGCCAGCTAGTCTGGGTTACATGCTTTCTCTGCAGGTGAAATTCTATATTCTGGAAAAGATACAAAGCATGGCAATGTCAGGCTGATACAGGACCTAAAGCACTGAATACAGATAAATTATAATAACTTACAGTTTCCTTTCCCTGAAATCTGCTGTATAATTAAGAGTTTTCCACTTGAGTGAAAACTCCTATCATTCCATTCCTTAACTGGCTTCACTTTGCCCTAAACACTCTTTTTTATGCTCTTTGATTTCAAACCTGGTTGCATTTTGACTCTATGTTTTTTTAAAATTTTCTACTGAAATGGTTTCATTAAGACACAGGAAAACAAAATAAAACAAAACAAAAAACCAAACCCACAACTGCAACAAAATCTGAACATTACTTTATCACACATTATCATACCTGGCAATAGTGATAAGCAAGAGACAGCAGACTTCATGATAAATTCATAACAGATAGATAGAGATTACACAGGGCTCCTGAGATTTACAGACACAACTAAAATTAAATCGTATTTGAGCTCTTGACTCTCTAGGGAGCCTTTCACGGCTATCACAACTTGGTATCACAATTATTGTGACTATGTCTATTGTGAGTATCTCAACAACAGAATTTCACAAGCTCCTATGAGTCATTAGAAAGAAGTATCCCAAAGTGTGACTGCTTAACCAAAAAGGCGTTTTCTCTGCTTCACAAGCCTGAGAATTTACTGTTAAGATGCTTCAGTTTTAGACCCAGACTTTATCCTACAGCAAGAGGATGCAGAAAGATGTCAGTATGGTTGGTGAAATTAAACACAAGTAATTTCTTTCTGTCTGTGGAATAGAGTGTATGATAAGCAGACAGAGCTAGATGTGGAGGGTTTTTCTCACATAAACTTCTTTACCAGGTTGCCTTGTGCTAACTGGATATGTAGATGGTACATGGATTAGGCAGCAGACAGATCATCTATCTAAATGCCATCATGAAACAGCTGCCCTCTTCTTTTCTATCCTGTTAATGCTAATCTTCCAAATCTCAAGCAGGCACTGGTATTATTTCTAGAAAGACAATAATAAGAGCAATGGACCCAACAGAACACTGTGCAAAATGACATGTCACATTAGAGGAGCACTTTGTTTTAATCTGAGCATTTGAAGTGTTGGAGACAGCACATTTAGAACAAAACTCTTGGACTGAAACCTTGAGAGCTTCACAAATCACATTTTCTTTACAAGCCAACACAGCACTTTTTTTTTTTTAATTGCCAAGCTGCTGATTTTAATGTGGGGTGGACCTTGTCAATACACTGGGATTAATGTTGTGGAGATGCTCTAAGTACCTAACAGGAAATAGCATTCTCTCTGATAAAATCATCTCTATTACTTGTACCTGCACTTTTTGGTTCCAATGAGAAATCCTTGACCCAGGATAATTTCCAAGCACTTAGGGAGATGTTACGGGTTATGATTATTACAATTGCTATCTGGAACTGAAACATCACTTGCGCGAGATCTTTTAACTCTCTTCTCTACAGCCAAATTTCCCAAACTTCTTGAACTTTATGTAAAACCTTCTAATCCTGTTTGGTGTTGCTACCCAGCTGTGAGTCATTGCATCTCTGGACTATGTCTGCATATGTTTTACATTTGTGCCTTACTGTGACTTTTTTCTACTGACTTCTGTACACTGGAGACCAAGGCCTGAGCTTCGTGTGGCTCACAAATCATAAAGAAGGGAAGGGGCTATAAACAGGGAGTTATATGACGTGTGATCATCTGATGTTAAAACCTTTGATGTCTGGATGCATTTTTTTAAAGACATATCAGCAATTCTAACTTTGCTACAAAATGTTCAAACTGTTTTAGTTGAAAGGCATTTATAGCAATGTTTGCTAAGTATTAGATGATGATTTTGTTTTCTCTTTACAGTAAGTACGAATTAAAGATACCTGAAATCTAAAATAACCTGGGTTTATGGGAAGTTTTCATATTAGTCCATCAGATCCCTGGTATGAGCTCAGGATTTCTTTTTTGTTGTTACTGCTGAATTATGTGGTGTAGTTTTTGCAGGCACACACATAACCCAGACAATTACCTGTCCATGTTGTGAGCAATGGCTGGAAAAAGACACTTCCACTTTTTGAAGACAGATAAAGGCAGCCACAGGGTCAAATATATCATAGAATCATAGAATCACAGGATGGTAGAGGTTGGAAGGGACCTTTTGGGATCATCTAGTCCAACCCTCCTGTGGATGCAGGTCCACCTTGATCAGGTCACACAGGAACATGTGAATCAGCCAAGTGAACTCCTGGCTGAGAAGCTGGTTCTGGCGGGAAGGCTTTGGGTTCTTTGACAATGGATCCTTCCTTGGGGATTACAGCTTGATAGGACGGGACGGGATGGGATTCATCTCTCCCATAAAGGCACTGGATTATTTGGGGTAGACGAGCAAATTTAATAAAGAGATCTTTAAACTAAAGGACTTGGGGGGTGGGTGGAGAAGCAAAACAGAACAAGCTGTCCCCTCTAGCTGGGAAACAGGACAGGACAGGGAATGCAATGAGAAGTGCCCTTCATCTGCACACTGGGCTGATATACGGAAGGCTGACTACCCTGAGAAAGAGCCAAACCGGGGAGGAACCTCCTGTACCCGCCCAGGGGAACCTGTGTGTTTGAGTAAGCCCCTGCACTGCCTCTACATCAATGCACGCAGTCTGGGGAATAAGCAGAAGGAACTGGAGATGTGGGTGCGGATGCAGGGCTACGACCTCATTGTGGTCACAGAGACATGGTGGGACAGCTGCCATGACTGGAGCACAGCCATGGAGGGCTATGGATTGTTCAGGAAAGACAAACTGACAAGGTGTGGAGATGGAGTTGCTCTCTATGTGAGGGAGCAATTAATGTGTACTGAACTGTGACTGGGTGGGGATGAGGAGAGAGTAGAGTGCTTATGGGTAAAAATTTATGGCCAGGGCAAGGCAGGTGATATTGTTGTAGGAGCTTGCTACAGGCCACCTGATCAGGCGGAGGATGTGGATAAGGCCTTCTACGAACAGCTGAGAGCTGCCTCATGATCCCAGTCCCTGGTCCTCATGGGGGACTTCAACCATCCTGATATTTGCTGGGAAAGTCACACAGCCAAGCACACACAGTCCAGGAGGTTCCTACAGATCGCTGATGACACGTTCCAGTCGCAGATGATTGAAGAATCAACAAGGAAGGGTGTGCTGCTGGGCCTGGTACTGACAAATAGAGAGGGCCTGGTTGGGAATGTGAAGGTTGAAGGCAACCTCAGCTGCAGTGACCATGAGATGGTAGAGTTCAAGATCCTGTGTGAAAGGGGCAGAACACGAAGCAGGACCGCGACCCTGGATTTCAGGCAAGCCAACTTTGGCCTCTTCAAAGATCTACTTGGACGGATCTCATGGGATATGATTCTAGATGGTAGAAGTGCCAATGAGAGCTGGTCAGTCTTCAAGCACCACTTCTTCCAAGCCCAGGATCAGTGTGTCCCAATGTGCAACAAAAGAGGAAAAGGAGGTAGGAGGCCTCCATGGATGAGCAAGGATCTGCTGGGGCAACTCAGGCAGAAAGCAGCCATCTATGAGAGGTGGAAACAGGAGCTGGCTTCTTGGGAAGAGTATAGGAACATTGCCAGGGCATGCAGAGGTACCACTAGGAAGGCTAGAGCCCTTCTAGAATTACAGTTAGCCAGGGATGTTAAGGACAGTAATAAGGCATTTTTCAAGTACATCAGCAGTAAAAGGATGGTGAGGGGTAATGTGGGCCTGCTGCTAAATGCTGAGGGTGCCCAGGTGTCTGAGGATGCAGAGAAAGCTGAAGTACTGAATGCTTTCTTTGCTTCAGTCTTTATTGCCAAGGCCGACGCTTGGGAAGCCCAGTCCTGCAAGGATAACAGGATGGGCAGGACAGCAGAGGACTTGCCCTGGGTGGAAGAGGAAGAGGTCAAAGACTTGTTGGCCAAGCTTAAGGCTCATAAGTCAATGGGTCCTGAGGGGATGCATCCTAGAGTGCCGAGGGAGCTGGCTGATGTGATTGCTAAGCCTCTCTCCATCATTTTTGAACAATCATGGAGGACAGGTGAGGTGCCTGAGGACTGGAGAAAGGCCAATGTCACGCCAGTCTGCAAAAAGGGCAAGAAGAATGACCCAGGAAACTACAGGCCTGTCAGCCTTACATCCATCCCTGGAAAAGTGATTGAACAACTCATCCTGAATGTTATCACTGAACATATGAAGGATAAGATGGTTATCAGGGGGAGTCAACATGGATTCACCAAGGGGAAATCCTGTTTGACCAACCTGATATCCTTCTATGAGTGCATAACCGGCTGGCTAGATGAGGGGAGAGTAGCAGATGTCATCTACCTTGACTTCAGCAAGGCTTTTGACACTGTCTCCCATAACATCCTCATCAGAAAGCTCAGGCAGTGTGGCTTGGAGAGTGGACAGTGAGGTGGATGGAGAGCTGGCTGAATGACAGAGCCCAGAGGGTGGTGATCAATGGCACAGAATCGAGTTGGAGGCCTGCGGCCAGTGGAGTTCCACAGGGATCTGTTCTGGGTGGTCTTGTTCAACATCTTCATCAATGACCTGGATGAGGGGACAGAGTGTACCCTCAGCAAGTTCGCTGATGACACCAAACTGGGAGGACTGGCTGATTCCCCAGAAGGCTGTGCTGCCGTTCAGCGGGATCTCGACCAGCTTGAGAGTTGGGCAGAGAGGAACCTCATGACGTTCAACAAGGACAAGCGCAGAGTCCTGCATCTGGGAAGGAACAACCCCATGCACCAGTACAGGCTGGGGGTCGAACTGTTGAAGAGCAGCTCTGCAGAGAGAGACCTGGGAGTCCTGATTGATAATAAGCTAAATATGAACCAGCAATGTGCCTTCATGGCCAAGAGGGCCAATGGCATCCTGGGATGCATCAAGAAGAGTGTGGCCAGCAGGTTAAGGGAGGTTCTTCTCCCTTTCTACTCTGCCCTGATGAGGCCTCATCTGGAGTCCTGTGTCCAGTTCTGGGCTCCTCAGCTCAAGAGGGACAGGGAACTGCTGGAGAGAGTCCAGCACAGGGCCACCAAGATGATCAGGGGAATGGAACATGTTTAATATGAGGAAAGGCTGCGGGAACTGGGGCTGTTTAGTCTGGAGAAGAGGAGATGAGAGGAGATCTTATTAACATTTATAAATATCTAAAGGGTGGGTGTCAGGAGGTTGGGACATCCCTTTTTTCTATAGTAGCTAGCAACAGGACAAGGGGTAATGGGATGAAGCTGGAACACAAAAAGTTCCACTTAAACATAAGAAAAAACTATTTCACTGTGAGGGTGAGGGAGCCCTGGCACAGGCTGCCCAGAGGGGTTGTGGAGTCTCCTTCCTTGGAGGTCTTCAAGACCTGCCTGGACATGTTCCTGTGTGACCTGATCTAGGTCGACCAGCTTCTGCAGGAGGGTTGGACTAGATGATCTCTAAAGGTCCCTTCCAACCCCTACCATTCTATGATTCTATGTCCAGGCCTAAGCGAATATTTGACCATGACACTTTGTGTGGGTGCTAAGAGCCATTGTCATGATTCTTCCTGCAGAGAGCTGTCTGTGTACAAACTGGACTTGATCCTGCAAGCTTATGCCCAGCAGCAGTAACAGCTGAAAGTATAGTGTTGTATATCTTTTACCTGTATTTTGAATAAAGTAGAAGACTATTATGTAGTGAACAAGTTCAGCAGATGTAGCAGTGATATTTGTTTCCTGAAGACCAGAAATTTACCCTAATGTACAGTTAGTACATTCCTGTTTTGGACAAGTGCTGAGTTGATCCCACTGGTAGCCAGCTGAAGGGACTTCAGTAACTTTGTATGGGAATTTTTCTTTGTATTTTTCATGGCAGAAATTGGGAAAAGTCAGTCAAGAAAATTACTTCAGAATATTCTTCTCTCTGCTCTTCTCATTGTGCTGTAATTCTGTCCTGGAGAAGGAATGGGTAGCAGTTCTCAGAATCATACAGTGCTCCATGTACTGCAGCTGAGCTACCATCTGCATCCTCAAGATTCGGCAATAACTCTGTGTAACTGGTTCTGCTCCACTCCCCTTTGTGAAAACAAAGGTTGGGAGGTAGCCAAGGAAAGAAAATATACACCAAAACACAGCTGATATGAATGGTATAATAAACAAAAGCAGATGTACCTCCTAATATAGTCAATGTGAGGGAGGTGAGATCAAAATATGTTTCAACAACAACAAAACAAAACTAGTACCAGAACCCAGGAGGCTTTGAAGACAAAGAAAGATAATGTCAATGTTCATAAGTGAAGTAGCATTTGCAGATCATTAGAAGAAAGCAACTATAAGGAAATGCTGTTGCTACAATGTCAAGATCACTGTGAAAGTACTGGCCTCTGTATTTATTGGTACAGTTTTCACTGCATGGCTTAGTGGTAGTAAGTGGAATGACAATGTTTGGTTTTGATCCCACCTAAGACAAAGGTTGTGCCAAGGTACAATTTTTCACATGCTAAGAAACAAAAAACTTTACTATCTAAAGGTAGAGGATGGGTGAGAAAAATGATAGGTAAGATGCCTTTCCAAGCTTATTTCAGTGTCAGAGCTGAAGTTCCTAACAAGTTATATCTTCTGTCTACATATCCTTTAGGTTAAATCTCTTAGTGATTCTGGCTGCAGGGTACACTAGATAAGTCAGAGTATTCTGAAGTAAGAGAATTCCTTTAACAAGATAAAAAAGTTTTACAGTTCCTGTAAGTAAATGATGATAAGAATCAGTAAAATAATGGTTCTTACATAGCATGTCTGTATCTCTTAGAATTAACAGAAGATGATATATTCCTGTTTTATATCAAGCTATCCATGTCTCGGGGATAAGATTTTCTTTTCCACAGGGAAGCTGGTGAAGGCTGTTAGGGCTGTCCTCAGACTGCAAATATTTTGAGGCAAATAACAAGGCTTTGCTCTTCGTTTTCCCACCGTGGTCTGACATTTGGTCAAAACAGGGATGCCTAAGCTCTACCTCCATGTCGAAGAATATATGTTCTCCTTTCTGGATGCCTAAAAAGATTTGTTCTTGGTTCATATGCATAATTATGCACACAAGTTTTGGTAGTAACCATCTTTTAAACATCTTAGAAACTTGTGTCTGCTGATTTTATAGTGAACCATCAGGGATGCAAAGAACTATCTATAAGTGAATCATTATAATACTAATGCCAAAAGCTGTTCATTCACATCATGACAAGTCATAAACCATGGTCGTTACACTTGACAGATGTTTGCTGTTGAATTGTAATTAAAACAAAGGAGAGAATTTTTTTCAGTGATACCGATCTAAAATTAAATAATATCTTAACGTAACACAGAAAGAAGTTGACAGGTGAGGAGTTTTACATGAAAAATGCACATTTATATGCATTCAGAATTCAGTGTGCAGCATACACACAGAAAATTTCTACTGGTTTTACAAATTATTTTCCATATGCTGGAAAGCCTTACAGTTATTTCATAAAAGACTATTTTCTTTCTTTGTTTGCTTATTCCTTACATTCCTTTAATACTAGATGGCATTTTTCGTTACTAATGGCACCATAGTTCAAAAGACCAGGAACAACAGTAAGCTTATTAAAAATTAAAAAGAGCCTCTGAGGAAAAATAGCACCAAAAAATATATTTTAGAGTTGTTGAGGGTTTGGTTTTCTTTTGTTTTGTTTTTTTTGTCTCTATTTTCAGAGCAACTGAAATATTCAAAACAGACGACACAGAGAACAGGTTTTCAGGCCAGAGGGGTTATATTTCTTAAGAAAAAGAAGCTCAATGAAGGAAAAAAAAAAGAATAATTTTGGTTTAAGCTTCCCTCTTTTGGATAGTTGCTGTTGTTGTGACTAAACAACCAACATAGTTTATCACCAGTGAGAATTCAGTTATTGTATAGTTTCATAAGTTTAAGTCACACGGCTGAATTACTCAACACAGTCAAAGTATTAAAATAAGGCCTGGGAATAAGGTGTGACATCCTATGCATTTGGATGATTTAAGGAAAAGATGAGTTTGCATCTACAGTGTTGAGATTTATGATGCAAATGTTTACATTTCTATTTTACTCCTCAAGAGAAAGGAGCCCCATGCATTCTAATAAGAACACTGAATCTGAACAGCAATATATACACAGAGAATTTATTCATACCACAAAATGTTTGTGGTACTAATTTAATTCAAAAATTTACTTTAAAAAGAAGAACCAAGTCTCTAAGTGCTTTTATAGATATACATATATATATATATATATAATGGTCCAGAAACTAATTATTTATGAGCTCAAACATGAAAGATTGTACCTGGTGACAAAAAAAATTGATTAGCTAGTAAAAATGCAAATTGTTTTTGAATCACTGATGTAAAAGCAACCAGGGAAGCAAAACTGATTTGCTTAACACAATTCTAACTTATCTTTGGGATGAATTTCAATATTTTTGGCAATATTTTTGACAATTCAGTTCAAGTAAATGGTTTCTGTTTGTGTTCAACACATAACAAATAGGTAAAAACATAGTCTGAAGTTTAGAAAAGAGCAAGTCAAAGTGTTTGCAAGAGTAAAGGTGAAATATGCCAAGAGGTATAAAAATTCTGATATGCATATGTTCTGTTTTTAATATTTCTAGATAAAAATGATTTATCTGATCATGGCAGTGTTTACTGTTTCTTGTAGTCAAGAAATAAATCTTTGCATCTGCTCATTTATATTTTCAAACTTTTTTTCCACATTCTGCTTAAAATGTAGCTAATGTTCCCAGAGACTGCAATGCAATACCTAAGTTATTTGCTTCTAAAGTTGTAAACTATCTAAATCCAAACACCCTAGTCAGTACTTAAGCAGTAAAAATTTTAATGTAATAATCACAGAATCATAGAGTCATTACGGTTGGAAAAGACCTTTAAAATCAAGTCCAACCACTAACCTCACACTGCCAGGCCTAAACTAAACCATATCTCTCAATGCCTCATCTACATGGCTTTTAAATATCTGTGGGGATAGTGACTCCACCACCTCCCTGGGCAGCCCATTCCAATGCTTAAACTTCTCAGTGTAAAAGTTCCTCCTAATGTCCAAACCTCCCCTGGAGCAATTTGAACCTGTTTCCTGGTATCCTATCATTCATCGCTATAGAGAAGAGATCAATCCTCACCTCGCTATAACTTCCTTTCAGGTAGTTTTGGAGAGTGATCGTGTCTCCTCTTATCCTCCTCTTCTCTAGGTTAAACACCCCCAGCTCCCTCAGTCATTCCTCATCAGACTCATTCTCTAGACCCTTCCCCAGCTGTATTGGCCGTCCTTGTATTGAGGGGCCCAGAACCGAATACAATATTCCAGGTGTGGCCTCACCAGTCCCGAGCACAGGAAGACAATCACCTCCTCGTCTCAAGGGCTGAAAGGGACCTCAGAAGACCATCTAGTCCAAGCCACCTGCAAGAGCAGCACCATCTGGAGTAGGGCACACAGGCACTCATCTAGATGGGTTTTGAGTGTCTCCAGAGAAGGAGTCTCCACAACCCATCTGGGCAGCCTGTTCCAGTGCTACCTCATCCTCACAGGAAACAAATTCTTCCTTGTATTTCTTTGTGTTCCAGTTTATACTCATTGCCCTTTGTCTTATCATTGGATATCACCGAAAACAGCCTGGCTCCATCTTCCTGACACTCACCCTTTACGTATTTGTAAACATGAATGAGGTCGCCCCTCAGTCTCCTCCAAGCTAAAGAGCCCCAGCTCCCTCATCCTTTCATCATAAGGGAGATGCTCCACACCCTTCATCTTTGTGGCCCTGTGCTGAACTCTCTCCAGCAGCTCCCTGTCCTTCTTGAACGGAGAGGACCAGAAATGGACACATTATTCCAGATTTGGTCTCACAAGGACAGAGTAGAGGGGGAGAAGAACCTCTCTCAACTTACTGCCCACAGCCCTTCTAACACACCTCTGCTGGCCACACTGTTTCTGATACAGACCAGGATGCCATTGGCCTTCTTGGCCACCTGGGCACACTGCTGGCTCATAATTAGCTGACTGTCAGTTAACACCCTGAGGTCCTTTTCTGCTAGGCAGCTTTCCAGACACTCTGTCCCAAGCCTGTAACATTGCCTGAGGTTGCTGTGGCCCAAGTGCAGAACCCAGCACCTGGCCTTGTTGATCCTCATACAATTGGCATCTGCCCATGGCTCCAGCCTGTGTCGCTGTCCCTCAAGCAGGTTTACAGACTTTCCCAGCTTGATGTTATCAGCAAACTTACTGAGGGTGCACTCAATCCCCACATCTAGATCATTAATGAAGATGTTAACTAGAACAGTCCCCAGCACCAAGCCCTGGGGAATACCACTGGTGACTGGCCACCAACTGAATTTAATTCCATTCACTAAGACTCTTTCATGCATATCCTCTGTACTAGAAACTAATTTAATAATTCCTTGGTGGTAATGAAGAGATGTAGATTATCTCTGACCAGTCTATAAAGGTATTTGATTTTGTTATCATGGGGAGAGAAGACAAGGGGAAGTTGATCAGTGCAAACTATCAAATCTTCATTCCCATTCTCTGTTCTTTGCTCCATCCAATTGTCATCTTCCATTAGCTTCTTATCTGCTCTTTAGGCCCAATGAGTTGTTTTAGTCTGATGCAAAACCAAAAAAAAAAAAAAGAAAAAATTAAATATGGTAAAAAAGACTTTTTACAGATAAGATATCAAAATAACTTCAATTCTACCTTAAAGAGACATAATGAAAAGAAAATAAGCAGGAAAAAAACCCACCTTAGTAAATCTATTAAATCAAATCATTACAAATTGGGACCAAAACCAAAGTAGATTTATTTTAATGCATAGTTATCTTATTACACTGACACACATTAACACTGATTGCATGCCTAACTACGCATTTCTGTACCTTCAATTTCTTTTATATCAAACTTTAACTCTGACTTTAGAGAATTGGCACTGTTTGTTTAGGGGACAACTGCAGCATTATCTTTTATTTTTAAACGTCATTTTTAAAAGTTGAATTCAATATTATGCCTTTATTTTTACCTTTTGCTGCATTTGTTGGACTCTGGAGGTCTACAGGGTGAAGAATTTTATTTTCAAATGTTTTGTGAATAACTGTGTCATTCTAGCCACTGCTTGAATCAGCATCCTTAGCACACTTGAAATATTTAAGCATGTTAAAAATAAATCTAAGTATCCCATTATAAAGCATCTCAAGATCATACAGTTTTGTAAGAGAACAGAATAATACGATAATCTGAATAAAAGAAATACTGAGACAAAATGTGCATAACATTCTAAACTGAGTATACAGTGAGTTTCCAGAAGGTATTAAGAGCATCATATGCATTCGTGAGAGCCAATACAGGATAAATCTGTGACCTTTTCATTTATCTGTTCCTTTCTCATTTCAAAAATCTACTGATCTTTAGGGACCAATTAAACAGTGCATCTGAATATGGGGAACTTTCTTTTTTACTCCAAGAAGGAAAAAAATATAGGGCTAATAAATGGAGTTACAGGCATAGAAAACATTCCTGCCCCAGGAAAAAGGAAAAGAGAGGAAGAGAGGAAGAGAGGAAGAGAGGAAGAGAGGAAGAGAGGAAGAGAGGAAGAGAGGAAGAGAGGAAGAGAGGAAGAGAGGAAGAGAGGAAGAGAGGAAGAGAGGAAGAGAGGAAGAGAGGAAGAGAGGAAGAGAGGAAGAGAGGAAGAGAGGAAGAGAGGAAGAGAGGAAGAGAGGAAGGTCAGAATTGCAGCTGATGTGATTTCAGTTGATTCCACTGAAATGGTTGATAGGGGCATCAGTTTTAAGGTGAAAAAAACCTATTAGACCATCCTAGTCTGACCTCCTGCATAATGCAAACCAAAAAATTCCATCTAGTAACTCCTTTAAAGCTGACAGATCTCTTTAATTTCTCAAGAAACAAATAAGATCTCCACTTTTTGTGAGACCAGTAGATATTCTCCCAAAGAGACAGAACTTCATGAAATAGCTACAGTATTTGAGTCAGCATTTGATTTACAAAAAAACATTTACAATTTTGATCTGTGGTGACTGTGAAGATGTCAATAGCCCATGCTGGAGTCTGAAGGAATTAGGTCATTGCGAAAGTGAGAAGGGCAGTGTTTCAAAGAAAATGGAAATCTTTTTGGAATCCCAAGCTGACAGTGACAAATGTCTAGATGACAAGGTCAAACAGTAGATGTCTTTGTTATTGAACATAAGGAAAGGTCATATATGGGATGAGTTTCTGATTTTTAAGATAATTTTAACTGGCCTCTTGCAATAAGACTTCCAAAACAAGGAATAAAGATGACTAGTCATGATTAGAAATAGAGTTCACCTTTTAAATGACATGAGTACTAGACATGGAACACAAAAGCAGAACATAGAGATATGGCATTTATTTCTTGAGACATCAGATAGCCCTCCATGAAGGAAATTGTTTTCTTACTGGCTGGATTTTCTAAGCTTGAGATTAGTCTCTCATTTTTTCTCTGCATTCTAGCATTCAAAATAAAACAGAAAGTACCATCTGTTCCAGATAAATGTGTACTTGGTGTTTAAAGAGACACAGTAAATGTGGTTGACTTAAAAATGGAATATTTGGGGTGGTAGAAGTCAAAAGTCATTGATTCATTTCAGTGAAGTGATAGAGGAAAGAGCGGTTAGTTTGCAAATGAGAAACCTGATTATTCAATTTATCTTAGTTCTGTTACTTTGGTGCAGTTACTCTGAACAAACTGAAGCAATTAAAGACAATTTAAAGAAAAGTAGACTTAGATTTTTTTTATTACAATAATCTGGAAATAATTCTACAATGGCTTTGAAGGGCAGATTGGAGAGAAGAAGCCAGTGGCAAGAAGGGATGACCTAGATTTTAGTAGGAGCTGGTCACTTCTGTACAGTTTATTAGGGGTCAAAGCCAATGAGCCAGCTGCTGCAAGCAGAGTTGCCAAGTATTCTGACAAAATAAGAGACAATTTGGGTTTTTTTTTTTTTAAATACTCTAGCATCCCAATAAGAGTACAGGTTCCCATTATTTGCTGTGAGCCAACCATAAGACATCTAGCCATTTTAACCCAACACGTTGAAACCAACCCACAGCTTATTCAGGGGTCATGTGGAACCTGTCCAACTTCTGCCTGCCCAGCTGGCCATGTCACAGGGAGAGGCTCCTGGGGCAGTAATACATCTGGAGTGGTTTGAAGACAAAAGGAACATTGTCAGACCTAACAGAACTCTTTGGTGTATTTAAAATTAGATCCACATCTCCCAACACCTAGAATGTCCTGACAATCCAGCTATTGGGCTGGTGCAATGATGGTGCTACTGGGCAGAGGTAGCACTCTTAACAGATACTTCTGGCTGAACAGATAGATACAACAGATACCCAATATGATGTTTCAGACTCATTTCCCTCAGAAATGATAAATTCTGCATTGTGCTCACTGAGTGAATGCAGGGAGGTTTCTATTCTGCCCAATTTATGTTTGAAGTTTTCCAATTGCTATAAATAATTCTTGGCTAGGGCCTCCTTCATAAGTAATTTATTGCACTGCCTGAAAAAGTAGAGAGATGGATTCTCCACTTGTTGAAGCCAGCTTTGGTCCATGGCTCATAGGTAACATGGAACTGTGATGGTTTAGGTTAGCTCAAAGTTTATCTGGACGTATTTTGATAGGCCACAAGACAAATATCTAATTCTGATGCCTCATGAAATAAGACAACCTCTTAGAATGAGATCTTGGATGTAAAGTATTATCTGAATGTTCATTTGTCTGCAATATCCAGACATATCTGTTTAGGTTTCACAGGAAGTAAGTCTAAAAGGCATGCACGGATACTGATGTGATTTCATTTAAAATACTGGGATATCTAATAATTGAATTTTCTGTTTTCATATCTAATCAGACTTTATTAACAGAGGCTGGGAAAACAGGTAAAATCTCTGTATGAAAGACTATTTAAAACCTTTAGCATTTCAATAATGCTGAGAAATAAGTAATTCCTGTAATGAAAGATGCAAAGACTCCATTAGCCATCATCCTGGGCAGGAAGAAGCTTTGAAAAACAGAGGATGCAGAGAAAGCTGAAGTACTGAATGCCTTCTTTGACTTGCTCTTTACAGCCAAGTCTGGCACTTGGGAAGCCCAGTCCAGCAAGGATAACAGGATGGCCAGGACAGCAAAAGACTTGCCCTGGGTGGATGAGGAAGAGGTTAAAGGCTTGTTGGGCAAGCTTAAGGCTTATAAGTCAATGGGTCCTGAGGGGATGCATCCTAGAGTGCCGAGGGAGCTGGCTGATGTGATTGCTAAGCCTCTCTCCATCATTTTTGAACAATCATGGAGGGCAGGCAAAGTGCCTGAGGACTGGAGAAAGGCCAATGTCACGCCAGTCTGCAAAAAGGGCAGGAAGGACAACCCAGGAAACTACAGGCCGGTCAGCCTCACCTCCATCCCTGGAAAAGTGATGGAACAACTCATCCTGAATGTCATCACTAAACACATAAAGGAAAAGATGGCATCAGGGGGAGTCAACGTGGATTCACCAATGGGAAATCCTGTTTGACCAACCTGATAGCCTTCTGTGACTGCAACAGGACAAGTAGTAATGAGAAGAAGCTGCAACACAAAAAGTTCCATTAAAACATAAGAAAAAACTATTTTACTGTGATTATGAGGGAGCCCTGGCACAGGCTGCCTAGGGAGGATGTGGAGTCTCCTCTGCAAGTCTTCAAGACTCACCTGGACAGGTTCCTGTGTGACTGGATTGAGGTGGACCTGCTTCTGCAGAGGAGTTGGACTAGATGATCTCTAAACGTCTCTTTTAACCCCTACCATTCTGTGATTCTATGATTCTATGCTTCAGCAGTGTTTATTCTTGTTTTTTTAGGTCATCACAGTAGAGGGTCCACATATGATAATCTAGTACTGCTGTTCCATTAAAGCTTTGAGTTGCTAATTCTCATTTTTTTCTAAAAAAATACAGGGCAAAAATTTTCCATATGGCTCCAAATAATCCTTTGTTGTTTTGATTTTTTTTCATTTAGCATTATCTTTCTTCATTTACTCATAGCAGCTATAATTGTGTGTTTAACTTCCATTACCTTCACATATTTGCTTTCCTTCAACTGAACTGCTGTAGCAGGAATGGGTCAGCCCAATATAGTGAAAGCCAATCCCCATAACTGCTAAAGATTACAGCAGTTCTCTGGGGAAAGTGTTAATAAGTGGCTTCACTGCATTTAGAAGAATTCTTCTCAGATATATTTGTTGTTCTCATAAGAACAGGCATCTTGTTTTGCCTATCAAGTCTAGGAACAAACTAAATTCATCTAAGAAAAAAACCCCCTCACATTTATTCTTAGTTCACTAGATTTAAGAACATGACATGACATATTGGAAATCTTTCTTTTCTTTAAAAAAAAAAAAATAAATCTCCCAGCACTGCTCTGAAACATACTGAATAGAAAACTATTTTCTCACTTTATAATGGGTCTTATCACTTAAGGTCAGGTCATGAGTTTTAGATTTAAGTGCCTACCTTCAGACAGCTAAATAAAAGTTTCTTGGCTTCAGGAATGCTCACCAACAATTCCTCTGTTGATTTAATTAAGCACTGTGGTATATAACAATGCTGAAGAATTCAGATCTACCTTAATTTGGCTGTATAATTGTGCCTAGCTTTAGGCATCCACAGAATTAAAAATTTATGTTAGCTGTTAAAAAAGTTAAAGTAACAGTTTTGGCCAATCCCTCTCATCCACATTTCCAGTGAGCATTTAACATGGTCTGAAAGTTAACCACTATTAGGAAGGAGACCTAGGGGAGCAATATTACATTGGCAAGGTGATAAACTACTGGCAGTATAATCAGAGTGCTACAGCACAAAATTGAGAATGTGGCAGTACAAGTTCTAATCTTGACTTGATGTGTGGCTTTGACAAAGTAATTTCAGTCCCTCCTTTCAGTTTACTAGCTAATAAACAGAGAACAGTATGTTATTCTGAGAAAGCTGTGATATCTAATTAATTTTAGTCAAGCAAGTATTTTGAAAACTGACCGCACTAAGTAAAATTTTCTACTAGTACTAGCAGAAGTGAAAGGGAAATCAATTAGGTGTGAGGTGTCCCTTGTATGGCACAGGTGGAGCACCTGTATTCATCTGCAGATTTCTGGTATACAAGTCTGAATTTTCAAATATGTTCAGACTCCTAGATATAATCAGTTTCAACTGCAATTCACCATTGTAATGCCCTTGTGAATCCAAGAATATACTTCAAGATGAAACAAAAGTTCCTTCGTACCTTCCTCATAGTGCTGCTGTGCCACATTAAAACATGAGGGATTTTCTAGAGCAAGAAACTATGTCTGTACACTCTCCAGTCTTTATGTCTGTTTTTGAATATTCAAAAGATTCAGCTTTGGGTTTTGACAAACTTTTTTAGCTGCTGTGGAACTGCAGAACAAGTCTGCTACCTGTAACAAGCAAAAGCACAGCACAATTAACATCATGGTTGTAAATTAAATGGGCTTTAGAACCAGTGTTGAGAAAAAGAAGGGAAAGTTCTCACTTAACATTCTTTCAGCATCTCTGAAGGTTTGCATTTTGGAGAGTATCAGGACATCCCAAAGGTCGTCAGCTTTATTATAATTAAAGCTGAGATTCTGTTAGATGAATAAGAAATCCACTCTGGATTTTCTAAATCTGTATAAAACAGATTCTAAGCATTTTCTGTGTGAGATATCACATGTTTTTACAAGAGTTCTGTATTCATTGTCATATCATCATCATTACTTGTTTTTTGCATAATCTCCTCATTAAATTATGTATCCTGGTTTGTGTTTAGATGGTCCCCTGGCCACTCAAAAAGTTAACATAAACATCTTCTTACATTTCCAAAACCACATAATGATATTTTCCTACTGTGACTACGTATCAGTGAAATAATTTTAGCTCTGGGATGATTCTTATGGTATAATACTATTTAAAAAATTACAGATTTGAAATATAGGAAATAAGTTCTGACAGCCTCATATGCAAGGCACAAGCTACTATAAATGATCACCATATTCATAGGGGTGCTGAATATAGAAGTGTCTTAATTGGCTAAGTCAAACCTATGGGTATTGCTACCCTGATGGCTTACCTCCAACAGCATTTGCTCATCATTAGAAAGGTAAAGCAGATTTGGAGTATGACATTTGAAAAGCAAGTAGTGTTAAACTAGACCTCCAGGTAGCAGAAGGAGCATTACAGAATATGCAGATTTTAACCGATACCACAGACAAAAAAAAGATTTTGTTTTGAGAGCACTTTATGTTTGAAAATGACAAGGAAATAATTTAATTAAATATGTGCTTACCTTTGGACCAACTGTTTAAATAATGGGAAAAAATACATAGTTACTCTTAACGTAAGGATGGTTTAGGACCTTACTCCTGTAATAATTAGATATTTTTCACTCAGCTCCAGCCTGCACTTAACTATGACCAGTTCATATCCACATAAGGTTCTTCAAGCCATAGCACAATCTTAAACAGACAATTAACTTGGGGTATTTTCACTATATACAATGTCATCACGTCATCTTTCAACAAAATAGTCTCTTTTGCAGGTCTTTGGGCCACTGCCTTGTGGGTATTCTTGCATACATTCCAGATTTTAGATATTCTTCAAATAATACAGGCTCTTAGACATATTTCAGTATCAATCCATCCAATACTGTAGGCAGGGATAGCTCACCTTCATAGAATGATAGAATTGTTATGGCTAGAAGAGACCTTTAAGATCATCAAGTTCAACCTCACACCGCCAGGTCCATCACTTAATTAAACCATATCCCTCAGCACCTCATCTATGTGTCTTTTTTATATCTGTAGGGATGGTGACTCCACCATCTCCCTGGGCAGCTCATTCCAATGTTTAATAATCCTCTCAGTGGAAAAGTTCCTCCTAATGTCCAAACTTCCCCTGGAGCAGCTTCAACCCATTTCCTTTATAGTGATGAATGATAGGACACTAGAAGATATCGATCCCCACCTCACTATAACTTCCTTTCAAGTAGTTTTGGAGAGGGATCATGTCTCCTCTCAGCCTCCTCTTCTCTAGGCTAAACATCCCCAGCTCCCTCAGCAGCTCTTCATAAGATCTGTTCTCTAGACCCTTTCCCAGCTTAGTTGCCCATTTCTAGATATGCTCTAGCACCTCAATGTCCTTCTTGTAGTGAGGGGCCCAGAACTGAACACAGTATTCAAAGTGCAGCCTCACCAGTGCTGACTACAAGGGGACAATTACTTTCTTTTCCTTACTGGTCACACTACTTTTGATACAGGCCAGGATGCCATTGGCCTTCTCGGGCACACTGCTGGCTCATATTCAGCCAGCTGTCGATTAACATCCCCAGGTGTGTTTCTGCCTGACAGCTTTCCAGCCACTCTGCCTCAAGCCTGTAGCATTGCCTGGAGTTGTTGTGGCCCAAGTGCAGAACATGGCACTTGGCCTTGTTGAACCTCATAAAATTGGCCTCAACCCATCTCTCCTGCCCATCTAGGTCTCTCTGAAGGGCCTTCCTCTTCTCAAGCAGGTCTATGCACGCACTCAGCTTGGTATTACCAGCAAATTTACTTAGGGTACACATCTAGATCATTCATACACTCTTCTACCCTGTTCATATACTAGATGATCACGTTTAGTGGTTTTTGTTGTTGCTACAAAACATTTAGAAACTGGTGTTGAATTGCTCGTCACTGTGACCCCTAGCACTTTCTCAGAGTCACATCATTGGAGGAGGCATTTTTCCACTCTTTGTCAAATTCTTGAATTTCTGTTCTTAGTACATTCTTTCAGATTTAATTGTATTAAAGCATAATTTTAATATTTTATTTGAATGGAACAGGTAACCCAAATGTCTGTAATTATCTTACCATCTTTTCGTATTCTGCATGTAATCAGTGGTTGAGTTTATACCTGTGGTATTTAGATGATGTGTGAAAATATTCAGTAGTTTAGACAGGCAGTCAATTCCAATTGTCAAATCCTAGTAACATTCCTAAATGCATTATTAGTGATAGCTATTTTTTTGTTAGGTAGCTGACTTTTATCCACTGTAATATATACCTTATCCATACTGTGTAGGAGCATTAAATACATTCCCTCTAAGTACAAATAACTTCATCAGAAAGAAACATTCTACTGAAAGAAAAAAAAAACAGGTAGATTTAAGATTTGCTTTCTGTTGACTAATTTTGACTCCCCTGGTTCTGTCTCAGCTGACACTGCACCAGGGGAGTGTTCTCTGGGTGTTGCTAAAAGAAGTGGTTTTTACCACTGCTGCTTCTTATTAGTGACTTGGACAAAGAATCCAGTTTTCAGGCAGCTCTTAACAGAAGGGTATGGTCTCACATTGAAACAAGAACCTATGAATAAGTGCCTGCTTTCTGCCTCTAAAATGCTAATATCAGTGTCCAGATGGAATCCAGGCATCTTATTAAGGAGACCATTTTTAAACACTGGGCTCCAGAACCCAGTTTTAAACATACACAAAAAAAAAAATCATTAATCCTCCTGTAATATATTAGCATAACTGCAACTCATTTGTGGTCTCACTGTATTGATCTTTGTGCCAAAACTTTCACTCAAGTAAAGAACAGGTTCATTTGCAGCTGCAGCTCTCTCCCCTGCTGCTTCACAACAATATTAAATACCATCTATGTGCCACCCTCTTTGAACATGTTTTTCAGGTGGCTGGTAATCATCCTTTAGCTCTGAGGCATCCTGGCAACAAAAGAAAGGTCATTGGAATGTTTTCTCCTTTTTTTTTTCCCCCTTTAAGTCCTTGCCACCAGTGAGTTGACGTCAAAGCCGAGATTGGACTTCACTGCACCTAGAATAATAGAATTGTTTTGTTTGGAAAAGGCCTTTAAGATCATCAGGTCCAACCACTAAACTCACACGGCCAGGTCCATCGTTAAAACATGTCCCTCAGCACCTCAACTACATATCTTTTTAATGTCTTCAGAGATGGGGACTCCATCACTTTCCCCTGCAGCCTATGCCAATGTTTTAACAACTCAGTTTAAAAGTTCCTCCTAGTCTCCAATTTAAACCTCTCCTGGTGCAATTTAAGCCTGTTTTCTGTTATCCTATTGCTCATTACTTGGGAGAGAAGACCAACTCCCACCTCACTACAGCCTCCTGTCAGGTAAGTGTAGAGAGTGATCATATCTTCCCTCAGTCCTCTCTTCTCTAAACTAAACAACCCCAGCTTCTTCAGCCACTCCTTATAAGACTTGTTCTCCAGACCCTTGACCAGCTTCATTGCTTGTCTCTTACATTTTTTGCAATAGAGGTAGGAAATTTAAGGGTCCAGAGTCAAATCCCTCACCTACCTCCTCCCTCTACCATTCTCTTCAAATGAAATTGTAATCCAGCCTCCACCCATCAGCTACTCACCTTGCATTTATGTTTGCAGCACAGCTCTTTTATGGTCAGATAGGATGATGTGTCTGCCTCCTACCTCTCTCCTTCTAAAGAGCATCATTCTGGTTTTGATCATATCACACATATTTTATCTCAGAGGTCCTAGTGTACCAGATTATCCAGCTCAGTTTACATCACTATCTTGCTGTAATTACTTATAGCTCTGGCAGGGCCAGCTCATCGGGAGTGTTCCCACACTAGACTCCTCATTCAGTCTGGACTCAAAGCCTGTCTTCCTCTATAGCAATACGAACCCAAGGGGCCAAAACCACCAACAGAATGTGAATGGGTAGGTAGACCTGTCGTATTGAAAGTGCTGTGAAGACTTTAGGGTCTATGAAGAGAGAAGGCTCAACTAAATTACCTCAAGCTGTTGCTTAGCTCTTTGGAAGTACAAAGAGGGGGAAAAGTCAGTTCCACAAGCAGTTTTCCATCAAACTGAGATTAATACCACTAGAACTTTTCCTGAAGTGCAACAATTTCCCAGTTCATTGCAAAAAGACATTAAATGAATCAGGTTGGATAGAAGCCCTTATAATCCTCTAGGCCAACCCTGTGTTCAGAGAAGGACTGACTTCAGATGGAGGTTGATCCTTCACTTCGATATCGCCCACCAACTTGCTTAGTCTGCTTTCTGTGCCATCATTCCATTCATTAATTGAAGATATTGAACAAGCTCAGCCCCAGTAGTAAACCCTGAGTAACAGTAGTGGAGGAGAAAGCACAAGTTTACCTTCCCTCCTGGATTCTCTTCAGTAGAGGTCTCAGCAGGACTGCAGAAGACCTCCATCCAAAGCCTTTCTCCAAGTGAGAGGTACTAAGGTTGTAATATGAAATACAGCTTCTTTAAATTGCATAAAAACAACCTCTTTTTCTGGAGAATTAGAGCATTCATGGTGAACTATTGAACTAGAGGAAAAACTGAAACCTGAAAGCTTTTCCCGTATCGTAGGAACAGTACAGGAAATCATATAATAAAAGTAATTTGAGGTATACAGTGTGTTAAGCATACAAGAGGCTTTCTATACATTTGCAAGTTTAACACAAAGATAAATGACATAATTTGTTCTCATCAAATTAATTTTGATGAACAATTATGTTTTCCTAATACTGGTTCCATTAGCTCCAATTTTTATGTAATACTTTGAGATCCTTGGGTAGAACAAAAAAATATCATTGTGGTCCTAAAATTCAATTTTCAGAAAAGTCTGTTCCTCTAAAAGAAGAAGTATTAGGTCTGTGAAATACGCAGGAATTATTTTTGTCTTGATTTCCTGAGTAGATCCATTGAAATCAATCTCCACAACTACGTTCTTGCTTAAGAAAAGAAACACCTCAATGCTCTGCTGGAGAGAAGCTAAATTACCAATAAGCACAGTTTAGATGCTCAGTGTACTAATGCAACACTAAATCCAGTATGGTTCACTCAGGGGAAGAAAGTCTTTCCTAGTTATCACAAAAATTACACATATCCCCTGAGATATAAGCTCTGGTCCTGACTTGACTTAAAACAAATATTCATTACTTTATATTAGGTCTTAAAATAAATGAGCCTTCAGTGGAAAAGTATCTTAAGCTAATAGAACTATATTCTATAGATTTCCTCAGGCATCGTGCTCTAGTTCAGCCATAGAAGGGGCTATGCTAAATAAACCTTTTTCTTTAGAATTTATGTGTATGTGTACATGTGTTCACTCACACATTTCATGGGGTTTTTTAAGAACTCAACCTTAAGTGAACTTTTTAAACTCCAACTTAGGCTTATGATAACTTTTTTGATAATGAGCTTTAGAATAAAATATATTAACATCAATGACTTAAGATTTGGAGCCCTGAAAATACTGTATTCAGGTTAGGTTTCTAACCTAGTCCACCTGCACAGCAATGACATTCTCTCTGGCCACAGAAATGTACTACCACCTCTCCTGGAAATACCATGCTGTGCTCACTTCTTCTTGAAGACTTTTGTGAAGACTTCCCTGCACATTGCACCATGGAATCTATATCTGCACACTGCAGGCGTGAATATCCATCTGGAGTACTGCCAAAGCCAGATGAGAAGAAATATGTACCTTCGTCACAGTGCTGGAAGGCCTCTTCAGCAATACCTGCTTCATCTGCTTTCAGAGCATCTTGCCATCTAAACCCTCTCATCAGTGGGGAGAAACAGGTATCTGCAATGGGCAATTAGTCTATTTAAGGTACTTATCTTTGATTAACTTGGCTCATGCACTAGAGGCCCCAGTTTCTGCATTGATTACAAAGGCTCTTTAGTAATTAGCTCAAATGCAAACATCTACACCCAACATTAATTGAAAGGGATTTTATCCTATCTGTATCTGTGAGCCTTGCAGGGCGGTATGCCAGAGGAAGGTTCCTAATGAAATAGAGTCAGTTTGTGAAACCCAGGCTTAACAGAGCTCATGTGCTTGTGGGGAAACAGAGGAATTGAAGTTACAGCCCAACATCCCAGAAAAGATATTTCTGTTGGTTACAAATAGCTTGGTATTCCCTTGTAGTTTGGTTTGCAGCATCCCACAAGGTACAGCAAAAATAGGTTGAGTGAAAAGGATACATAACTTCTACGGTGCCCTATTATAACATCATTGTCAAGACAACATTTGGCTTCCTACAATCTAGCCTCAAAAAGAGCATGGCATCATTGAGAGCAGTTGAACAATGTTTAGGGAAATCTGGAACTATACCATATACACTCCAGATGCCTGTGATGAAAAAGACTCTTTAATAAAATAGAGTTTGACAATATTAGACAGCTTGTTGGTTGATGTGATCATATTAGATATGAAGAGATTAACAAACCATATAAGAGGGTTACAAATGTTAAATAAAGAGACGGTGAGAAATGTATCCCATTTGTGTACCATTTATATTAGAACAGTTGCAGAGGAGATGACTCCACTAGCAAGGAATACTCAGAAACACACTCATACAGTTGGATAAAAACACTTTTACTAGGGTTTAATTTATTTTTGTATGTTATCATTTCTCCAAGTTACTACAGAGTTCAAAATGTCAAATAAAATAAAAGCACGCTTGTTGGGCTTAGTTCAAATGTTTGATTTTACCTTTACTACCTTTGTTAATGTTGCTTAATTATTAAATTGAATTTAAATTTTGAAAGAGTCTTCTGATCCCTTAAAATGGAATGTCAGAGAAAAAGACAAGATTTAAGCCATCTGGAATATACAGAACTTTTCTAGAAAAGTTCTGACTTCTCACAACAATTTTGGTATTACCAGAATTATTAGAGGCTTGTCTATTTGAAAATTCCTCCAATTCTGCCAGTCACTATCCATTTTGGGTCAGAAAAAGAGGTCTAGTTTTCTTCATAGGTTTATTCTTTTGACCAGGAATAGCTGCAACATAACAGAGGAGACATGTCAGTAGACAAGAGACCTAGGTAGAGAATGTTTCTTTTGTTAGTTTCTTCAGAACAGAAGAGGATACTCAGCAACTGCCTGTAATATGGAGGATGATAGTAACTGTTCTCTGTGTGTTCCAGTCCCTTGCTCACAGATATGTACATAACTGTGCTCACATACATTGCCTTGACTGACAAAGCTAGTGACCTGTTCCCTATAAGAATAGATGCAGGTGGTATCTCGTTCTAGGCTGTACACTAGCCACCAGAAATGGTGAAAGCATCTGTCTTTCCCTTTTTGAGACTGCCCTCTAATGCAGACAGACTGACAGAGATCATTTTTCTCATGATGCTGTGGCTTCTGCATCAGATGAAAAGCCACACAAAGAAAGAAAGACTGAAAATTAAGATCATTATGCTACATCTCTTATGGAAACTCTAGGAGAATGATTCAGTGAGCACTGTGGATTTGAAAGTATGACTCTTTCAATCAAAATAAGGTGACTCAGCAGGCCATCATCTCAGATTCTCTTTTTAAAGCTTCACAATTGCCTTTAAAACTTAAGGATCAAAAGCAGTTGTATTATCTTCCTGTGAAAGTAAAGCAATTTAATCTTTGATGTTTAATCTTGTGCTGTCTGTGGTCACAATCCTGTAAGCTCTCAGTAGACTCTTGAGTTGCCTATAAGACTTAACAGGGCTGGGCCAGCTCATGGCTCTTCTTCTTGAAGTCAGAATATAGAAGCTTTCATTTTCATCAGTTTTATGGCAAATGCTAGGCTGAGCTGCCATTCAACAAGACTTGGACAGGCTGGAGAGTGGGTGGGGAGAAATCTAATGAAATTCAACAAGGGCATTTATAGAGTCTTGCATCTGGGAAAAAACCCCAAAACAATGTACCAGTACAGTTTGGGGAACAAACTATTAGAGAGTAGTGTAGGGGAAAGGGACCTGGGAGTCTTGGTGAACTGCAAGATGCCCGTGAGCCAGCAATGTGCCCTCATGGCCAAGAAGGCCAATGGTATCCTGGGGTGTATTAGAAGGGCTGTGGGCAGTAGGTCGAGAGGTTCTCCTCCCCGTCTACTTTGCCCTCATGAGACCACATTGGAATACTGTGTCCAGTTCAAGGACAGGGAGCTGCTGGAGAGAGTTCAGTGCAGGGACACAAAGATGGTTGAGTGAAACATCTCTCTTATGATGAAAGGCTGAGGGAGCTGGGGCTCTTTAGCTTGGAGAAGAGGAGACTGAGAGGTGACCTCATTAGTGTTTACAAAGACATAAAGGGCACGTGTCAGGAGGATGGAGCCAGGCTGTTCTCAGTGATGTCCAATGATAGGACAAGGGGCAATGGGTATAAGCTGGAACATAAGAGGTTCCAAAGAAACATAAGGAAAAACTTTTTCTCTATGATGGTGACAGGACACTGGAACAGGCTGCCCAGATGGGTTGTGGAGTCTCCTCCCCTGTTGACATTCAAAACCCACCTGGACGAGTTCCTGTGTGACCTATGCTAGGTGGTCCTGCTCTGGCAGGAGGGTTGGACTAGATCTTTCAAGGTCCCTTCTAAACCCTTAAGACTCTGTGATTCTGTGATCTGCAAAAATCCAAAGTCATGTTGTGTGAATACCTATGACACCAATGACAATGGTGACCCGAGTTCTCAGTCTTAAGTCCTGGAGATGGGGTTTCATTATTCAGTTATTTAAGATGCACATTGTTCAAGACAGAGACAGCTCTGCACAAGTACCTCTCTGCTAGTCTAAACCATTTTCCCTCTCTCTTTCAAGAAATGTAGATCTTGCAAGTAACCCTTTTCCTTTTCTTTACTGATATCAACATAAAGGCACACGAGTTGCTTGGGGATTTTTTGTATATATGTGTGTGTGTCTCATGCTACATCAAGTCAAAGAGCATCTAGACATAAAATAATTCTTCAAGGCCCAATCTAAACATACAGAAGCCCAGAGTGTATCTAAGCTTTTATATTTGTAAGTATAGAATTCCAATAAGCACATACTGAACAAAAGTAGAATTTGATCCCATGTCCTGACTGACAACGCCCTGTCAGGCAAGGACACGTCTATGAGCTCATTAATTTAATTGCACTTCCCTACATACTTTCACAGGTTAAAAAAAATGCACATCAAGATTCACTCGATTTATTCACGATTCTCCTCTTCCATCCATGGAAAATTATCTTCAGTTATCGTATTGATTTAAAGAAACTTAAAACAAATTGAGGAATATTTTCTGAATTGCTGCATTACTGTCTTTTCCCAGTGGTATTGCTTTAACCCATGGAAGATTCAGCACTTTTAATATCTACCTCAAATTGCTCCATTCCCATCACAGGCAAAGATGAAGAAGATCATTCGGAATACGTCTCACCATCATAAAAACAAGATGTTGGAGGAAAAGACAAATCACTCTGATTAATTTGCAACAGATTGTGGCTTTTCTGCAACAAAAGTCAATCTTTTTTATTGCTCATAAAATAAAGTAAATTTATTTTAGCTACATGTAAAGTTAGCCAAAAATTCATACAAAGCAGAAAATAACATCTGTCTCTCAAGGTGATGGGTTTGTTAAGGATTGACCCCACCACTCTTTGCCATCTTTACCCTAGGTTCTGGGGTTTTTTTTCACCCTAGAAATATCATCATTCTGACAGTGGTTCACTTTTTTGTGCCAGATTCAGTGATGTCTAAAATAGTTATTAGATATGAACCACTTTTGACATGAGAGGCTGTGAGAGAGACACCTGAGAATAGCTGTCGGGGCACTCAGCTGAAATTTTGTCGTATTTATAACAGAAACATCACATGTGGAGACTGAATTTAAATCAGAGCTTTATAAAGCTTAATAGTCACATGACTATTTAGTATCCCTCTGCCGTTACCCTTTTGTTTAAGTCATAAATTTGATAATTGCTCTGGTCAGGTCCTAAACTCAAAGATATTAGTGGAAGATCATCCAGACTGTGAATCTATTTAGGACTGAGTTTTTAAAAAAATGCAAGATTTTAGCTCTTTTATACCTTAGATGTTAGACAAGAAGTTTGAAGAGCTCGTTGTTAGATTTGGATGCATACTGTGGCCATTAGCACCAAAAGCCTTTATAGATGTACTCACAGCTGTCCTCATTTTGTCATCTCATTAATCTTTACAAATATCTAAATGGTGGGTGTCAGGAGGTTGGGTCATACTTTTTTTCTATTGTACCTAGCAACAGGACACAAGGTAATGGGAAGAAGCTAGAACACAAAAAGTTCCATGTAAACATAAGGAAAAACCTATTTTCCTGTGAGGGTGATGGATCAGTGGAATAGGCTGCCCAGGGATGATGTGGAATCTCCTTCCTTGGAGGTCTTCAAGACCCGCCTGGACATGTCCCTATGTGACCTGATCTAGGTGGACTTGCTTCAGCATTGGGGTTGGACTAGATGATCTCTAAAGGTCCCTTCCAATCCCTACCATTCTATGATTCTGTTATATTTTTTTTTTACTGTGATACAGAATTTGATTAAATATTTGATTTCACATGAGACAAAATCTGGGCTACATAAAATAAGTATGTGGGGGTTTTGCTATAGATCTCATGCGGTCAGAAATTGCCAAATGTAATGATTTCCTCATTAAGAGCACACTATTTTTGGCAGCTTCAGAGTTTCATCTCTCAGGAGCCAGAGGGCTATGAGAACCCCTCTTTCTGATACACATGCAATGCACACAGGTGCAGGTCAAGCTTAGAAACGTGACGGTTGCAAAGCTCTGAAACCAGACAAAATGAACACTAACTGTTTGATATTTCAAACAAATATCACCATAAGACTTTCAAGCCAGTCTCATGACAACTCAGAGCCTGGCAACAGAGAATGCATTTAGTATGTAAAAAATATTCCATTTTATATGAAATAACTGGAAGGTTTGGATGATTTGTTTTGTTCATAAATAACCATGTTCTGATATGCCATTTGCATGAAGGTTCGTAAACAAGACTGCTAGGTGATTAAAAAAGCACAGCAAAAGGCAATTTGGGGAATTTAATTCGAAGACTAATTTGCAAGTAATATTTAGCACATTTTCACCAGCTCTGCTCAGCAAGTAGTTTTCAAAGTCCCCACAAATCTAGTGGAAGGTAGTAGCTCAACAAGTGAATTGAGCTGATGCTAATCTTAAGATTGGTGCTTTTACTGTACTTTCAGACAGAGAATATTTATCCTTTGGAAATGTTTTTCTGCATTTCTGTGGAAAAAGAACTTTTGCATCATGAAAAAAAGGAGTTGTTGTTAGCATGTTTATTCATTTAGGGGAAAGGTCTGCTGTCTGTAGAAACAAAGCCATCTTTCTCATACATATTGACAGAGTGTAGGTACCACCATGGCTACAGGTGGCTTTTCTGCTTCCTCGATTATGTACTGTGTATCACTGATTTGGAATGACACTGAGAATCTTTTTTGTTGTATAGGGGAAGGGGGGGAAGGGGGAAGGGGGAAGGGGGAAGGGGGAAGGGGAAGGGGAAGGGGGAAGGGGAAGGGGAGGAAAGGAAAGGAAAGGAAAGGAAAGGAAAGGAAAGGAAAGGAAAGGAAAGGAAAGGAAAGGAAAGGAAAGGAAAGGAAAGGAAAGGAAAGGAAAGGAAAGGAAAGGAAAGGAAGGAAAGGAAAGGAAAGGAAAGGAAAGGAAAGGAAAGGAAAGGAAAGGAAAGGAAAGGAAAGGAAAGGAAAGGAAAGGAAAGGAAAGGAAAGGAAAGGAAAGGAAAGGAAAGGAAAGGAAAGGAAAGGAAAGATGCCTGAGCAAGAAGGCTTTCCCAAAGACTTATTTATGTGATAGTGAGACTACAGTGGAAAAGGGACTCTTTGTGATTATATCAGTAACTTCAGTTAATTGGATTCTGTGCCCCCTCTCTGTATCAAACCTCAGAAACAGGCAGAACAGCCAAAGCAAAATCCAGCATTCCCTTTAAATCGCTTTCTCAGTTGATTAATGGTGCAACAATCAAAAAAGGTCATATTCAGTAAAGTCTTCCTCACTCTATTATTACAGGAAAGATCCTTAATATCTTACCAGGTAGGAAGAGGAGGGAAGATTTGAACAGGACATGGCCTTTGCAGATTCTGTACTGTTGGAAATGCCCAGAGAGGAAATGGTACACTGAGCTTTTCTTACTTATAGACCCACAAACAGCCAGGGAAAGTTATAGGATGATCTAAATAAAATGCATGAGCACTGCTGGTGGCTAATAAAATA